>NC_138768.1:0-345000 GCF_965119305.1 Pelophylax lessonae
GGATTGTATGGTTGGGGAGGGTATAGGATTGTGTATATGGGATTGTATGGTTGGGGAGGGTATAGGATTGTGTATATGGGATTGTATGGTTGGGGAGGGTATAGGATTGTGTATAGGGGATTGTATGGTTGGGGTGGGTATAGGATTGTGTATATGGGATTGTATGGTTGGGGTGGGTATAGGATTGTGTATATGGGATTGTATGGTTGGGGTGGGTATAGGATTGTGTATATGGGATTGTATGGTTGGGGAGGGTATAGGATTGTGTATATGGGATTGTATGGTTGGGGAGGGTATAGGATTGTGTATATGGGATTGTATGGTTGGGGAGGGTATAGGATTGTGTATATGGGATTGTATGGTTGGGGTGGGTATAGGATTGTGTATATGGGATTGTATGGTTGGGGAGGGTATAGGATTGTGTATATGGGATTGTATGGTTGGGGGAGGGTATAGGATTGTGTATATGGGATTGTATGGTTGGGGAGGGTATAGGATTGTGTATATGGGATTGTATGGTTGGGGTGGGTATAGGATTGTGTATATGGGATTGTATGGTTGGGGTGGGTATAGGATTGTGTATATGGGATTGTATGGTTGGGGTGGGTATAGGATTGTGTATATGGGATTGTATGGTTGGGGTGGGTATAGGATTGTGTATATGGGATTGTATGGTTGGGGAGGGTATAGGATTGTGTATATGGGATTGTATGGTTGGGGTGGGTATAGGATTGTGTATATGGGATTGTATGGTTGGGGAGGGTATAGGATTGTGTATATGGGATTGTATGGTTGGGGTGGGTATAGGAGTGTGTATATGGGATTGTATGGTTGGGGAGGGTATAGGATTGTGTATATGGGATTGTATGGTTGAGGAGGGTATAGGATTGTGTATATGGGATTGTATGGTTGGGGAGGGTATAGGATTGTGTATATGGGATTGTATGATTGGGGTGGGTATAGGATTGTGTATATGGGATTGTATGGTTGGGGTGGGTATAGGATTGTGTATATGGGATTGTATGGTTGGGGTGGGTATAGGATTGTGTATATGGGATTGTATGGTGGGGGAGGGTATAGGATTGTGTATATGGGATTGTATGGTTGGGGTGGGTATAGGATTGTGTATATGGGATTGTATGGTTGGGGAGGGTATAGGATTGTGTATATGGGATTGTATGGTGGGGGAGGGTATAGGATTGTGTATATGGGATTGTATGGTTGGGGAGGGTATAGGATTGTGTATATGGGATTGTATGGTTGGGATGGGTATAGGATTGTGTATATGGGATTGTATGGTGGGGGAGGGTATAGGATTGTGTATAGGGGATTGTATGGTTGGGGAGGGTATAGGATTGTGTATATGGGATTGTATGGTTGGGGAGGGTATAGGATTGTGTATATGGGATTGTATGGTTGGGGAGGGTATAGGATTGTGTATAGGGGATTGTATGGTTGGGGTGGGTATAGGATTGTGTATATGGGATTGTATGGTTGGGGTGTGTATATGGGAGTGTATGGTTGGGGTGGGTATAGGATTGTGTATATGGGATTGTATGGTTGGGGAGGGTATAGGATTGTGTATATGGGATTGTATGGTTGGGGTGGGTATAGGATTGTGTATATGGGATTGTATGGTTGGGGAGGGTATAGGATTGTGTATATGGGATTGTATGGTGGGGGAGGGTATAGGATTGTGTATAGGGGATTGTATGGTTGGGGAGGGTATAGGATTGTGTATATGGGATTGTATGGTTGGGGAGGGTATAGGATTGTGTATAGGGGATTGTATGGTTGGGGTGGGTATAGGATTGTGTATATGGGAGTGTATGGTTGGGGTGGGTATAGGATTGTGTATATGGGATTGTATGGTTGGGGAGGGTATAGGATTGTGTATATGGGATTGTATGGTTGGGGAGGGTATAGGATTGTGTATATGGGATTGTATGGTTGGGGAGGGTATAGGATTGTGTATATGGGATTGTATGGTTGGGGAGGGTATAGGATTGTGTATATGGGATTGTATGGTTGGGGAGGGTATAGGGTTGTGTATATGGGATTGTATGGTTGGGGGGGTATAGGATTGTGTATATGGGATTGTATGGTTGGGGCGTGTAAAGGATTGTGTATATGGGATTGTATTCTTGGGGTGGGTATATAATTGTGTATAGGGGAGTGTATGGTTGGTAAGGGTATAGGATTGTGTATATGGGATTGTATGGTTGGGGAGGGTATAGGATTGTGTATATGGGATTGTATGGTTGGGGAGGGTATAGGGTTGTGTATATGGGATTGTATGGTTGGGGAGGGTATAGGATTGTGTATATGGGATTGTATGGTTGGGGAGGGTATAGGGTTGTGTATATGGGATTGTATGGTTGGGGAGGGTATAGGATTGTGTATATGGGATTGTATGGTTGGGGAGGGTATAGGATTGTGTATATGGGATTGTATGGTTGGGGAGGGTATAGGATTGTGTTTATGGGATTGTATGGTTGGGGTGGGTATAGGATTGTGTATATGGGATTGTATGGTTGGGGTGGGTATAGGATTGTGTATATGGGATTGTATGGTTGGGGTGGGTATAGGATTGTGTATATGGGATTGTATGGTTGGGGGGGTATAGGATTGTGTATATGGGATTGTATGGTTGGGGAGGGTATAGGATTGTGTATATGGGATTGTATGGTTGGGGAGGGTATAGGATTGTGTATATGGGATTGTATGGTTGGGATGGGTATAGGATTGTGTATATGGGATTGTATGGTTTGGGTGGGTATAGGATTGTGTATATGGGATTGTATGGTTGGGATGGGTATAGGATTGTGTATATGGGATTGTATGGTTGGGGTGGGTATAGGATTGTGTATATGGGATTGTATGGTTGGGGAGGGTATAGGATTGTGTATATGGGATTGTATGGTTGGGGTGGGTATAGGATTGTGTATATGGGATTGTATGGTTGGGGAGGGTATAGGATTGTGTATATGGGATTGTATGGTTGGGGAGGGTATAGGATTGTGTATATGGGATTGTATGGTTGGGGAGGGTATAGGATTGTGTATATGGGATTGTATGGTTGGGGTGGGTATAGGATTGTGTATATGGGATTGTATGGTTGGGGTGGGTATAGGATTGTGTATATGGGATTGTATGGTTGGGGTGGGTATAGGATTGTGTATATGGGATTGTATGGTTGGGGTGGGTATAGGATTGTGTATATGGGATTGTATGGTTGGGGAGGGTATAGGATTGTGTATATGGGATTGTATGGTTGGGGAGGGTATAGGATTGTGTATATGGGATTGTATGGTTGGGGAGGGTATAGGATTGTGTATAGGGGATTGTATGGTTGGGGAGGGTATAGGATTGTGTATATGGGATTGTATGGTTGGTAAGGGTATAGGATTGTGTATATGGGATTGTATGGTTGGGGAGGGTATAGGATTGTGTATATGGGATTGTATGGTTGGGGAGGGTATAGGATTGTGTTTATGGGATTGTATGGTTGGGGTGGGTATAGGATTGTGTATATGGGATTGTATGGTTGGGGTGGGTATAGGATTGTGTATATGGGATTGTATGGTTGGGGTGGGTATAGGATTGTGTATATGGGATTGTATGGTTGGGGGGGTATAGGATTGTGTATATGGGATTGTATGGTTGGGGAGGGTATAGGATTGTGTATATGGGATTGTATGGTTGGGGAGGGTATAGGATTGTGTATATGGGATTGTATGGTTGGGATGGGTATAGGATTGTGTATATGGGATTGTATGGTTTGGGTGGGTATAGGATTGTGTATATGGGATTGTATGGTTGGGATGGGTATAGGATTGTGTATATGGGATTGTATGGTTGGGGTGGGTATAGGATTGTGTATATGGGATTGTATGGTTGGGGAGGGTATAGGATTGTGTATATGGGATTGTATGGTTGGGGTGGGTATAGGATTGTGTATATGGGATTGTATGGTTGGGGAGGGTATAGGATTGTGTATATGGGATTGTATGGTTGGGGAGGGTATAGGATTGTGTATATGGGATTGTATGGTTGGGGTGGGTATAGGATTGTGTATATGGGATTGTATGGTTGGGGTGGGTATAGGATTGTGTATATGGGATTGTATGGTTGGGGTGGGTATAGGATTGTGTATATGGGATTGTATGGTTGGGGGGGGTATAGGATTGTGTATATGGGATTGTATGGTTGGGATGGGTATAGGATTGTGTATATGGGATTGTATGGTTTGGGTGGGTATAGGATTGTGTATATGGGATTGTATGGTTGGGATGGGTATAGGATTGTGTATATGGGATTGTATGGTTGGGGAGGGTATAGGATTGTGTATATGGGATTGTATGGTTGGGGTGGGTATAGGATTGTGTATATGGGATTGTATGGTTGGGGTGGGTATAGGATTGTGTATATGGGATTGTATGGTTGGGGTGGGTATAGGATGGTGTAGATGGGATTGTATGGTTGGGGAGGGTATAGGATTGTGTATATGGGATTGTATGGTTGGGGTGGGTATAGGATTGTGTATATGGGATTGTATGGTTGGGGTGGGTATAGGAGTGTGTATATGGGATTGTATGGTTGGGGTGGGTATAGGATTGTGTATATGGGATTGTATGGTTGGGGAGGGTATAGGATTGTGTATATGGGATTGTATGGTTGGGGAGGGTATAGGATTGTGTATATGGGATTGTATGGTTGGGGTGGGTATAGGATTGTGTATATGGGATTGTATGGTTGGGGTGGGTATAGGATTGTGTATATGGGATTGTATGGTTGGGGTGGGTATAGGATTGTGTATATGGGATTGTATGGTTGGGGAGGGTATAGGATTGTGTATATGGGATTGTATGGTTGGGGTGGGTATAGGATTGTGTATATGGGATTGTATGGTTGGGGTGGGTATAGGATTGTGTATATGGGATTGTATGGTTGGGGTGGGTATAGGATTGTGTATATGGGATTGTATGGTTGGGGTGGGTATAGGATTGTGTATATGGGATTGTATGGTTGGGGTGGGTATAGGATTGTGTATATGGGATTGTATGGTTGGGGAGGGTATAGGATTGTGTATATGGGATTGTATGGTTGGGGAGGGTATAGGATTGTGTATATGGGATTGTATGGTTGGGGTGGGTATAGGATTGTGTATATGGGATTGTATGGTTGGGGAGGGTATAGGATTGTGTATATGGGATTGTATGGTTGGGGAGGGTATAGGATGGTGTAGATGGGATTGTATGGTTGGGGAGGGTATAGGATTGTGTAGATGGGATTGTATGGTTGGGGTGGGTATAGGATTGTGTAGATGGGATTGTATGGTTGGGGTGGGTATAGGATTGTGTATATGGGATTGTATGGTTGGGGTGGGTATAGGATTGTGTAGATGGGATTGTATGGTTGGGGTGGGTATAGGATTGTGTATATGGGATTGTATGGTTGGGGAGGGTATAGGATGGTGTAGATGGGATTGTATGGTTGGGGAGGGTATAGGATTGTGTATATGGGATTGTATGGTTGGGGTGGGTATAGGATTGTGTATATGGGATTGTATGGTTGGGGTGGGTATAGGATTGTGTAGATGGGATTTTGGTATGGTTGGGTTTTCTTTACTGTTTTTTTTTTTTTTGTTTTTTATTGGTTGAGCCAGGTGTCTTTTTTTAAACCTGACTAATTAAGTAACTATGAACTATGTTAGCAGTAGAGATGGAGGTCTTGGTGGGAGGAGGAGCAGAGAGATAAAGGCTGGGGGTGGGGATAGTTATAGCTGGAGGTGTCCGGGAGAAGGAGGGGCAGATGGATGAAGATTACAAATGGAGGTCTTGGTGGGAGGCAGAAAAAAAAGATAGACTGGGGGTGAAGATTGTTGGAGATGGATGGGGGGTAAATGAATAAAGAGTTGGGTAAGGTTAGTTGAAGATGGAGGTCTTGGGGGAGGAAGGACAGATAAAGGTTGTGGGGAGGGGATAGCCAGGGATGTGAGTGTTAATGGGAGGGGATAGTCAGGGATGTGAGTGTTCAGGGGAGGGGATAGTCAGGGATGGGAGTGTTCAGGGGAGGGGATAGTCGGGGATGGGAGTGTTCAGGGGAGGGGATAGTCAGGGATGGGAGTGTTCAGGGGAGGGGATAGTCATGTATGTGAGTGTTCAGGGGAGGGGATAGTCAGGGATGTGAGTGTTCAGGGGAGGGGATAGTCAGGGATGTGAGTGTTCAGGGGAGGGGATAGTCAGGGATGTGAGTGTTCAGGGGAGGGGATAGTCAGGGATGTGAGTGTTCAGGGGAGGGCATAGTCAGGGATGTGAGTGTTCAGGGGATGGGAGTGTTCAGGGGAGGGGATAGTCAGGGATGGGAGTGTTCAGGGGATGTGAGTGTTCAGGGGAGGGGATAGTCAGGGATGTGAGTGTTCAGGAGAGGGGATAGTCAGGGATGGGAGTGTTCAGGGGAGGGGATAGTCAGGGATGGGAGTGTTCAGGGGAGGGGATAGTCAGGGATGGGAGTGTTCAGGGGAGGGGATAGTCAGGGATGTGAGTGTTCAGGGGAGGGGATAGTCAGGGATGTGAGTGTTCAGGGGAGGGGATAGTCAGGGATGTGAGTGTTCAGGGGAGGGGATAGTCAGGGATGGGATAGTCAGGGATGTGAGTGTTCAGGGGAGGGGATAGTCAGGGATGTGAGATTTCAGGGGAGGGGATAGTCAGGGATGTGAGTGTTCAGGGGATGGGAGTGTTCAGGGGAGGGGATAGTCAGGGATGGGAGTGTTCAGGGGAGGGGATAGTCAGGGATGGGAGTGTTCAGGGGAGGGGATAGTCAGGGATGGGAGTGTTCAGGGGAGAGGATAGTCAGGGATGGGAGTGTTCAGGGGAGGGGATAGTCAGGGATGGGAGTGTTCAGGGAAGGGGTTACTTCTACTGATTTCTGTCTTGTTTGGTTCTCCAGGTCACATTTCAAGAGAGAATTGTTACAACAACAATATGAGCTGCAAGAAGGGTCTTTGGCTGAACAGCGACATCAGCAGGAAAGGGAGGTGCATGACTCCCTCATGGCCTGGAATCTGGAGGAAAACAAGAAGGCTCTCATCAGAAGGTGAGTGCAGTCAGGAGACCAGTACTCATTTCAGGAAGTGTGGTCAGGTGTCTGGATCACTTTTCAGCAGGGGTGTGGTCTGGAGATCGGATCACTTTTCATCAGGGGTGTGGTCAGGATACCGGATCACTTTTCAGGAGGGATGTGGTCAGGATACCGGATCACATTTCAGGAGGGTTGTGGTCAAGAGCCCGGATCATTTTTCAGGAGGGGTGTGGTCAGGAGACTAGAGATGGGAAGGACTGGGGGTAAAAACTGAAAAAATTGGGGGGGGGGGTGTGGAATATGTTCTTTTACAATGATAAATAGTCTATGACAGGGATTATCAAACTATGGCCCTGCAGTTGTTCAGGAACTACAATTCCCATCATGCCTAGTCATGTATGTGAATGTCAGAGTTTTACAATGCCTTGTGGGATGTGTGGTTCCGCAACAGCTGGAGGGCCGTAGTTCGGGAATCCCCGATCTATGACCTGATATTCACACTATATAACATGAAGACCTTAATGGAGGTTTTCTGAGACTTTATATAAAGTCTTAAATTATTACAAGTTATCTCAGCTGAAGACATCCTGGAATACAATTCAAGTAACACCGTACTTCTCAATGCAGTTCTCAAACAAGAGTAATATGTATTTCTACCACTAGGGGGCAGTGCAGGGGAAAGGCTCCAGTTGTGGGCTCCATCTTGTTGGGTGATTGCTGGGATGTGGCAGATGATGGTTTCTGTCCTCTCTGGCCTTCATTGTCAGGTAAGAGGGTGAATTATGTCTGACAAATGAGTTTCTTTATCACCTGCAAATGATTCCTAGGAATGTTCTCTCCCGTCACAGCACAAGGTTCTGTGGTATCACGGATATTTTTGGGGTTTTATTCAATATGAGATCACACTGATACTTGTGAGAACATTTAATTAATGACAGATAATAGAAAATATAACTAAAATACTTCACCAAAGATGCTGTTTCGGCACGGAGTCACATCTGCTTTCGCTGCGCGGCCAGAGAATCAGAATTGGATGCATAACTGGGACAAAATGACGTCCTTAGGAAGATCGCACATTCCTGAAAGGAGATTGACCGAACCCATCCTGGCATGCCAGAGGGGCCCTAAAGCATGAGAAAACCCATCCCGGCATGCCAGAGGGGCCCTAAAGCATGAGAAAACCCATCCCGGCATGCCAGAGGGGCCCTAAAGGATGACAGAACCCATCCTGGCATGCCAGAGGGGCCCTAAAGGATGACAGAACCCATCCTGGCATGCCAGAGGGGTCCTAAAGACATGAATTATACCTTATGGAATGAAATGATGAGGAATGAAGTAGGAGGAGCTTCTCCCTCCCTCCAGCGTTCTCCTTCCGCACTTTCTGCTTCTGGATGAAGTTTATTTCCTGAATAATCTTCACTCAGAATTCTTTTCTCTAAACCTTTCCATTATAACACAATAATAAAACACATTGATTTCTTTCTCATGGCTTCCAAGTTTTTCATCCTGACATGAGACCAGATCTCTTTTCAGGAGGAGTGCGGTGAGGAGAATGGAGCCCCACCCCCCGGGCGATCCCTCCTCGGTTAGTCCTTCTCAGTATCTAGCCTTCCTGTAATGCTAGTTATGTGATTGGTCATTTCTCTCCCCTCCATGTCTCCTGCAGGTTGGAACGTCTGAAGCTGGAGGAGAAGGCTTCACAACTACAGAGAGAGGAAATAAACCGACTCCACCAGGAGGAGGCGCAGCTGAGCATCCAGGAGAGGGAGGAGGAGGTGGAGAGGCTGCAGGTAACTTCCTGATCCCACCTCTAACTCCACCCACTTCCTTACCTCATGCAGAACATTGATCCCACCTCTCTAACTCCACCTACTTCTCATACAGAACATTGATGCCACCTCTGTAACTCCACCTACTTCTCATACAGAACATTGATCCCACCTCTCTAACTCCACCTACTTCTCATATAGAACATTGATCCCACCTCTCTAACTCCACCCACTTCTCATACAGAACATTGATCCCACCTCTGTAACTCCACCTACTTCTCATACAGAACATTGATCCCACCTCTGTAACTCCACCCACTTCTCATACAGAACATTGATCCCACCTCTGTAACTCCACCCACTTCTTACTTCTACAGAACATTGATCCCACCTCTCTAACTCCACCCACTTCTCATACAGAACATTGATCCCACCTCTGTAACTCCACCTACTTCTCATACAGAACATTGATCCCACCTCTCTAACTCCACCTACTTCTCATACAGAACATTGATCCCACCTCTGTAACTCCACCCACTTCTCATACAGAACATTGATCCCACCTCTGTAACTCCACCCACTTCTTACTTCTACAGAACATTGATCCCACCTCTGTAACTCCACCCACTTCTCATACAGAACATTGATCCCACCTCTGTAACTCCACCCACTTCTCATACAGAACATTGATCCCACCTATGTAACTCCACCCACTTCCTTCTTATAGCTCATGCTCAATGCTCTCACCTCCACCAGATATATATATTATGGCTCAAAGACAAAAAAACAAGCACCATAGCGCTCCCTGTCCATCCACTGACTGGGCCCTGTAGCGCTCCTTGTCCACAGACTGGGCCCCGTAGCGCTCCCAGTCCACAGACGGGGCCCCATAGCGCTCCCTGTCCACAGACGGGGCCCCGTAGCGCTCGCTGTCCACAGACTGGGGCCCCGTAGCGCTCGCTGTCCACAGACTGGGGCCCCGTAGCGCTCGCTGTCCACAGACTGGGGCCCCGTAGCGCTCGCTGTCCACAGACTGGGGCCCCGTAGCGCTCGCTGTCCACAGACTGGGGCCCCGTAGCGCTCGCTGTCCACAGACTGGGGCCCCGTAGCGCTCGCTGTCCACAGACTGGGGCCCCGTAGCGCTCGCTGTCCACAGACTGGGGCCCCGTAGCGCTCGCTGTCCACAGACTGGGGCCCCGTAGCGCTCGCTGTCCACAGACTGGGGCCCCGTAGCGTTCGCTGTCCACAGACTGGGGCCCCGTAGCGCTCGCTGTCCACAGACTGGGGCCCCGTAGCGCTCCCTGTCCACAGACTGGGGCCCCGTAGCGCTCGCTGTCCACAGACGGGGCCCCGTAGCGCTCTCTGTGTGCACATACAATATTAGAACAAGTGATTATAGGCACTGACATGTGATATCCCATCAGTACTTCCACATACAACACCGCCCTCCACATATCCTTATATAATGCTCAGCCAATCCAATGTGTGATAATGACATCACTAGACCCGCCCCATCTGATATCACTAGACCCGCCCCATCTGATATCACTAGACCCGCCCCATCTGACATCACTAGACCCGCCCCATCTGACATCACTAGACCCGCCCCATCTGACATCACTAGGGCCACCCCATCTGACATCACTAGACCCGCCCCATCTGACATCACTAGGGCCACCCCATCTGACATCACTAGGGCCACCCAAAAGCTTCCATCATATAAACAGTCTAGTCTTACATTTTGGGGCAAATATATTCTCTGTTTCAGAGAATCAGACCCAGAAGTCCTGGAACACTTCCTAAGAGCCATGAGTGTCTGGAGGGATTCCCTGGAAGATTCCAGAAGGCAGTTTTCCTGGTTGGTTTTAGGCTCGGATCACATATATGTGATTTGGATGAGTTTTGGAGCCGCATCTGATTCGCATGACTTGTGAACCAAACCGGCTTTCTATGGAGCAAGTTCACATATGTGCGGGCCGCCAGCAGTCCTGTATGTTTTTCAGTCCGGTTCAGGTGCGATTTCGAGTAAAAAATTTGCATCGGACTGCTTTTAAAAAATTGCCATTAGGCCACGGCCGTCCCATATGTGAACCGCGCCTTTGTGTTGGTTGGTGGAACTTCTCTGGAAAGTACAGTAGATTGAGAGGTTGTCCTTTGAGGGGGAATGCTTGCCTGGACTATCCTAGGATGGCTCCATCCAGAAGGTGCCTGCGGGGGAAAGCTCGCCCTCACCCCCTAAAGAAGCATTCCAGAGGCTACAAGCTGCAATTTTGGGTTTATACATTGAAGGGGGGGAGGGGATCTGCAGGAATGAGGCGTTTCCTTTGGGGCCCTGGAAAGATTGCTCTCCTAAAGGGTCATCACACCTGAGCTTGCAGAGGAGAGGTCTCAGCTTCTATTCCAACCTGTTCACCGTTCTCAGGCCAAACCGAGACATCCTGCTAACAAGTTCCTGAAAATCCAAACATTCAGGATGGACTCCACCCAGTTGCCTCACTTCATCAGGCAGCTTCCTGGCATCGGTGGATATGAAGGACACCGCTCTACACATTCTGACCTCACCAACAGATTCTGCGATTCACAGTAAAAGGTCACCATTATCAATTTGTAGGGCTGCTCTTCTGACTATTTACCAAGGATTTAGTCTTTAGTTAGTTCAGGGTTGTTAAGGACTGGGGTATCCCCAGGATCTGGTTGAGTATCTGGACAACTAACTTCTTAAGGAGCAGTGGACTCAGAAGCTGACCTCAAATATCCAACAGATAGTAACGGTCCTAGAGAGGCTCAGCTGGGTACAGAACCTTCAGAAGTCGGCCTTGGTTCCAACTTCATGCCTGCAGTACTTGGGCTCAGTCCTGGGTACAGCTCAGGGAAAAGGACTACTGCTGGAGAAATGCTTTTCTCTTCAGGCTCAGATGGAGTCCCTGAGGTTGCTGTAAAGTCCCTGGATCTGGACATGCATTCAGGTCCTGGGAAAGATGGTGGCCGCCTTCCATGTGGTCCTCTATGCCCATCACTCCAGAGCTTTGCAGCTCAACATCCTGCTGATATGGGAAAAGGTTGGGAGTTCTTGGCTTTGCCTGTGCATCTTATATGGGAGAATGCCGGGAATCCTTGGATCTTCATCCGACTCCCAGGGACCAGAGCAGCTCTGCAATGCTGGAGACAGAACGCCTCTTTCTGATAAATTGGAAGGTTGTAATGACTGATGCCAGCCTGTTAGGAGGGGGAGGTGTTTTGGAGAACCACCCAGTTTAGGGAACGTGGTTGTCAAAGGAACAGAAGTTGCTGATCGACATCCTGGAACTTCGGGTGATGCAACCAGTTCTCCTACACTGGTCTGTCTGTCATAGAGACCAGAAGGAAGGAACGAAAAAAAAACAATGGTGTGCTGACCCTACGGTAAGATCTGATGATGTCTCTTCCCCTTTGGATTTCTGGTTTAAACTCCCGCAGAGCAGGGCCGGATTAAGAGCATCATGGGCTTGGTGCTGAGGATTTTGAAGGGCCTTAAGGGCCGTGCCTTGGCATGCACCCAGAGGAGGAAGGGTGCAGCCATGCATGCCTAATTCAACATGGGATGCTGTCTCTGAAGCCCATAAACACATCCATGCATCGGCAACTGTCCCTCCTTGTCCGGCCTTCGTGCTGTGTGGGGAGGTTCTGAGGGTGCTGCCTGGGGAAGCGAGCATAGAAGCCAGACTTCTGTATTTACAAGTGACAGAAGAGCGGTAACAGTGAATATGGCCAACCCGGGGCCTATATTAAGGTAGGGGCCTGGAGCTGCAGCTCCAATAGCCCCTATGTTAATCTGGCCCTGCCGCAGAGGACATTTAGAGAACACCTCTACTCCGCATTCAACCTAGACTGAGGGTGGGAGAAAGAGGAAGAAAAATGCAGGAGGAGGAGGAGAAACGACATGAACACCTTAAATTTACTGACCTACAATGTAAGAGGAATAAACACGCCAACTAAAAGACATGAGGTACCAGAAGAACTTAGACCAAACTCTGCTAGCATTATATTTTACAAGAGACATCGCACAGGATACAAATGTGAAACTTTATTCAAAATATTATCCAGTCTGGCATTATGGAGACTCCCCATCTAAGAGAGCAAAGGGGGTCGCAATTGGCATGACGAAGGACGTGAGGTTCTCCTTGGAGGAAAGGTTGGTTGACCCAAAAGGACGATGTATTTTTCTGAAGGGACAACTAGAGGAAATGCACTGCACACTGACAAATGTATACCGCCCAAATAAAAATCCCAGAGGATGTTTAAAAAAAAAATACTAATGAAGCTGATGAATTAAAAAAGGTAATTTGATTCTGGCAGGTGACTTTAACTTCTGCATGGATCCAACCTTGGTCAGCACATCGAGTGCACAGTCATCGACTCAGGAGGATGAGGAAAAAGTTTTTCCACTCACAGCTGGTAGACGCATGGAGATTTCCAACATCCTAGGGAGAGGGATTATTCCTTCCACTGCCCTGTGCCCATGATGTACCCAGGATTGGACTATATTGTGATAGAACATAGGTTGATGGAAGAAGTCCTTATTACATCAATAGGAACCATATCTGACCACGCCCCCAATAACCACGAAAATAAAACTTTCAGGACCTCAGAGTGATATAAATACTTAGTAAAAAAGAGCCAAAATAGTGGGACTTTAAATGAGGCATTTTCGATTGAAAAAGGGGGATTTTATTCACAAATCAAAGGAAACATATGTTGACACCATTGAAAATCAATCATATGGATAAAACAAATACAAAAAGACAACATATAGTAAGGTATAAAATTCATATTGAAAAAATAAATATATATTTCAATATAAAATATTGGTTATCAATTCGTAGTCTGTTGGAAATTGAAATAAAACATCTGAGTGATATGTAGGCTTGACGCGTTTCTTGGACCTCCGTCCATTCATCAGGAGCTTTTGGATACAAATAATGTATCTACAAAGAGAAGGGATTTACAAAGTACATTGAAACATTGTTGCATCAGAACATCAAAGGTATGTAAAAAAATATACATTTTCGGAATAGAAAATACCTTGACTGTCTCAAAAGATAACTTGTCAGAGAACAAACCAAAACTGGGAGGGAAAAATTGAGGCACCACGGGCATGGTCTCCCCCCGGGGCTGAGGCACAGATGCTGACCCAGAATAGAGGGGATGATAACAGCCATGGTCAGAACAAGAAGCGGATCTCCAAAATAACAATCCCACAGGTGAGAATAAGGCACATTTGAACCAGAAGGGATCTAAAAATAAATATACATAAGGGGTATTGAATATGGGTCAATCAGAGACTCTGTATATATACATATATACTATATATCCAGGGATGGAGGCAATTGGTTAATACCATGTGTGGCAGACCAGAATTTTGTTTTAATATAAATACTTGGAGGATTAATGAAGAAGTCTGGAAAAAGATAGCAAGAAACATAGAAACATAGAATGTGTCGGCAGATAAGAACCATTTGGCCCATCTAGTCTGCCCAATATATCTGAATCCTATGAATAGTCCCTGGCCCTATCTTATATGAAGGATAGCCTTATGCCTATCCCATGCATGCTTAAACTCCTTCACTGTATTTGCAGCTACCACTTCTGCAGGAAGGTTATTCCATGCATCCACTACTCTCTCAGTAAAGTAATACTTCCTCATATTACTTTTAAACCTTTGCCCCTCTAATTTAAAACTGTGTCCTCTTGTGGTAGTTTTTCTTCTTTTAAATATGCTCTCCTCCTTTACCGAGTTGATTCCCTTTATGTATTTAAAAGTTTCTATCATATCCCCTCTGTCTCTTCTTTCTTCCAAGCTATACATGTTAAGGTCCTTTAACCTTTCCTGGTAAGTTTTTTCCTGCAATCCATGTACTAGTTTAGTAGCTCTTCTCTGAACTCTCTCTAGAGTATCTATATCCTTCTGGAGATATGGCCTCCAGTACTGCGCACAATACTCCAAGTGAGGTCTCACCAGTGTTCTGTACAGCGGCATAAGCACTTCTCTCTTTCTACTGCTTATACCTCTCCCTATACATCCAAGCATTCTGCTGGCATTTCGTGCTGCTCTATTACATTGTCTTCCCACCTTTAAGTCTTCTGAAATAATTACTCCTAAATCCCTTTCCTCAGATACTGAGGTCAGGACTGTGTCAAATATTCTATATTCTGCCCTTGGGTTTTTACCCCCCAGGTGCATTATCTTGCACTTATCCACATTAAATTTCAGTTGCCAGAGTTCTGACCATTCTTCTAGTTTTCCTAAATCCTTTTCCATTTGGCGTTTCCCTCCAGGAACATCAACCCTGTTACATATCTTTGTGTCATCAGCAAAAAGACAAACCTTACCATCGAGGCCTTTTGCAATATCACTTATGAAGATATTAAACAAAATTGGTCCCAGTACAGATCCCTGAGGTACCCCACTGGTAACATGACCTTGTTCTGAATGTTCTCCATTGACTACAACCCTCTGTTGTCTGTCACTCAGCCACTGCCTAATCCACTCAACAATATGGGAGTCCATGCTCAATGACTGCAGTTTATTGATAAGTCTTCTATGTGGGACAGTGTCAAAAGCCTTACTAAAATCTAGATATGCAATGTCTACTGCACCTCCACCGTCTATTATTTTAGTCACCCAGTCAAAAAAGTCTATAAGATTTGTTTGACATGATCTCCCTGAAGTAAACCCATGTTCTTTTTCATCTTGCAATCCATGGGATTTAAGATGTTCCACAATCCTATCCTTTAATAGGGTTTCCATTAATTTGCCTACTATTGATGTCAGACTCACTGTTCTATAGTTGCTCGATTCCTCCCTACTACCTTTCTTGTGAATGGGCACGACATTTGCCAATTTCCAATCTTCCGGGACGACTCCTGTTACTAATGATTGGTTAAATAAATCTGTTAATGGTTTTGCCAGCTCACCACTAAGCTCTTTTAATAATTTTGGGTGTATCTCATCAGGACCCTGTGACTTATTTGTCTTCACTTTAGACAGCAATCTTAGAACGTCTTCCTCTGTAAAGACACATGCATCAAACGATTCATTAGTCATCCTTTCAAGTGGAGGTCCTTTTCCTTCAATACAAAACTCCAGATATTTCCCTCCGAACAAAACCCCGGATATTTCCCTCTGAACAAAACCCCGGATATTTCCCTCTGAACAAAACCCCGGATATTTCCCTCTGAACAAAACCCCGGATATTTCCCTCCGAACAAAACCCCGGATATTTCCCTCCGAACAAAACCCTTGTACAAGTACTACTCTCAATAGGCTCTAGGAAAGGACGATCAATAGAAATAGACTAATAACCGATATACGTGAGCTAGAACAAAAACATAAAAGAGCATGGAGGCCGAGACACAACAAACTCTGCTATCAAAAAAAAGATAAATTAAAAGAACTAATGGAAGAAGATACCAGACGCACCTTTTTACCAAACTGCAAAGGGGGTAATCCCAAAAAAATGGCTAGATCCAGAAAATCCCACTCTTGGAGAGTGCTTCAAAAGAATCGAATACATATACAACATGGAGTACTTAGGCAGCAGAGACGAAGAACAGACAGAGAGCTTCTCAAATAAATGGAGAAAATGGGCAGACTTCAAAAGGACTAAGAAATACATAGAAGTATGGGTAGATTAGGGGTGCGACAGAGGAGGTAGATAATGGAGAAGTAGGAGAAGACACACAATAAATATGGGGAGGGGGGTGAGGGAGGGATCACAGGCTGGGGGGAGGGGGGGAGAGGGGGAAAATGTGTTACTGTAACCGTTGAAATATAGTCTTGTAAGTTGCAATGTGTTAAAAATTAATAAAATTTATATATAAAAAAAAAAAAAACCACGATACAAATGTTATAAATGGAGTTGCAGTTCAGTGAGTAAAATAAGTTTCTCTTACGTCCTCCGACAGTCGCCGCCCACTTCATATTCATCACCAATGGGGTTATGTCCTTTATTCCGTAGGAGTAGCTAGGCAATAGAATATGTTAGTACAAAGACTTTTAACATATCCCACCCCCAGGGGGTGGTCCCCTCAGTACATAACCCTCCACTTCCTGTATCCAACTCAGTTTCATTTGTCTAGCTGTCAGGAGTAGCTGGAAGTTTCTGTGCTGGGGCACCTTGTCTCAGCTCTCTTTCCTTTCTTTGGATTTTATTTGAGTTTTTTCTCTCTTTCTTGTTAGCTGTTATTTTACCAGCGTTAGTTAGTTCTTCTGATGAAGAGGATCATGCGGGCTGCGTCTCGGGCTGACCCCCCTGGTAGCAGGCTGTGGGTCAGTGGTTTCTCAGCCCGCCATCGAGCGTTTAGTCAGGTATCGCTCCTGAGTTATCTGAACGACCCATCCCTGTTCCGTGCAGGGATGCTAGGTGAGGTGGCTACCTCACTGGACGCTGTGCGGTTTCTCAACCCACCTTCTGATGCGTCCTGGATGCGACTCTCCCTGCCTCATGTGCAGCGGTTTGTTCGCCTGTGCGGGTCCCCCACGCCATGTGAGAGGTAAGTGCATTTATGTGGGGACCTGTCAGTCTGGGACTGTGTACCTTGCCCTGTGTTCACACTATTACGTTTTCCCTATCTCTCACATTGCAAGCTGTGGGCTGCAGGAGGGGGGGGCTAGCTGCACTCTGTGTCAGTTTTCTGTTTGTGTGAACGGCTGTGTGCTGTGGGGCTTGAGTTTCTCATGCTTGGGGCACATTACAGCGCCGCTGCGGCGGTTTACCATGTTCCTTTTTTGGGCAGATGGTGTGTTTTACTTCTCCCTCATGGGGTGTGGGAGCGGCGGTTTCTGCGCCAAACGGCGCCATTTTGACTGCGATCGCTCCGGCCGCATGTTTTACATGCATGGCGGCCATTTTCTTGTAGCCTGAGCGCCCGGTATGCCAGCATTTCCTTTCCTTCAGGAGCACCGCAGGCAGCAGCAGCAGCACCGATCTCTCCAGGTTCATTTCTTTTTATTCCCTGTATCCTGCCTTGGTATACTTGTCCCTGTGGGGGTCCCTTGTGTGGGATGCTTAGTGTGAGTGGGCTACGATCGCAGCGCTCTCTTAAAGGGGCGGTCACCCATTATTTTTGCTGCTACAAGGGCATGGATTTTCAGGAATACTAGTTTCCTGCCAATTTAGGGGGAAGCCAGGGGACTGCGGGATTTGGCTGCGATTGTGGCTAGCCTTGCGACTCAGGTGCAAATGCTGGTGGTTGCTCAATCCTCTAAAAGGCCCAGAGTTTTCAATTTCCTCTGTTTCAAGAGGGTGATGGTACTGGGGCTGCTGGGGCAGAGATCTCCTTATCGGGGTCTCGTTCCTCCCGGGACCTTATAGGGTCAGTAATGGAGGCTGAGGTAGAGGGGGTTGATAATTCTCCCCCTGGCTCGTCTGAAGAGCTTGCGCTCATGGATGAATTGGTTGCTTCTATCAAGCAAACTCTGCGTTTGGAGGAGGAAACATGTCCTCCAGCTGCCTTGGCGGCTTATGGGACGCAGAAAAGGCGCATATCATCGCAGATGTTTCCATGCACTGATGATTTTCAGCGCGCTGTGAAAGAACGATGGCGTAATATACGCAAACCTTTTGCTGTACCAAGTAGGTTTAAGCTGCGCTATCCTTTTACGCCCGCTACTGATGTGCGTTGGTGTGTCCCACCTCCGGTGGACCAGGCGTTAGCAGTTTTGAACAAGTCCACTGCGATTCCTGCTGCAGACACCCCGGTGTTCCGGAATGCCACGGACAAGAGGATGGAGTCCTTTGCCCGTCGTACCTATTCTATTATGGGTTCTATGTTGAAAGCTTTATTGCTTCACTTATGGCGGCCCTGGCGGTCGCGAACTGGACGCAGGTGCTTAGGCGTGTCCTGGTGGCTGATTCTGCCCCCCAGGCGACTTTGGATATGGTGGATCAAATCCACCAGGGTGTCATGTATTTGTGTGATGCGGACCTGGATATGGTTCCGTTGGCTGCACGTGTACACAGTGTGGCGGTGTTATCTCGCCGCCTGGTTTGGTTGAAGTGTTGGTCTGTGGATCAATCTTCACGTAAGACCTTGGCCAATCTGCCGTTTGATGGTTCTCGCCTTTTTGGCGAATCCCTGGATGCCCTAATTAAAGGGGTCATGGGGGGTAAGAGCACGCTCTTACCTCAATCCCACTAGACTAAGACGGCTCCTGGAAAACAGAATGCTTTCTTTCGGCCCCCTCAGGGGTCCTTTCGTGCCTTTCGGTCACATTTTGGGACAAGCCGTCCAAGGGTCAAGGCTCCCGCAAGAAGCCGTGGGCAGGTGAGCAAAAGTCCGGCCAATCCGGTTCTGCGGCCCACAACAGTGCGGCCTGAAGGGGCGCCCTCACCCACTTCACAGAAAATCGTTCGATCTGGCCACTAGATCGAGTTTCTCTCTCGGCCGGAGAGCAGATTTTTTCCCTCAAGTCTTCTGTTATCCCCGGAGCGTTTGCGGGACCTGCATCTAGCGGTGCAGGACCTGAGGGCTCAGGGAGTGGTGGTCCCGGTGTCTCATCGGGACAGATTTTGGGGGTTCTGTTCCAATCTGCTCACCGTGCCCAGGAAGGAGGGCGAGGTGCGTCCGATTCTGGACTTGAAGGCGCTGAACCGTCTTGTTCGGGTGCGCAAGTTCCGCATGGAATCCCTGCGGTCGGTGGTGGCTGCCCTGGTTCCGGGGGAGTTCATGGCTTCCATCGACTTGCAAGATGCGTATCTTCACATCCCGATTTTCGAGGGTCACCAGAGGTACCTTCGATTCGCCGTAGCGGAAGATCATTACCGATTTGTGGCGTTGCCTTTCGGTCTCGCCTCGGCTCCAAGGGTGTTCACCAAAGTGCTGGCACCGGTTCTGGCTTTGTTGAGGGCCCAGGGCATTTCGGTTCTGGGGTATCTGGACGATATTCTGGTTCGGTCTGCGACCAGCCAGAGTCTGGAGAAGGATCTGTCCGTCACGTTGCAGACTCTGCAGGAGTTTGGTTGGACGATCAATTTTCCAAAGTCGACATTGTGCCCATCGGTTCGGATTTCTTACCTGGGTATGATTCTGGACTCTGTCCAGGCGTAGGTCTTCCTGCCGGAAGAAAAACTCGCAGCTCTTCAGGAGGCAGTCAGGTCCCTCAGGGACGTTCCATCTTCGTCCATTCGGACGTGCATGCGGTATCTGGGATTGATGGTCTCGGCTTTCGAGGCGATTTCCCTTCGCCCAGTTTCACACACGGGATCTCCAAGCGGAGATATTGTCCAAGTGGGACGGGCGTCCGCAGTCTCTGGATCTCCAGATGTCATTGAGTTCTCAGACCAGAAGGGATCTTCTGTGGTGGCTTCTATCCCCCTCAGTATCGGGGGGCAAGTCTTTTCGTCCCCTTTCGTGGACGGTGATCACCACGGACGCCAGCCTGTCGGGCTGGGGTGGTGTTCTGGGCGTTCTGTCCACCCAGGGTGTTTGGTCGTCGGAGGAATCCTCCCTTCCGATCAACGTTCTGGAACTGCGAGCGATACTCCTCTGTCTTCGTCGTTGGACGGACAATCTTCACGGCTACCCGGTTCGGGTGCAGACGGACAATGCCACGGCGGTGGCTTACATCAATCACCAAGGGGGCACCAGGAGTGCCCGGGCGGCTCGAGAAGTGGCCGCGATTCTGTCTTGGGCCGAGACGCATGTCCCGGCAATATCGGCAGGTCACATTCCGGGGGTGAAATTTTGGCAGGCGGATTATCTGAGCCGTCGAACCCTGGACCAGGGAGAATGGTCCCTTCACCCGGCTGTCTTCCAGATGTTGTGCGCGAGGTGGGGTCTTCCGGAGGTGGACCTGTTCGCGTCTCGTCTGAACTACAAAGTACCACGGTTCGTGGCAAGGACGTGCGATCCTCGGGCAGACGCGTTGGACGCGTTGTTTGCCCCGTGGCATCAGTACCAACTGATGTATGCGTTCCCGCCGATTCAATTGCTGTCCAGGTTCCTTCGCGGAACCGACCACGGTGATTCTTGTGGCACCGGACTGGCCTCGCCGGTCCTGGGACGCAGACCTCGTAAATCTGGCAATCGACGCCCCGTGGCGTCTGCCTCTTCGAGAAGATCTTCTGTCGCAAGGACCGATCTTCCATCCTGCTTTACAGTCGCTGGCCTTGACGGCCTGGCTGTTAAAACCGAGGTCCTGAAGAACAGGGGTCTTTCCCCTGAGTTCATTCACACCTTAATAAATGCGAGGAAGTCTTCCTCGGGGAAGGTTTATTACCGTACTTGGAAGGCGTATTTTGCCTGGTGCGAATCCAGGGGTTTCTCTCCTGACACTTATTCGGTGTCTAGGGTGTTGCCCTTCCTTCAGACGGGTGTTGACCAGCGTCTGGCGCTGGCCACGATCAAGGGTCAGGTGTCTGCTTTGGCCGTTCTTTTTCGACGGCCTGTGGCATCTGATTCTTTGGTTAGCACTTTTGTGCGGGGGGTACGTCATCTGATCCCTCCTAGGAGGGACCCTCTTACCCCTTGGGACTTGAATCTAGTTCTATCAGTATTGCAGCGTGCTCCTTTTGAAAGGTTCAGGGAGATCTCGCTGTCTTTGTTATCCAAGAAGGTCGCCTTTTTGGTGGCTATCACCTCGACTCGTCGAGTGTCGGGGCTGGCAGCCTTGTCCTGCAAGTCTCCGTGTCTGGTTGTGCATTTGGACAAGGTGGTCTTGCGACCTAACCCTTCTTTTCTTCCAAAAAGGGTTTCGGACTTTCATCTCAATGTGGACATTGTCAAACCTTCGCTTTGCGCGAAGCCGAAGCATCCGACGGAGGTGTTGCTTCACTCCTTGGATGTTGTCCGGGCGATTAGAGTCTATTTCACATCGACTGAGTCTTCTCGCAAGTCGGATGCCTTGTTTGTCCTTCCGGGAGGTCCTCGGAAGGGCATGGCGGCGTCGGCTTCTACAATCGCCAAATGGATCAGACGGACCATTGATCAGGCCTATGCTTTGAGGGGGAAAGTTCCCCCTGTACCTGTGAAGGCGCACTCTACCAGATCTCTGAGTACGTCTTGGGCCTGTCGTCATGGGGCCTCTGTGGCCCAGGTGTGTGAGGCGGCGACTTGGTCGACCGTACACACTTTCACGATATTCTACAGAGTAGATGTTCAGGCATCGGCTGATGCTTCCTTTGGCCGCAAGGTTCTTAGTGCGGCAGTTTCCTAGAGCCCTTGTTACGAGTTCTTTGGCTTTTTGGGATTTTTGTTTTTTCCCTGGGTTTTCTTGCTCCTGTTGAGCGAGTATTTTGTTCTTATGCCCAACTGGTTTCCTTCCTTTGGTAAGGTTCCTTTCTCTGATGAGGAGACGGCGTTGCCTTGGGCGCGGCTGTGTTCTTCCCACCCCTCATGTTTACACTGCTTTGGGACATCCCCATTGGTGATGAATATGAAGTAGGCGGCGACTGTCGGAGGACGTAAGAGAAAACGGAATTTTTGTAAAATCTTACCTGTAAAATTCCTTTCTCTGAGTCCTCCGACAGTCGCCGCCCCCGCCCCTCTTTTGGGGTTTTGATGTACTCTCTACTGCTATTCCACTGAAACTGAGTTGGATACAGGAAGTGGAGGGTTATGTACTGAGGGGACCACCCCCTGGGGGTGGGATATGTTAAAAGTCTTTGTACTAACATATTCTATTGCCTAGCTACTCCTACGGAATAAAGGACATAACCCCATTGGTGATGAATATGAAGTGGGCGGCGACTGTCGGAGGACTCAGAGAAAGGAATTTTACAGGTAAGATTTTACAAAAATTCCGTTATTTGATCCCCAACCAACCAACAGTTCTGCCCCCCACAGACTGGATACAGTAGGTGCTCATGTGGTCACAGATTAGTCCTGTCAATGTAAGAAGGTTCTCCTAACGACAACTCGTTATGTGTATAGAGGACACCCGTCCACAGAATCTCTTTCCTCCAATCACAGCTCACCATCATGGGAAGACCAAAGAGCTGTCAGAGGAGGTCAGGGATTGGAGACCGGCACAAGGCTGGAATGGCTACAAGACCATCAGCAAGAAGGTTGGTGAGGAGACAAATGTTCGAGCGATTATTAGCAAATGGAAGAAATACAAAATAACCATCAATGGTCCTCAGTCTGGAGCTCCATGGAAGATTTCTCCTCATGGGGTGAGGATGGTCATGAGAAAAGTGAGGGATCTGCCCAGAACTACATGGGAGGAGCTTGTGAATCATCTCAGGGCAGTTGGGACCGCAGTCACTAAACAAACCATTGTACCCCACCATAGATTGAAATCCTGCAGTGCCTGCAAGGTCCCCCTCCTCAGGAAGGCACATATACAGCCCACCTGAAGTTTGTCAATGAACATCTAAATGATTCAGAGAAGGATTGGGAGAAATGCTGTGATCAGATGAGACCAAAATTTAACTCTTTGGCATTAACTCAACTCATTGTGTTTGAAGGAAGAAAAATGCTGACTATGACACCATCCCCACAGTCACCATCCGGGAGTGTCCATGGTTCCTGGGCTATTCTGTATATAGGCCCCTTCCACCAGGGGTGTCCGTGGTTCCTGGGTTATTCTGGGTCCAGGTCCATTCCGCTCAAAGTGTCTGTGGTTCCTGGGTTATTCTGGGTCCAGGTCCATTCCGCTCGTAGTGTCTGTGGTTCCTGGGTTATTCTGGGTCCAGGTCCATTCCGCTCGTAGTGTCTGTGGTTCCTGGGTTTTCTGGGTCCAGGTCCATTCCGCTCGTAGTGTCTGTGGTTCCTGGGTTTTCTGGGTCCAGGTCCATTCCGCTCGTAGTGTCTGTGGTTCCTGGGTTATTCTGGGTCCAGGTCCATTCCGCTCGTAGTTTCTGTGGTTTCTGGGTCCAGGTCCATTCCGCTCGTAGTGTCTGTGGTTCCTGTGTTTTCTGGGTCCAGGTCCATTCCGCTCGTAGTGTCTCTGGTTTCTGGGTCCAGGCCCATTCCACTTGTAGTGTCTGTGGTTTCTGGGTCCAGGTCCATTCCGCTCGTAGTGTCTGTGGTTCCTGGGTTATTCTGGGTCCAGGTCCATTCCGCTCGTAGTGTCTCTGGTTCCTGGGTTATTCTGGGTCCAGGCCCATTCCACCGTAGTGTCTGTGGTTTCTGGGTCCAGGCCCATTCCGCTCGTAGTGTCTGTGGTTCCTGGGTTATTCTGGGTCCAGGCCCATTCTGCTCGTAGTGTCTGTGGTTTCTGGGTCCAGGCCCATTCCGCTCGTAGTGTCTGTGGTTCCTGGGTTATTCTGGGTCCAGGTCCATTCCGCTCGTAGTGTCTGTGGTTTCTGGGTCCAGGCCCATTCCGCTTGTAGTGTTTGTGGTTCCTGGGTTATTCTGGGTCCAGGTCCATTCCGCTCGTAGTGTCTGTGGTTTCTGGGTCCAGGCCCATTCCACTTGTAGTGTCTGTGGTTCCTGGGTTATTCTGGGTCCAGGTCCATTCCGCTCGTAGTGTCTGTGGTTCCTGGGTTTTCTGGGTCCAGGTCCATTCCGCTCGTAGTGTCTGTGGTTCCTGGGTTTTCTGGGTCCAGGTCCATTCCGCTCGTAGTGTCTGTGGTTCCTGGGTTTTCTGGGTCCAGGTCCATTCCGCTCGTAGTGTCTGTGGTTCCTGGGTTTTCTGGGTCCAGGCCCATTCCGCTCGTAGTGTCTGTGGTTCCTGGGTTTTCTGGGTCCAGGTCCATTCCGCTCGTAGTGTCTGTGGTTCCTGGGTTTTCTGGGTCCAGGTCCATTCCGCTCGTAGTGTCTGTGGTTCCTGTGTTTTCTGGGTCCAGGTCCATTCCGCTCGTAGTGTCTGTGGTTCCTGTGTTTTCTGGGTCCAGGTCCATTCCGCTCGTAGTGTCTGTGGTTTCTGGGTCCAGGCCCATTCCACTTGTAGTGTCTGTGGTTCCTGGGTTATTCTGGGTCCAGGTCCATTCCGCTCGTAGTTTCTGTGGTTTCTGGGTCCAGGTCCATTCCGCTCGTAGTGTCTGTGGTTCCTGGGTTATTCTGGGTCCAGGTCCATTCTGCTCGTAGTGTCTGTGGTTTCTGGGTCCAGGCCCATTCCGCTTGTAGTGTCTGTGGTTCCTGGGTTATTCTGGGTCCAGGTCCATTCCGCTCGTAGTGTCTGTGGTTCCTGGGTTATTCTGGATCCAGGCCCATTCCGCTCGTAGTGTCTGTGGTTTCTGGGTCCAGGCCCATTCCGCTCATAGTGTCTGTGGTTCCTGGGTTATTCTGGGTCCAGGTCCATTCCGCTTGTAGTGTCTGTGGTTCCTGGGTTATTCTGGATCCAGGCCCATTCCGCTCGTAGTGTCTGTGGTTCCTGGGTTATTCTGGATCCAGGCCCATTCCGCTCGTAGTGTCTGTGGTTCCTGGGTTATTCTGGATCCAGGTCCATTCCACTCGTAGTGTCTGTGGTACCTGAGTCATTCTGGGTCCAGGCCCATTCTGCTCGTACTGTCTGTGGTACCTGAGTCATTCTGGATCCAGGCCCATTCCACTCGTAGTGTCTGTGGTTCCTGGGTTATTCTGGATCCAGGTCCATTCCGCTCGTACTGTCTGTGGTACCTGAGTCATTCTGGATCCAGGCCCATTCCACTCGTAGTGTCTGCGGTTCCTGGGTTTTCTGGGTCCAGGTCCATTCCGCTCGTAGTGTCTGTGGTTCCTGGGTTTTCTGGGTCCAGGTCCATTCCGCTCGTAGTGTCTGTGGTTCCTGGGTTTTCTGGGTCCAGGTCCATTCCGCTCGTAGTGTCTGTGGTTCCTGGGTTTTCTGGGTCCAGGCCCATTCCGCTCGTAGTGTCTGTGGTTCCTGGGTTTTCTGGGTCCAGGTCCATTCCGCTCGTAGTGTCTGTGGTTCCTGGGTTTTCTGGGTCCAGGTCCATTCCGCTCGTAGTGTCTGTGGTTCCTGTGTTATTCTGGATCCAGGCCCATTCCGCTCGTAGTGTCTGTGGTTCCTGGGTTATTCTGGATCCAGGTTCATTCCACTCGTAGTGTCTGTGGTACCTGAGTCATTCTGGGTCCAGGCCCATTCTGCTCGTACTGTCTGTGGTACCTGAGTCATTCTGGATCCAGGCCCATTCCACTCGTAGTGTCTGTGGTTCCTGGGTTATTCTGGGTCCAGGTCCATTCCGCTCGTAGTTTCTGTGGTTTCTGGGTCCAGGTCCATTCCGCTCGTAGTGTCTGTGGTTCCTGGGTTTTCTGGGTCCAGGTCCATTCCGCTCGTAGTGTCTGTGGTTCCTGGGTTTTCTGGGTCCAGGTCCATTCCGCTCGTAGTGTCTGTGGTTCCTGGGTTTTCTGGGTCCAGGCCCATTCCGCTCGTAGTGTCTGTGGTTCCTGGGTTTTCTGGGTCCAGGTCCATTCCGCTCGTAGTGTCTGTGGTTCCTGGGTTTTCTGGGTCCAGGTCCATTCCGCTCGTAGTGTCTGTGGTTCCTGTGTTTTCTGGGTCCAGGTCCATTCCGCTCGTAGTGTCTGTGGTTCCTGTGTTTTCTGGGTCCAGGTCCATTCCGCTCGTAGTGTCTGTGGTTTCTGGGTCCAGGCCCATTCCACTTGTAGTGTCTGTGGTTCCTGGTTTATTCTGGGTCCAGGTCCATTCCGCTCGTAGTTTCTGTGGTTTCTGGGTCCAGGTCCATTCCGCTCGTAGTGTCTGTGGTTCCTGGGTTATTCTGGGTCCAGGTCCATTCTGCTCGTAGTGTCTGTGGTTTCTGGGTCCAGGCCCATTCCGCTTGTAGTGTCTGTGGTTCCTGGGTTATTCTGGGTCCAGGTCCATTCCGCTCGTAGTGTCTGTGGTTCCTGGGTTATTCTGGATCCAGGCCCATTCCGCTCGTAGTGTCTGTGGTTTCTGGGTCCAGGCCCATTCCGCTCGTAGTGTCTGTGGTTCCTGGGTCATTCTGGGTCCAGGTCCATTCCGCTCGTAGTGTCTGTGGTTCCTGGGTTATTCTGGATCCAGGTCCATTCCGCTCGTAGTGTCTGTGGTTCCTGGGTTATTCTGGGTCCAGGTCCATTCCGCTTGTAGTGTCTGTGGTTCCTGGGTTATTCTGGATCCAGGCCCATTCCGCTCGTAGTGTCTGTGGTTCCTGGGTTATTCTGGATCCAGGTCCATTCCACTCGTAGTGTCTGTGGTACCTGAGTCATTCTGGGTCCAGGCCCATTCTGCTCGTACTGTCTGTGGTACCTGAGTCATTCTGGATCCAGGCCCATTCCACTCGTAGTGTCTGTGGTTCCTGGGTTATTCTGGATCCAGGTCCATTCCGCTCGTACTGTCTGTGGTACCTGAGTCATTCTGGATCCAGGCCCATTCCACTCGTAGTGTCTGCGGTTCCTGGGTTTTCTGGGTCCAGGTCCATTCCGCTCGTAGTGTCTGTGGTTCCTGGGTTTTCTGGGTCCAGGTCCATTCCGCTCGTAGTGTCTGTGGTTCCTGGGTTTTCTGGGTCCAGGTCCATTCCGCTCGTAGTGTCTGTGGTTCCTGGGTTTTCTGGGTCCAGGCCCATTCCGCTCGTAGTGTCTGTGGTTCCTGGGTTTTCTGGGTCCAGGTCCATTCCGCTCGTAGTGTCTGTGGTTCCTGGGTTTTCTGGGTCCAGGTCCATTCCGCTCGTAGTGTCTGTGGTTCCTGTGTTATTCTGGATCCAGGCCCATTCCGCTCGTAGTGTCTGTGGTTCCTGGGTTATTCTGGATCCAGGTTCATTCCACTCGTAGTGTCTGTGGTACCTGAGTCATTCTGGGTCCAGGCCCATTCTGCTCGTACTGTCTGTGGTACCTGAGTCATTCTGGATCCAGGCCCATTCCACTCGTAGTGTCTGTGGTTCCTGGGTTATTCTGGGTCCAGGTCCATTCCGCTCGTAGTTTCTGTGGTTTCTGGGTCCAGGTCCATTCCGCTCGTAGTGTCTGTGGTTCCTGGGTTATTCTGGGTCCAGGTCCATTCCGCTCATAGTTTCTGTGGTTTCTGGGTCCAGGTCCATTCCGCTCGTAGTGTCTGTGGTTCCTGTGTTTTCTGGGTCCAGGTCCATTCCGCTCGTAGTGTCTCTGGTTTCTGGGTCCAGGCCCATTCCACTTGTAGTGTCTGTGGTTTCTGGGTCCAGGTCCATTCCGCTCGTAGTGTCTGTGGTTCCTGGGTTATTCTGGGTCCAGGTCCATTCCGCTCGTAGTGTCCGTGGTTCCTGGGTTATTCTGGGTCCAGGTCCATTCCGCTCGTAGTGTCTGTGGTTCCTGGGTTTTCTGGGTCCAGGTCCATTCCGCTCGTAGTGTCTGTGGTTCCTGGGTTTTCTGGGTCCAGGTCCATTCCGCTCGTAGTGTCTGTGGTTCCTGGGTTATTCTGGGTCCAGGTCCATTCCGCTCGTAGTTTCTGTGGTTTCTGGGTCCAGGTCCATTCCGCTCGTAGTGTCTGTGGTTCCTGTGTTTTCTGGGTCCAGGTCCATTCCGCTCGTAGTGTCTGTGGTTCCTGTGTTTTCTGGGTCCAGGTCCATTCCGCTCGTAGTGTCTGTGGTTTCTGGGTCCAGGTCCATTCCGCTCGTAGTGTCTGTGGTTCCTGGGTTATTCTGGATCCAGGTCCATTCCGCTCGTAGTGTCTCTGGTTCCTGGGTTATTCTGGGTCCAGGCCCATTCCACTCGTAGTGTCTGTGGTTTCTGGGTCCAGGCCCATTCTGCTCGTAGTGTCTGTGGTTCCTGGGTTATTCTGGGTCCAGGCCCATTCTGCTCGTAGTGTCTGTGGTTTCTGGGTCCAGGCCCATTCCGCTCGTAGTGTCTGTGGTTCCTGGGTTATTCTGGGTCCAGGTCCATTCCGCTCGTAGTGTCTGTGGTTTCTGGGTCCAGGCCCATTCCGCTTGTAGTGTTTGTGGTTCCTGGGTTATTCTGGGTCCAGGTCCATTCCGCTCGTAGTGTCTGTGGTTTCTGGGTCCAGGCCCATTCCACTTGTAGTGTCTGTGGTTCCTGGGTTATTCTGGGTCCAGGTCCATTCCGCTCGTAGTGTCTGTGGTTCCTGGGTTTTCTGGGTCCAGGTCCATTCCGCTCGTAGTGTCTGTGGTTCCTGGGTTTTCTGGGTCCAGGTCCATTCCGCTCGTAGTGTCTGTGGTTCCTGGGTTTTCTGGGTCCAGGTCCATTCCGCTCGTAGTGTCTGTGGTTCCTGGGTTATTCTGGGTCCAGGTCCATTCCGCTCGTAGTGTCTGTGGTTCCTGGGTTATTCTGGGTCCAGGTCCATTCCGCTCGTAGTGTCCGTGGTTCCTGGGTTATTCTGGGTCCAGGTCCATTCCGCTCGTAGTGTCTGTGGTTCCTGGGTTTTCTGGGTCCAGGTCCATTCCGCTCGTAGTGTCTGTGGTTCCTGGGTTTTCTGGGTCCAGGTCCATTCCGCTCGTAGTGTCTGTGGTTCCTGGGTTATTCTGGGTCCAGGTCCATTCCGCTCGTAGTTTCTGTGGTTTCTGGGTCCAGGTCCATTCCGCTCGTAGTGTCTGTGGTTCCTGTGTTTTCTGGGTCCAGGTCCATTCCGCTCGTAGTGTCTCTGGTTTCTGGGTCCAGGCCCATTCCACTTGTAGTGTCTGTGGTTTCTGGGTCCAGGTCCATTCCGCTCGTAGTGTCTGTGGTTCCTGGGTTATTCTGGGTCCAGGTCCATTCCGCTCGTAGTGTCTGTGGTTCCTGGGTTATTCTGGGTCCAGGTCCATTCCGCTCGTAGTGTCCGTGGTTCCTGGGTTATTCTGGGTCCAGGTCCATTCCGCTCGTAGTGTCTGTGGTTCCTGGGTTTTCTGGGTCCAGGTCCATTCCGCTCGTAGTGTCTGTGGTTCCTGGGTTTTCTGGGTCCAGGTCCATTCCGCTCGTAGTGTCTGTGGTTCCTGGGTTATTCTGGGTCCAGGTCCATTCCGCTCGTAGTTTCTGTGGTTTCTGGGTCCAGGTCCATTCCGCTCGTAGTGTCTGTGGTTCCTGTGTTTTCTGGGTCCAGGTCCATTCCGCTCGTAGTGTCTCTGGTTTCTGGGTCCAGGCCCATTCCACTTGTAGTGTCTGTGGTTTCTGGGTCCAGGTCCATTCCGCTCGTAGTGTCTGTGGTTCCTGGGTTATTCTGGGTCCAGGTCCATTCCGCTCGTAGTGTCTCTGGTTCCTGGGTTATTCTGGGTCCAGGCCCATTCCACTCGTAGTGTCTGTGGTTTCTGGGTCCAGGACCATTCCGCTCGTAGTGTCTGTGGTTCCTGGGTTATTCTGGGTCCAGGCCCATTCTGCTCGTAGTGTCTGTGGTTTCTGGGTCCAGGCCCATTCCGCTCGTAGTGTCTGTGGTTCCTGGGTTATTCTGGGTCCAGGTCCATTCCGCTCGTAGTGTCTGTGGTTTCTGGGTCCAGGCCCATTCCGCTTGTAGTGTTTGTGGTTCCTGGGTTATTCTGGGTCCAGGTCCATTCCGCTCGTAGTGTCTGTGGTTTCTGGGTCCAGGCCCATTCCACTTGTAGTGTCTGTGGTTCCTGGGTTATTCTGGGTCCAGGTCCATTCCGCTCGTAGTGTCTGTGGTTCCTGGGTTATTCTGGGTCCAGGTCCATTCCGCTCGTAGTGTCTGTGGTTCCTGGGTTTTCTGGGTCCAGGTCCATTCCGCTCGTAGTGTCTGTGGTTCCTGGGTTTTCTGGGTCCAGGTCCATTCCGCTCGTAGTGTCTGTGGTTCCTGGGTTTTCTGGGTCCAGGTCCATTCCGCTCGTAGTGTCTGTGGTTCCTGGGTTTTCTGGGTCCAGGCCCATTCCGCTCGTAGTGTCTGTGGTTCCTGGGTTTTCTGGGTCCAGGTCCATTCCGCTCGTAGTGTCTGTGGTTCCTGGGTTTTCTGGGTCCAGGCCCATTCCGCTCGTAGTGTCTGTGGTTCCTGGGTTTTCTGGGTCCAGGTCCATTCCGCTCGTAGTTTCTGTGGTTTCTGGGTCCAGGTCCATTCCGCTCGTAGTGTCTGTGGTTTCTGGGTCCAGGCCCATTCCACTTGTAGTGTCTGTGGTTCCTGGGTTATTCTGGGTCCAGGTCCATTCCGCTCGTAGTGTCTGTGGTTCCTGGGTTATTCTGGGTCCAGGTCCATTCCGCTCGTAGTGTCTGTGGTTCCTGGGTTTTCTGGGTCCAGGTCCATTCCGCTCGTAGTGTCTGTGGTTCCTGGGTTTTCTGGGTCCAGGTCCATTCCGCTCGTAGTTTCTGTGGTTTCTGGGTCCAGGTCCATTCCGCTCGTAGTGTCTGTGGTTCCTGTGTTTTCTGGGTCCAGGTCCATTCCGCTCGTAGTGTCTCTGGTTTCTGGGTCCAGGCCCATTCCACTTGTAGTGTCTGTGGTTTCTGGGTCCAGGTCCATTCCGCTCGTAGTGTCTGTGGTTCCTGGGTTATTCTGGGTCCAGGTCCATTCCGCTCGTAGTGTCTCTGGTTCCTGGGTTATTCTGGGTCCAGGCCCATTCCACTCGTAGTGTCTGTGGTTTCTGGGTCCAGGACCATTCCGCTCGTAGTGTCTGTGGTTCCTGGGTTATTCTGGGTCCAGGCCCATTCTGCTCGTAGTGTCTGTGGTTTCTGGGTCCAGGCCCATTCCGCTCGTAGTGTCTGTGGTTCCTGGGTTATTCTGGGTCCAGGTCCATTCCGCTCGTAGTGTCTGTGGTTTCTGGGTCCAGGCCCATTCCGCTTGTAGTGTTTGTGGTTCCTGGGTTATTCTGGGTCCAGGTCCATTCCGCTCGTAGTGTCTGTGGTTTCTGGGTCCAGGCCCATTCCACTCGTAGTGTCTGTGGTTCCTGGGTTATTCTGGGTCCAGGTCCATTCCGCTCGTAGTGTCTGTGGTTCCTGGGTTATTCTGGGTCCAGGTCCATTCCGCTCGTAGTGTCTGTGGTTCCTGGGTTTTCTGGGTCCAGGTCCATTCCGCTCGTAGTGTCTGTGGTTCCTGGGTTTTCTGGGTCCAGGTCCATTCCGCTCGTAGTGTCTGTGGTTCCTGGGTTTTCTGGGTCCAGGTCCATTCCGCTCGTAGTGTCTGTGGTTCCTGGGTTTTCTGGGTCCAGGTCCATTCCGCTCGTAGTGTCTGTGGTTCCTGGGTTTTCTGGGTCCAGGTCCATTCCGCTCGTAGTGTCTGTGGTTCCTGGGTTTTCTGGGTCCAGGCCCATTCCGCTCGTAGTGTCTGTGGTTCCTGGGTTTTCTGGGTCCAGGTCCATTCCGCTCGTAGTTTCTGTGGTTTCTGGGTCCAGGTCCATTCCGCTCGTAGTGTCTGTGGTTCCTGGGTTATTCTGGGTCCAGGTCCATTCTGCTCGTAGTGTCTGTGGTTTCTGGGTCCAGGCCCATTCCGCTTGTAGTGTCTGTGGTTCCTGGGTTATTCTGGGTCCAGGTCCATTCCGCTCGTAGTGTCTGTGGTTCCTGGGTTATTCTGGATCCAGGCCCATTCCGCTCGTAGTGTCTGTGGTTTCTGGGTCCAGGCCCATTCCGCTCGTAGTGTCTGTGGTTCCTGGGTTATTCTGGGTCCAGGTCCATTCCGCTTGTAGTGTCTGTGGTTCCTGGGTTATTCTGGATCCAGGCCCATTCCGCTCGTAGTGTCTGTGGTTCCTGGGTTATTCTGGATCCAGGCCCATTCCGCTCGTAGTGTCTGTGGTTCCTGGGTTATTCTGGATCCAGGTCCATTCCACTCGTACTGTCTGTGGTACCTGAGTCATTCTGGATCCAGGCCCATTCCACTCGTAGTGTCTGTGGTTCCTGGGTTATTCTGGATCCAGGTCCATTCCGCTCATACTGTCTGTGGTACCTGAGTCATTCTGGATCCAGGCCCATTCCACTCGTAGTGTCTGCGGTTCCTGGGTTTTCTGGGTCCAGGTCCATTCCGCTCGTAGTGTCTGTGGTTCCTGGGTTTTCTGGGTCCAGGTCCATTCCGCTCGTAGTGTCTGTGGTTCCTGGGTTTTCTGGGTCCAGGTCCATTCCGCTCGTAGTGTCTGTGGTTCCTGGGTTATTCTGGATCCAGGCCCATTCCGCTCGTAGTGTCTGTGGTTCCTGGGTTATTCTGGATCCAGGTCCATTCCACTCGTAGTGTCTGTGGTACCTGAGTCATTCTGGGTCCAGGCCCATTCTGCTCGTACTGTCTGTGGTACCTGAGTCATTCTGGATCCAGGCCCATTCCACTCGTAGTGTCTGTGGTTCCTGGGTTATTCTGGATCCAGGTCCATTCCGCTCGTACTGTCTGTGGTACCTGAGTCATTCTGGATCCAGGCCCATTCCACTCGTAGTGTCTGCGGTTCCTGGGTTTTCTGGGTCCAGGTCCATTCCGCTCGTAGTGTCTGTGGTTCCTGGGTTTTCTGGGTCCAGGTCCATTCCGCTCGTAGTGTCTGTGGTTCCTGGGTTTTCTGGGTCCAGGTCCATTCCGCTCGTAGTGTCTGTGGTTCCTGGGTTTTCTGGGTCCAGGCCCATTCCGCTCGTAGTGTCTGTGGTTCCTGGGTTTTCTGGGTCCAGGTCCATTCCGCTCGTAGTGTCTGTGGTTCCTGGGTTTTCTGGGTCCAGGTCCATTCCGCTCGTAGTGTCTGTGGTTCCTGTGTTATTCTGGATCCAGGCCCATTCCGCTCGTAGTGTCTGTGGTTCCTGGGTTATTCTGGATCCAGGTTCATTCCACTCGTAGTGTCTGTGGTACCTGAGTCATTCTGGGTCCAGGCCCATTCTGCTCGTACTGTCTGTGGTACCTGAGTCATTCTGGATCCAGGCCCATTCCACTCGTAGTGTCTGTGGTTCCTGGGTTATTCTGGGTCCAGGTCCATTCCGCTCGTAGTTTCTGTGGTTTCTGGGTCCAGGTCCATTCCGCTCGTAGTGTCTGTGGTTCCTGGGTTTTCTGGGTCCAGGTCCATTCCGCTCGTAGTGTCTGTGGTTCCTGGGTTTTCTGGGTCCAGGTCCATTCCGCTCGTAGTGTCTGTGGTTCCTGGGTTTTCTGGGTCCAGGCCCATTCCGCTCGTAGTGTCTGTGGTTCCTGGGTTTTCTGGGTCCAGGTCCATTCCGCTCGTAGTGTCTGTGGTTCCTGGGTTTTCTGGGTCCAGGTCCATTCCGCTCGTAGTGTCTGTGGTTCCTGTGTTTTCTGGGTCCAGGTCCATTCCGCTCGTAGTGTCTGTGGTTCCTGTGTTTTCTGGGTCCAGGTCCATTCCGCTCGTAGTGTCTGTGGTTTCTGGGTCCAGGCCCATTCCACTTGTAGTGTCTGTGGTTCCTGGTTTATTCTGGGTCCAGGTCCATTCCGCTCGTAGTTTCTGTGGTTTCTGGGTCCAGGTCCATTCCGCTCGTAGTGTCTGTGGTTCCTGGGTTATTCTGGGTCCAGGTCCATTCTGCTCGTAGTGTCTGTGGTTTCTGGGTCCAGGCCCATTCCGCTTGTAGTGTCTGTGGTTCCTGGGTTATTCTGGGTCCAGGTCCATTCCGCTCGTAGTGTCTGTGGTTCCTGGGTTATTCTGGATCCAGGCCCATTCCGCTCGTAGTGTCTGTGGTTTCTGGGTCCAGGCCCATTCCGCTCGTAGTGTCTGTGGTTCCTGGGTCATTCTGGGTCCAGGTCCATTCCGCTCGTAGTGTCTGTGGTTCCTGGGTTATTCTGGATCCAGGTCCATTCCGCTCGTAGTGTCTGTGGTTCCTGGGTTATTCTGGGTCCAGGTCCATTCCGCTTGTAGTGTCTGTGGTTCCTGGGTTATTCTGGATCCAGGCCCATTCCGCTCGTAGTGTCTGTGGTTCCTGGGTTATTCTGGATCCAGGTCCATTCCACTCGTAGTGTCTGTGGTACCTGAGTCATTCTGGGTCCAGGCCCATTCTGCTCGTACTGTCTGTGGTACCTGAGTCATTCTGGATCCAGGCCCATTCCACTCGTAGTGTCTGTGGTTCCTGGGTTATTCTGGATCAAGGTCCATTCCGCTCGTACTGTCTGTGGTACCTGAGTCATTCTGGATCCAGGCCCATTCCACTCGTAGTGTCTGCGGTTCCTGGGTTTTCTGGGTCCAGGTCCATTCCGCTCGTAGTGTCTGTGGTTCCTGGGTTTTCTGGGTCCAGGTCCATTCCGCTCGTAGTGTCTGTGGTTCCTGGGTTTTCTGGGTCCAGGTCCATTCCGCTCGTAGTGTCTGTGGTTCCTGGGTTTTCTGGGTCCAGGCCCATTCCGCTCGTAGTGTCTGTGGTTCCTGGGTTTTCTGGGTCCAGGTCCATTCCGCTCGTAGTGTCTGTGGTTCCTGGGTTTTCTGGGTCCAGGTCCATTCCGCTCGTAGTGTCTGTGGTTCCTGTGTTATTCTGGATCCAGGCCCATTCCGCTCGTAGTGTCTGTGGTTCCTGGGTTATTCTGGATCCAGGTTCATTCCACTCGTAGTGTCTGTGGTACCTGAGTCATTCTGGGTCCAGGCCCATTCTGCTCGTACTGTCTGTGGTACCTGAGTCATTCTGGATCCAGGCCCATTCCACTCGTAGTGTCTGTGGTTCCTGGGTTATTCTGGGTCCAGGTCCATTCCGCTCGTAGTTTCTGTGGTTTCTGGGTCCAGGTCCATTCCGCTCGTAGTGTCTGTGGTTCCTGGGTTATTCTGGGTCCAGGTCCATTCCGCTCATAGTTTCTGTGGTTTCTGGGTCCAGGTCCATTCCGCTCGTAGTGTCTGTGGTTCCTGTGTTTTCTGGGTCCAGGTCCATTCCGCTCGTAGTGTCTCTGGTTTCTGGGTCCAGGCCCATTCCACTTGTAGTGTCTGTGGTTTCTGGGTCCAGGTCCATTCCGCTCGTAGTGTCTGTGGTTCCTGGGTTATTCTGGGTCCAGGTCCATTCCGCTCGTAGTGTCCGTGGTTCCTGGGTTATTCTGGGTCCAGGTCCATTCCGCTCGTAGTGTCTGTGGTTCCTGGGTTTTCTGGGTCCAGGTCCATTCCGCTCGTAGTGTCTGTGGTTCCTGGGTTTTCTGGGTCCAGGTCCATTCCGCTCGTAGTGTCTGTGGTTCCTGGGTTATTCTGGGTCCAGGTCCATTCCGCTCGTAGTTTCTGTGGTTTCTGGGTCCAGGTCCATTCCGCTCGTAGTGTCTGTGGTTCCTGTGTTTTCTGGGTCCAGGTCCATTCCGCTCGTAGTGTCTGTGGTTCCTGTGTTTTCTGGGTCCAGGTCCATTCCGCTCGTAGTGTCTGTGGTTTCTGGGTCCAGGTCCATTCCGCTCGTAGTGTCTGTGGTTCCTGGGTTATTCTGGGTCCAGGTCCATTCCGCTCGTAGTGTCTCTGGTTCCTGGGTTATTCTGGGTCCAGGCCCATTCCACTCGTAGTGTCTGTGGTTTCTGGGTCCAGGCCCATTCCGCTCGTAGTGTCTGTGGTTCCTGGGTTATTCTGGGTCCAGGCCCATTCTGCTCGTAGTGTCTGTGGTTTCTGGGTCCAGGCCCATTCCGCTCGTAGTGTCTGTGGTTCCTGGGTTATTCTGGGTCCAGGTCCATTCCGCTCGTAGTGTCTGTGGTTTCTGGGTCCAGGCCCATTCCGCTTGTAGTGTTTGTGGTTCCTGGGTTATTCTGGGTCCAGGTCCATTCCGCTCGTAGTGTCTGTGGTTTCTGGGTCCAGGCCCATTCCACTTGTAGTGTCTGTGGTTCCTGGGTTATTCTGGGTCCAGGTCCATTCCGCTCGTAGTGTCTGTGGTTCCTGGGTTTTCTGGGTCCAGGTCCATTCCGCTCGTAGTGTCTGTGGTTCCTGGGTTTTCTGGGTCCAGGTCCATTCCGCTCGTAGTGTCTGTGGTTCCTGGGTTTTCTGGGTCCAGGTCCATTCCGCTCGTAGTGTCTGTGGTTCCTGGGTTATTCTGGGTCCAGGTCCATTCCGCTCGTAGTGTCTGTGGTTCCTGGGTTATTCTGGGTCCAGGTCCATTCCGCTCGTAGTGTCCGTGGTTCCTGGGTTATTCTGGGTCCAGGTCCATTCCGCTCGTAGTGTCTGTGGTTCCTGGGTTTTCTGGGTCCAGGTCCATTCCGCTCGTAGTGTCTGTGGTTCCTGGGTTTTCTGGGTCCAGGTCCATTCCGCTCGTAGTGTCTGTGGTTCCTGGGTTATTCTGGGTCCAGGTCCATTCCGCTCGTAGTTTCTGTGGTTTCTGGGTCCAGGTCCATTCCGCTCGTAGTGTCTGTGGTTCCTGTGTTTTCTGGGTCCAGGTCCATTCCGCTCGTAGTGTCTCTGGTTTCTGGGTCCAGGCCCATTCCACTTGTAGTGTCTGTGGTTTCTGGGTCCAGGTCCATTCCGCTCGTAGTGTCTGTGGTTCCTGGGTTATTCTGGGTCCAGGTCCATTCCGCTCGTAGTGTCTGTGGTTCCTGGGTTATTCTGGGTCCAGGTCCATTCCGCTCGTAGTGTCCGTGGTTCCTGGGTTATTCTGGGTCCAGGTCCATTCCGCTCGTAGTGTCTGTGGTTCCTGGGTTTTCTGGGTCCAGGTCCATTCCGCTCGTAGTGTCTGTGGTTCCTGGGTTTTCTGGGTCCAGGTCCATTCCGCTCGTAGTGTCTGTGGTTCCTGGGTTATTCTGGGTCCAGGTCCATTCCGCTCGTAGTTTCTGTGGTTTCTGGGTCCAGGTCCATTCCGCTCGTAGTGTCTGTGGTTCCTGTGTTTTCTGGGTCCAGGTCCATTCCGCTCGTAGTGTCTCTGGTTTCTGGGTCCAGGCCCATTCCACTTGTAGTGTCTGTGGTTTCTGGGTCCAGGTCCATTCCGCTCGTAGTGTCTGTGGTTCCTGGGTTATTCTGGGTCCAGGTCCATTCCGCTCGTAGTGTCTCTGGTTCCTGGGTTATTCTGGGTCCAGGCCCATTCCACTCGTAGTGTCTGTGGTTTCTGGGTCCAGGACCATTCCGCTCGTAGTGTCTGTGGTTCCTGGGTTATTCTGGGTCCAGGCCCATTCTGCTCGTAGTGTCTGTGGTTTCTGGGTCCAGGCCCATTCCGCTCGTAGTGTCTGTGGTTCCTGGGTTATTCTGGGTCCAGGTCCATTCCGCTCGTAGTGTCTGTGGTTTCTGGGTCCAGGCCCATTCCGCTTGTAGTGTTTGTGGTTCCTGGGTTATTCTGGGTCCAGGTCCATTCCGCTCGTAGTGTCTGTGGTTTCTGGGTCCAGGCCCATTCCACTTGTAGTGTCTGTGGTTCCTGGGTTATTCTGGGTCCAGGTCCATTCCGCTCGTAGTGTCTGTGGTTCCTGGGTTATTCTGGGTCCAGGTCCATTCCGCTCGTAGTGTCTGTGGTTCCTGGGTTTTCTGGGTCCAGGTCCATTCCGCTCGTAGTGTCTGTGGTTCCTGGGTTTTCTGGGTCCAGGTCCATTCCGCTCGTAGTGTCTGTGGTTCCTGGGTTTTCTGGGTCCAGGTCCATTCCGCTCGTAGTGTCTGTGGTTCCTGGGTTTTCTGGGTCCAGGCCCATTCCGCTCGTAGTGTCTGTGGTTCCTGGGTTTTCTGGGTCCAGGTCCATTCCGCTCGTAGTGTCTGTGGTTCCTGGGTTTTCTGGGTCCAGGCCCATTCCGCTCGTAGTGTCTGTGGTTCCTGGGTTTTCTGGGTCCAGGTCCATTCCGCTCGTAGTTTCTGTGGTTTCTGGGTCCAGGTCCATTCCGCTCGTAGTGTCTGTGGTTTCTGGGTCCAGGCCCATTCCACTTGTAGTGTCTGTGGTTCCTGGGTTATTCTGGGTCCAGGTCCATTCCGCTCGTAGTGTCTGTGGTTCCTGGGTTATTCTGGGTCCAGGTCCATTCCGCTCGTAGTGTCTGTGGTTCCTGGGTTTTCTGGGTCCAGGTCCATTCCGCTCGTAGTGTCTGTGGTTCCTGGGTTTTCTGGGTCCAGGTCCATTCCGCTCGTAGTTTCTGTGGTTTCTGGGTCCAGGTCCATTCCGCTCGTAGTGTCTGTGGTTCCTGTGTTTTCTGGGTCCAGGTCCATTCCGCTCGTAGTGTCTCTGGTTTCTGGGTCCAGGCCCATTCCACTTGTAGTGTCTGTGGTTTCTGGGTCCAGGTCCATTCCGCTCGTAGTGTCTGTGGTTCCTGGGTTATTCTGGGTCCAGGTCCATTCCGCTCGTAGTGTCTCTGGTTCCTGGGTTATTCTGGGTCCAGGCCCATTCCACTCGTAGTGTCTGTGGTTTCTGGGTCCAGGACCATTCCGCTCGTAGTGTCTGTGGTTCCTGGGTTATTCTGGGTCCAGGCCCATTCTGCTCGTAGTGTCTGTGGTTTCTGGGTCCAGGCCCATTCCGCTCGTAGTGTCTGTGGTTCCTGGGTTATTCTGGGTCCAGGTCCATTCCGCTCGTAGTGTCTGTGGTTTCTGGGTCCAGGCCCATTCCGCTTGTAGTGTTTGTGGTTCCTGGGTTATTCTGGGTCCAGGTCCATTCCGCTCGTAGTGTCTGTGGTTTCTGGGTCCAGGCCCATTCCACTCGTAGTGTCTGTGGTTCCTGGGTTATTCTGGGTCCAGGTCCATTCCGCTCGTAGTGTCTGTGGTTCCTGGGTTATTCTGGGTCCAGGTCCATTCCGCTCGTAGTGTCTGTGGTTCCTGGGTTTTCTGGGTCCAGGTCCATTCCGCTCGTAGTGTCTGTGGTTCCTGGGTTTTCTGGGTCCAGGTCCATTCCGCTCGTAGTGTCTGTGGTTCCTGGGTTTTCTGGGTCCAGGTCCATTCCGCTCGTAGTGTCTGTGGTTCCTGGGTTTTCTGGGTCCAGGTCCATTCCGCTCGTAGTGTCTGTGGTTCCTGGGTTTTCTGGGTCCAGGCCCATTCCGCTCGTAGTGTCTGTGGTTCCTGGGTTTTCTGGGTCCAGGTCCATTCCGCTCGTAGTTTCTGTGGTTTCTGGGTCCAGGTCCATTCCGCTCGTAGTGTCTGTGGTTCCTGGGTTATTCTGGGTCCAGGTCCATTCTGCTCGTAGTGTCTGTGGTTTCTGGGTCCAGGCCCATTCCGCTTGTAGTGTCTGTGGTTCCTGGGTTATTCTGGGTCCAGGTCCATTCCGCTCGTAGTGTCTGTGGTTCCTGGGTTATTCTGGATCCAGGCCCATTCCGCTCGTAGTGTCTGTGGTTTCTGGGTCCAGGCCCATTCCGCTCGTAGTGTCTGTGGTTCCTGGGTTATTCTGGGTCCAGGTCCATTCCGCTTGTAGTGTCTGTGGTTCCTGGGTTATTCTGGATCCAGGCCCATTCCGCTCGTAGTGTCTGTGGTTCCTGGGTTATTCTGGATCCAGGCCCATTCCGCTCGTAGTGTCTGTGGTTCCTGGGTTATTCTGGATCCAGGTCCATTCCACTCGTACTGTCTGTGGTACCTGAGTCATTCTGGATCCAGGCCCATTCCACTCGTAGTGTCTGTGGTTCCTGGGTTATTCTGGATCCAGGTCCATTCCGCTCATACTGTCTGTGGTACCTGAGTCATTCTGGATCCAGGCCCATTCCACTCGTAGTGTCTGCGGTTCCTGGGTTTTCTGGGTCCAGGTCCATTCCGCTCGTAGTGTCTGTGGTTCCTGGGTTTTCTGGGTCCAGGTCCATTCCGCTCGTAGTGTCTGTGGTTCCTGGGTTTTCTGGGTCCAGGTCCATTCCGCTCGTAGTGTCTGTGGTTCCTGGGTTTTCTGGGTCCAGGCCCATTCCGCTCGTAGTGTCTGTGGTTCCTGGGTTTTCTGGGTCCAGGTCCATTCCGCTCGTAGTGTCTGTGGTTCCTGGGTTTTCTGGGTCCAGGTCCATTCCGCTCGTAGTGTCTGTGGTTCCTGTGTTATTCTGGATCCAGGCCCATTCCGCTCGTAGTGTCTGTGGTTCCTGGGTTATTCTGGATCCAGGTTCATTCCACTCGTAGTGTCTGTGGTACCTGAGTCATTCTGGGTCCAGGCCCATTCCACTCGTAGTGTCTGTGGTTCCTGGGTTATTCTGGGTCCAGGTCCATTCCGCTCGTAGTTTCTGTGGTTTCTGGGTCCAGGTCCATTCCGCTCGTAGTGTCTGTGGTTCCTGTGTTTTCTGGGTCCAGGTCCATTCCGCTCGTAGTGTCTGTGGTTCCTGTGTTTTCTGGGTCCAGGTCCATTCCGCTCGTAGTGTCTGTGGTTTCTGGGTCCAGGTCCATTCCGCTCGTAGTGTCTGTGGTTCCTGGGTTATTCTGGGTCCAGGTCCATTCCGCTCGTAGTGTCTCTGGTTCCTGGGTTATTCTGGGTCCAGGCCCATTCCACTCGTAGTGTCTGTGGTTTCTGGGTCCAGGCCCATTCCGCTCGTAGTGTCTGTGGTTCCTGGGTTATTCTGGGTCCAGGCCCATTCTGCTCGTAGTGTCTGTGGTTTCTGGGTCCAGGCCCATTCCGCTCGTAGTGTCTGTGGTTCCTGGGTTATTCTGGGTCCAGGTCCATTCCGCTCGTAGTGTCTGTGGTTTCTGGGTCCAGGCCCATTCCGCTTGTAGTGTTTGTGGTTCCTGGGTTATTCTGGGTCTAGGTCCATTCCGCTCGTAGTGTCTGTGGTTTCTGGGTCCAGGCCCATTCCACTTGTAGTGTCTGTGGTTCCTGGGTTATTCTGGGTCCAGGTCCATTCCGCTCGTAGTGTCTGTGGTTCCTGGGTTTTCTGGGTCCAGGTCCATTCCGCTCGTAGTGTCTGTGGTTCCTGGGTTTTCTGGGTCCAGGTCCATTCCGCTCGTAGTGTCTGTGGTTCCTGGGTTTTCTGGGTCCAGGTCCATTCCGCTCGTAGTGTCTGTGGTTCCTGGGTTTTCTGGGTCCAGGCCCATTCCGCTCGTAGTGTCTGTGGTTCCTGGGTTTTCTGGGTCCAGGTCCATTCCGCTCGTAGTGTCTGTGGTTCCTGTGTTTTCTGGGTCCAGGTCCATTCCGCTCGTAGTGTCTGTGGTTTCTGGGTCCAGGCCCATTCCACTTGTAGTGTCTGTGGTTCCTGGGTTATTCTGGGTCCAGGTCCATTCCGCTCGTAGTTTCTGTGGTTTCTGGGTCCAGGTCCATTCCGCTCGTAGTGTCTGTGGTTCCTGGGTTATTCTGGGTCCAGGTCCATTCTGCTCGTAGTGTCTGTGGTTTCTGGGTCCAGGCCCATTCCGCTTGTAGTGTCTGTGGTTCCTGGGTTATTCTGGGTCCAGGTCCATTCCGCTCGTAGTGTCTGTGGTTCCTGGGTTATTCTGGATCCAGGCCCATTCCGCTCGTAGTGTCTGTGGTTTCTGGGTCCAGGCCCATTCCGCTCGTAGTGTCTGTGGTTCCTGGGTCATTCTGGGTCCAGGTCCATTCCGCTCGTAGTGTCTGTGGTTCCTGGGTTATTCTGGATCCAGGTCCATTCCGCTCGTAGTGTCTGTGGTTCCTGGGTTATTCTGGGTCCAGGTCCATTCCGCTTGTAGTGTCTGTGGTTCCTGGGTTATTCTGGATCCAGGCCCATTCCGCTCGTAGTGTCTGTGGTTCCTGGGTTATTCTGGATCCAGGCCCATTCCGCTCGTAGTGTCTGTGGTTCCTGGGTTATTCTGGATCCAGGTCCATTCCACTCGTAGTGTCTGTGGTTCCTGGGTTATTCTGGATCCAGGTCCATTCCGCTCGTACTGTCTGTGGTACCTGAGTCATTCTGGATCCAGGCCCATTCCACTCGTAGTGTCTGTGGTTCCTGGGTCATTCTGGATCCAGGCCCATTCCGCTCGTAGTGTCTGTGGTTCCTGGGTCATTCTGGATCCAGGCCCATTCCGCTCGTAGTGTCTGTGGTTCCTGGGTTATTCTGGATCCAGGCCCATTCCGCTCGTAGTGTCTGTGGTTCCTGGGTTATTCTGGGTCCAGGCCCATTCCGCTCGTAGTGTCTGTGGTTCCTGGGTTATTCTGGATCCAGGCCCATTCCACTCGTAGTGTCTGTGGTTCCTGGGTCATTCTGGATCCAGGTCCATTCCGCTCGTAGTGTCTGTGGTTCCTGGGTCATTCTGGATCCAGGCCCATTCCGCTCGTAGTGTCTGTGGTTCCTGGGTTATTCTGGATCCAGGCCCATTCCGCTCGTAGTGTCTGTGGTTCCTGGGTTTTCTGGGTCCAGGCCCATTCCGCTCGTAGTGTCTGTGGTTCCTGTGTTTTCTGGGTCCAGGTCCATTCCGCTCGTAGTGTCTGTGGTTTCTGGGTCCAGGCCCATTCCACTTGTAGTGTCTGTGGTTCCTGGGTTATTCTGGGTCCAGGTCCATTCCGCTCGTAGTTTCTGTGGTTTCTGGGTCCAGGCCCATTCCGCTCGTAGTGTCTGTGGTTCCTGGGTTATTCTGGGTCCAGGTCCATTCTGCTCGTAGTGTCTGTGGTTTCTGGGTCCAGGCCCATTCCGCTTGTAGTGTCTGTGGTTCCTGGGTTATTCTGGGTCCAGGTCCATTCCGCTCGTAGTGTCTGTGGTTCCTGGGTTATTCTGGATCCAGGCCCATTCCGCTCGTAGTGTCTGTGGTTCCTGGGTTATTCTGGGTCCAGGTCCATTCCGCTCGTAGTGTCTGTGGTTCCTGGGTTATTCTGGATCCAGGCCCATTCCGCTCGTAGTGTCTGTGGTTTCTGGGTCCAGGTCCATTCCGCTCGTAGTGTCTGTGGTTCCTGGGTCATTCTGGATCCAGGCCCATTCCGCTCGTAGTGTCTGTGGTTCCTGGGTTATTCTGGATCCAGGCCCATTCCGCTCGTAGTGTCTGTGGCTTCTGGGTCCAGGCCCATTCCACTCGTAGTGTCTGTGGTTCCTGGGTTATTCTGGGTCCAGGCCCATTCCGCTCGTAGTGTCTGTGGTTCCTGGGTTATTCTGGGTCCAGGCCCATTCCGCTCGTAGTGTCTGTGGTTCCTGGGTCATTCTGGATCCAGGTCCATTCCGCTCGTAGTGTCTGTGGTTTCTGGGTCATTCTGGATCCAGGCCCATTCCGCTCGTAGTGTCTGTGGTTTCTGGGTCATTCTGGATCAGGCTTCTGCTCCCAGGACTGCTCTTCACACCTCTAGCAAGGTAAATGTACTCACCTCAGTGGACACTAGTTTTTAGTGGAACGTTTTGCAAGCAATTTTGTAGTGGGTCCCCCACTTCTGTTTTGGGGTGCTGGGCGTGTTGTGGAGTTGCCCACCCCTGGGGTGCTTTTGGACATTCTAAATAATTATGAATATGAAGCCCTCGGTGTCCTTTATTGTAAAGTTCTGAAATTTAGGATTTTAGGTAAACCTGTAAAAATCTTTTCTTGGAGTTCCATTACATTACAGAGACCCCCCCCCCCCCAATTTAAACACGCCTACCTCCTCAGTGCCCCCCTCTCCAATCACACGCCAACCTCCTCAGTGCCCCCCTCTCCAATCACACGCCAACCTCTTCAGTGCCCCCCCTCCAATCACACACGCCAACCTCCTCAGTGCCCCCCTCTCCAATCACACACGCCAACCTCCTCAGTGCCCCCCCTCCAATCACACACGCCAACCTCTTCAGTGCCCCCCTCTCCAATCACACACGCCTACCTCCTCAGTGCCCCCCTCTCCAATCACACGCCAACCTCTTCAGTGCCCCCCCCCCAATTTAAACACGCCTACCTCCTCAGTGCCCCCCTCTCCAATCACACGCCAACCTCCTCAGTGCCCCCCTCTCCAATCACACGCCAACCTCTTCAGTGCCCCCCCTCCAATCACACACGCCAACCTCCTCAGTGCCCCCCTCTCCAATCACACACGCCAACCTCCTCAGTGCCCCCCCTCCAATCACACACGCCAACCTCTTCAGTGCCCCCCTCTCCAATCACACACGCCTACCTCCTCAGTGCCCCCCTCTCCAATCACACGCCAACCTCTTCAGTGCCCCCCCTCCAATCACACACGCCAACCTCTTCAGTGCCCCCCTCTCCAATCACACACGCCAACCTCCTCAGTGCCCCCCTCTCCAATCACACACGCCAACCTCCTCAGTGCCCCCCCCTCCAATCACACACGCCTACCTCCTCAGTGCCCTCCTCCTCCAATCACACACGCCTACCTCTTCAGTGCCCCCCTCTCCAATCACACACGCCTACCTCCTCAGTGCCCCCCTCTCCAATCACACACGCCTACCTCTTCAGTGCCCCCCTCTCCAATCACACACGCCAACCTCCTCAGTGCCCCCCTCTCCAATCACACACGCCAACCTCCTCAGTGCCCCCCCTCCAATCACACACGCCTACCTCTTCAGTGCCCCCCCTCCAATCACACACGCCAACCTCCTCAGTGCCCCCCTCTCCAATCACACACGCCTACCTCTTCAGTGCCCCCCTCTCCAATCACACACGCCAACCTCCTCAGTGCCCCCCTCTCCAATCACACACACCTACCTCCTCAGTGCTCCCCTCTCCAATCACACACGCCAACCTCCTCAGTGCCCCCCCTCCAATCACACACGCCTACATCTTCAGTGCCCCCCCCCCCTCCAATCACATACGCCTACCTCCTCAGTGCCCCCCTCTCCAATCACACACGCCAACCTCCTCAGTGCCCCCCTCTCCAATCACACACGCCTACCTCCTCAGTGCCCCCCTCTCCAATCACACACGCCAACCTCCTCAGTGCCCCCCTCTCCAATCACACACGCCAACCTCCTCAGTGCTCCCCTCTCCAATCACACACGCCAACCTCCTCAGTGCCCCCCCTCCAATCACACACGCCTACATCTTCAGTGCCCCCCCCCCCTCCAATCACATACGCCTACCTCCTCGGTGCCCCCCCTCCAATCACACACGCCAACCTCCTCAGTGCCCCCCTCTCCAATCACACACGCCAACCTCCTCAGTGCCCCCCCTCCAATCACACACGCCAACCTCCTCAGTGCCCCCCCTCCAATCACACACGCCTACCTCCTCAGTGCCCCCCTCTCCAATCACACGCCAACCTCTTCAGTGCCCCCCCTCCAATCACACACGCCAACCTCTTCAGTGCCCCCCTCTCCAATCACACACGCCAACCTCCTCAGTGCTCCCCTCTCCAATCACACACGCCAACCTCCTCAGTGCCCCCCCTCCAATCACACACGCCTACCTCCTCAGTGCCCCCCTCTCCAATCACACGCCAACCTCTTCAGTGCCCCCCCTCCAATCACACACGCCAACCTCCTCAGTGCTCCCCTCTCCAATCACACACGCCAACCTCCTCAGTGCCCCCCTCTCCAATCACACACGCCAACCTCTTCAGTGCCCCCCTCTCCAATCACACACGCCAACCTCTTCAGTGCCCCCCCTCCAATCACACATGCCTACATCTTCAGTGCCCCCCCCCCTCCAATCACACACGCCTACCTCCTCAGTGCCCCCCTCTCCAATCACACACGCCAACCTCTTCAGTGCCCCCCCTCCAATCACACACGCCAACCTCTTCAGTGCCCCCCCCCTCCAATCACACACGCCAACCTCCTCAGTGCCCCCCTCTCCAATCACACACGCCTACCTCTTCAGTGCCCCCTCCAATCACACACGCCAACCTCCTCAGTGCCCCCCTCTCCAATCACACACGCCAACCTCCTCAGTGCCCCCCCTCCAATCACACACGCCAACCTCCTCAGTGCCCCCCCTCCAATCACACACGCCTACCTCCTCAGTGCCCCCCCTCCAATCACACATGCCTACCTCCTCAGTGCCCCCCTCTCCAATCACACACACCTACCTCCTCAGTGCCCCCCCTCCAATCACACACGCCAACCTCCTCAGTGCTCCCCTCTCCAATCACACACGCCTACCTCCTCAGTGCCCCCCCTCCAATCACACACGCCTACCTCCTCAGTGCCCCCCTCTCCAATCACACGCCAACCTCTTCAGTGCCCCCCCTCCAATCACACACGCCAACCTCTTCAGTGCCCCCCTCTCCAATCACACACGCCAACCTCCTCAGTGCTCCCCTCTCCAATCACACACGCCAACCTCCTCAGTGCCCCCCCTCCAATCACACACGCCAACCTCTTCAGTGCCCCCCCCTCCAATCACACACGCCAACCTCCTCAGTGCTCCCCTCTCCAATCACACACGCCAACCTCCTCAGTGCCCCCCCTCCAATCACACACGCCTACCTCCTCAGTGCCCCCCTCTCCAATCACACGCCAACCTCTTCAGTGCCCCCCCTCCAATCACACACGCCAACCTCTTCAGTGCCCCCCTCTCCAATCACACACGCCAACCTCCTCAGTGCTCCCCTCTCCAATCACACACACCTACCTCCTCAGTGCCCCCCCTCCAATCACACACGCCAACCTCCTCAGTGCTCCCCTCTCCAATCACACACGCCAACCTCTTCAGTGCCCCCCCTCCAATCACACATGCCTACATCTTCAGTGCCCCCCCCCCCTCCAATCACACACGCCTACCTCCTCAGTGCCCCCCTCTCCAATCACACACGCCAACCTCCTCAGTGCCCCCCCTCCAATCACACACGCCTACCTCCTCAGTGCCCCCCCCCCTCCAATCACACACGCCAACCTCTTCAGTGCCCCCCCCTCTCCAATCACACACGCCAACCTCTTCAGTGCCCCCCCTCCAATTACACACGCCAACCTCTTCAGTGCCCCCCCCCTCCAATCACACACGCCAACCTCTTCAGTGCCCCCTCCAATCACACACACCTACCTCTTCAGTGCCCCCTCCAATCACACACGCCAACCTCTTCAGTGCCCCCCCTTCAATCACACACGCCTACCTCCTCAGTGCCCCCCTCTCCAATCACACACGCCAACCTCCTCAGTGCCCCCCTCTCCAATCACACACGCCAACCTCCTCAGTGCCCCCCCTCCAATCACACACGCCAACCTCCTCAGTGCCCCCCCTCCAATCACACACGCCTACCTCTTCAGTGCCCCCCCTCCAATCACACACGCCAACCTCTTCAGTGCCCCCCTCTCCAATCACACACGCCAACCTCCTCAGTGCTCCCCTCTCCAATCACACACACCTACCTCCTCAGTGCCCCCCCTCCAATCACACACGCCAACCTCTTCAGTGCCCCCCCCTCCAATCACACACGCCAACCTCTTCAGTGCCCCCCCCTCCAATCACACACGCCAACCTCCTCAGTGCCCCCCCTCCAATCACACACGCCAACCTCCTCAGTGCCCCCCTCCAATCACACACGCCTACCTCCTCAGTGCCCCCCCTCCAATCACACACGCCTACCTCCTCAGTGCCCCCCTCTCCAATCACACACGCCAACCTCCTCAGTGCTCCCCTCTCCAATCACACACGCCAACCTCTTCAGTGCCCCCCCTCCAATCACACACGCCAACCTCCTCAGTGCCCCCCTCTCCAATCACACACGCCAACCTCTTCAGTGCCCCCCCTCCAATCACACATGCCTACATCTTCAGTGCCCCCCCCCTCCAATCACACACGCCTACCTCCTCAGTGCCCCCCTCTCCAATCACACACGCCAACCTCCTCAGTGCCCCCCTCTCCAATCACACACGCCAACCTCCTCAGTGCCCCCCCTCCAATCACACACGCCTACCTCCTCAGTGCCCCCCTCTCCAATCACACGCCAACCTCTTCAGTGCCCCCCCTCCAATCACACACGCCAACCTCTTCAGTGCCCCCTCCAATCACACACACCTACCTCTTCAGTGCCCCCTCCAATCACACACGCCAACCTCTTCAGTGCCCCCCCTCCAATCACACACGCCTACCTCCTCAGTGCCCCCCTCTCCAATCACACACGCCAACCTCCTCAGTGCCCCCCTCTCCAATCACACACGCCAACCTCTTCAGTGCCCCCCCTCCAATCACACACGCCTACCTCCTCAGTGCCCCCCTCTCCAATCACACACGCCAACCTCCTCAGTGCTCCCCTCTCCAATCACACACGCCAACCTCCTCAGTGCTCCCCCTCCAATCACACACGCCAACCTCCTCAGTGCCCCCCTCTCCAATCACACACGCCAACCTCTTCAGTGCCCCCCCTCCAATCACACACGCCAACCTCTTCAGTGCCCCCTCCAATCACACACGCCAACCTCTTCAGTGCCCCCCCTCCAATCACACACACCTACCTCCTCAGTGCCCCCCTCTCCAATCACACACGCCAACCTCTTCAGTGCCCCCTCCAATCACACACCCCAACCTCTTCAGTGCCCCCCCTCCAATCACACACACCTACCTCCTCAGTGCCCCCCTCTCCAATCACACACGCCTACCTCCTCAGTGCCCCCCTCTCCAATCACACACGCCAACCTCTTCAGTGCCCCCTCCAATCACACACGCCAACTTCTTCAGTGCCCCCTCCAATCACACACGCCAACCTCTTCAGTGCCCCCCCCTCCAATCACACACGCCAACCTCCTCAGTGCTCCCCTCTCCAATCACACACCCCAACCTCTTCAGTGCCCCCCCTCCAATCACACACACCTACCTCCTCAGTGCCCCCCTCTCCAATCACACACGCCTACCTCCTCAGTGCCCCCCTCTCCAATCACACACGCCAACCTCTTCAGTGCCCCCTCCAATCACACACGCCAACTTCTTCAGTGCCCCCTCCAATCACACACGCCAACCTCTTCAGTGCCCCCCCCTCCAATCACACACGCCAACCTCCTCAGTGCTCCCCTCTCCAATCACACACACCTACCTCCTCAGTGCCCTCCTCCTCCAATCACACACGCCAACCTCTTCAGTGCCCCCTCCAATCACACACGCCAACCTCTTCAGTGCCCCCTCCAATCACACACGCCTACCTCTTCAGTGCCCTCCTCCTCCAATCACACACGCCTACCTCCTCAGTGCCCCCCTCTCCAATCACACACGCCAACCTCCTCAGTGCCCCCCTCTCCAATCACACACGCCAACCTCCTCAGTGCCCCCCTCTCCAATCACACACGCCAACCTCTTCAGTGCCCCCCTCTCCAATCACACGCCAACCTCTTCAGTGCCCCCCCTCTCCAATCACACACGCCAACCTCTTCAGTGCCCCCTCCAATCACACACGCCAACCTCTTCAGTGCCCCCCCTCCAATCACACACACCTACCTCCTCAGTGCCCCCCTCTCCAATCACACACGCCTACCTCCTCAGTGCCCCCCCTCCAATCACACACGCCAACCTCTTCAGTGCCCCCTCCAATCACACACGCCAACTTCTTCAGTGCCCCCTCCAATCACACACGCCAACCTCTTCAGTGCCCCCTCCAATCACACATGCCAACCTCTTCAGTGCCCCCCCTCCAATCACACACGCCAACCTCTTCAGTGCCCCCCCTCCAATCAGACATGCCAACCTCTTCAGTGCCCCCCCTCCAATCACACACGCCTACCTCCTCAGTGCCCCCCTCTCCAATCACACACGCCAACCTCTTCAGTGCCCCCTCCAATCACACACGCCAACTTCTTCAGTGCCCCCTCCAATCACACACGCCAACCTCTTCAGTGCCCCCCTCCAATCAGACATGCCAACCTCTTCAGTGCCCCCCCTCCAATCACACACACCTACCTCCTCAGTGCCCCCCTCTCCAATCACACACGCCTACCTCCTCAGTGGCCCCCTCTCCAATCACACACGCCAACCTCCTCAGTGCCCCCCCCCCTCCAATCACACACGCCAACCTCTTCAGTGCCCCCCCTCCAATCACACACGCCAACCTCCTCAGTGCCCCCCTCTCCAATCACACACGCCAAACTCTTCAGTGCCCCCCAATCACACACCTACCTGCTCAGCGCCCCCCCCCCCTCAGAGTCCCCCTCACCCCCATAAACTCCTCTCTGCTCTTTTCTACCACAGGAACTTTCCAAGACTTTCATCACCCTGGAGAATATGGAGGAGAGGATTGAAGCCGCTATGGATAACCCCAAATCCTACAACTTCTGTGTGGACCGCGAAGGAGAATTCTGCCTCCGAGTTCAGCCAGCCAATCCTGATGTCATCGTTCCCATCATCGTGATGTCATCGTTCCGGTCATCGTCATGTCATCATGTTGTCATCGTCCGGTCATTGTGATGTCATCGTTCCCATCATCGTGATGTCATCGTTCCGGCCATCGTGATGTCACCGTTCCGGTCATCATCATGTCATCATGTTGTCATTGTTCCGGCCATTGTGATGTCATTGTTCCGGTCATTGTGATGTCATTTCTCAGTTCAGCCAAATTATGATTCAAATAAATGATAGAAAATCTTTTCTAAGTCTCCATCCAGTAATGTGTCTGCAGTGTGCGCCCCAGAGAGCGAATTGTACCCCAAAGGTGACCCCTCCCCCTCTTCCTCTGTACACCAGTGGTGACTCCCCCCCCCCCCCACTACCTCTGTATAATGTAATCTCCTGTATACAGACTGGGGGGGAGGGGCACAGCCTGCCCCTCCTCCCAGCTCTTCCCCTCCTCTGTTGCTGTCACTACTCCTGTAGTCAGTTCCCACCTGATAATTTCAAGCAGGGAGGGGGAATATTGTGTCGGGCACAATGGGGGAGGGATAGCAGACATTTGTGCTTGGAAGAAACGGTTTTGTGCTAAATGGGGGGGGGTGATTGTGTTGGGAGGAATCATGGTGGGCGGGGTTATTGTGCTAACCTGAGGGATAGGGCGGTTGGACTAGATGACTTTGTCCCAGCTAGATTGTGCTAGGAGGGGGTGGTTGTACTAGACTGGGGGGGGGGATATTGTGCTAGGAGGGGGTGGATGTACTAGACTGGGGGGGGGGGATATTGTGCTAGGAGGGGGTGGTTGTACTAGACTGGGGGGGGGGATATTGTGCTAGGAGGGGTGGTTGTACTAGACTGGGGGGGGGGGGGATATTGTGCTAGGAGGGGGTGGTTGTACTAGACTGGGGGGGGGGATATTGTGCTAGGAGGGGGTGGTTGTACTAGACTGGGGGGGGGGGGGGGGATATTGTGCTAGGAGGGGGAAATGGGGGATTTTTTGCTAGGAGAGGGGTGATGGGGTAAACTGCTGGAATTGGGGGGTTTTGTGCTAGGAGGGGGAATGGGGAAGAATTGTGCTTGGGGGGGGGGGTTGTTGTGCTAAACTGGGGATTGGGGGGGGGATTGAATTGTACTAGATTACCTTGTCCCAGCTAGATAGTGCTAGGAGGGGGTTGTTGTACTAGACTAGGGGATGGGGAGGGGAAATTGTGGTACTGGTGTAGTGATATTGGTGATCCAGGCAGGCAGGAGGACTTCAGTACCGGGTGTGATGAGATTTGGATATAGGAGTTCTGGGGGTATGGGTGTAGAGGTACTGGTAGTATTGGTGTAGGAGTTCTGGGGGTATTGGTGTAGGAGTTCTGGTGGTATTGGTGTAGGAGTTCTGGTGGTATTGGTGTAGGGGTTCTGATGGTATTGGTGTAGGGGTTCTGATGGTATTGGTGTAGGAGTTCTGGTGGTATTGGTGTAGGGGTTCTGGTGGTATTGGTGTAGGAGTTCTGGTGGTATTGGTGTAGGGGTTCTGATGGTATTGGTGTAGGGGTTCTGGTGGTATTGGTGTAGGAGTTCTGGTGGTATTGGTGTAGGGGTTCTGATGGTATTGGTGTAGGAGTTCTGGTGGTATTGGTGTAGGAGTTCTGGTGGTATTGGTGTAGGGGTTCTGGTGGTATTGGTGTAGGAGTTCTGGTGGTATTGGTGTAGGGGTTCTGATGGTATTGGTGTAGGGGTTCTGATGGTATTGGTGTAGGAGTTCTGGTGGTATTGGTGTAGGGGTTCTGGTGGTATTGGTGTAGGAGTTCTGGTGGTATTGGTGTAGGGGTTCTGGTGGTATTGGTGTAGGGGTTCTGGGGGTATTGGTGTTGGGGTTCTGGTGGTATTGGTGTAGGGGTTCTGGTGGTATTGGTGTAGGGGTTCTGGGGGTATTGGTGTAGGGGTTCTGGTGGTATTGGTGTAGGGGTTCTGGGGGTATTGGTGTTGGGGTTCTGGTGGTATTGGTGTAGGGGTTCTGGTAGTATTTGTGTAGGAGTTCTGGTGGTATTGGTGTACGAGTTCTGATGGTATTGGTGTAGGGGGTTCTGATGGTATTGGTGTAGGGGTTCTGTTGGTATTGGTGTAGGGGTACTGGTGGTATTGGTGTAGGGGTTCTGGTGGTATTGGTGTAGGGGTTCTGGTGGTATTGGTGTAGGGGTACTGGTGGTATTGGTGTAGGGGTTCTGGTGGTATTGGTGTAGGGGTTCTGGTGGTATTGGTGTAGGGGTTCTGGTAGTATTTGTGTAGGAGTTCTGGTGGTATTGGTGTACGAGTTCTGATGGTATTGGTGTAGGGGGTTCTGATGGTATTGGTGTAGGGGTTCTGATGGTATTGGTGTAGGGGTTCTGGTAGTATTTGTGTAGGAGTTCTGGTGGTATTGGTGTACGAGTTCTGATGGTATTGGTGTAGGGGGTTCTGATGGTATTGGTGTAGGGGTTCTGGTAGTATTTGTGTAAGAGTTATGGTGGTATTGGTGTAGGGGTTCTGATGGTATTGGTGTAGGGGTACTGGTGGTATTGGTGTAGGAGTTCTGGTGATATTGGTTTAGAAGTTCTGGTGGTATTGGTGTAGGAGTTCTGGGGGTATGGGTGTAGGGGTTCTGGTGGTCTGGGTGTAGGGGTTCTGGCATAAAGGTACTGGTGTTAGACCATTGGTGATCCAGTCAGATGTTGATGTGACGAGTCCAGGCGGGGAGAAGAACTTCAGTTCTCGGTGTAATTGATATTGGTGTAGGGGTTCTGGTGGTATTGGTGAAGGGGTTCTGGGGGTATTGGTGTAGGGGTTCTGGTGGTATTGGTGTAGGGGTTCTGGGGGTATTGGTGTAGGAGTTCTGGTGGTATTGGTGTAGGAGTTATGGGGGTATTGGTGTAGGGGTTCTGGTGGTATTGGTGTAGGAGTTCTGGTGGTATTGGTGTAGGAGTTATGGGGGTATTGGTGTAGGGGTTCTGGTGGTATTGGTGTAGGAGTTCTGGTGGTATTGGTGTAGGAGTTATGGGGGTATTTGTGTAGGGGTTCTGGTGGTATTGGTGTAGGGGATCTGGTGGTATTGGTGTAGGAGTTCTGGTGGTATTGGTGTAGGAGTTCTGGTAGTATTTGTGTAGGGGTTCTGGTGGTATTGGTGTAGGAGTTCTGGTGGTATTGGTGTAGGAGTTCTGGTGGTATTGGTGTAGGGGTTCTGGTGGTATTGGTGTAGGGGATCTGGTGGTATTGGTGTAGGAGTTCTGGTGGTATTGGTGTAGGAGTTCTGGTGGTATTGGTGTAGGAGTTCTGGTAGTATTTGTGTAGGGGTTCTGGTGGTATTGGTGTAGGGGTTCTGGTGGTATTGGTGTAGGAGTTCTGGTGGTATTGGTGTAGGAGTTCTGGTAGTATTTGTGTAGGGGTTCTGGTGGTATTGGTGTAGGAGTTCTGGTGGTATTGGTGTAGGAGTTCTGGTGGTATTGGTGTAGGGGTTCTGGTGGTATTGGTGTAGGAGTTCTGGTGGTATTGGTGTAGGAGTTCTGGTAGTATTTGTGTAGGGGTTCTGGTGGTATTGGTGTAGGAGTTCTGGTGGTATTGGTGTAGGAGTTCTGGTGGTATTGGTGTAGGAGTTCTGGTGGTATTGGTGTAGGAGTTCTGGTAGTATTTGTGTAGGGGTTCTGGTGGTATTGGTGTAGGAGTTCTGGTGGTATTGGTGTAGGAGTTCTGGTGGTATTGGTGTAGGGGTTCTGGTGGTATTGGTGTAGGAGTTCTGGTGGTATTGGTGTAGGAGTTCTGGTAGTATTTGTGTAGGGGTTCTGGTGGTATTGGTGTAGGGGTTCTGGTGGTATTGGTGTAGGGGTTCTGGTGGTATTGGTGTAGGGGTTCTGGTGGTATTGGTGTAGGGGTTCTGGTGGTATTGGTGTAGTAGTTCTGGTGGTATTGGTGTAGGAGTTCTGGTGGTATTGGTGAAGAGGTTCTGGGGGTATTGGTGTAGGAGTTATGGTGGTATTGGTGTAGGGGTATTGGTGTAGGAGTTCTGGTGGTATTGGTGTAGGAGTTCTGGTGATATTGGTGTAGGGGTTCTGGTGGTATTGGTGTAGGGGTTCTGGGGGTATTGGTGTAGGAGTTCTGGGGGTAGGGGTTCTGGTGGTATTGGTGTAGGAGTTCTGGTGGTATTGGTGTAGGGGTTCTGGGGGTATTGGTGAAGGGGTTCTGGGGGTATTGGTGTAGGGGTTCTGGTGGTATTGGTATAGGGTGCTGGTATTACTGGTGTAAGGTATTGGTGATCCAGTCAGATGTTGATGTGACGAGTCCAGGCGGGGAGAAGAACTTCAGTTCTTGGTGTAATTGATATTGGTGTAGGGGTTCTGGTGGTATTGGTGTAGGGGGCTCTTGTGGTATTGGTGTAGGAGTTCTGGTGGTATTAGTGAAGGGGTTCTGGTGGTATTGGTGTAGGAGTTATGGGGGTATTGGTGTAGGGGGCTCTGGGGGTATTGGTGTAGGAGTTCTGGTGGTATTGGTGTAGGAGTTCTGGTGGTATTGGGGTAGGGGTTCTGGGTGTAGGGGTTCTGGGGGTATGGGTGTAGGGGTTCTGGTGGTCTGGGTGTAGGGGTTCTGGCATAAAGGTACTGGTGTTAGACCATTGGTGATCCAGTCAGATGTTGATGTGACGAGTCCAGGCGGGGAGAAGAACTTCAGTTCTCGGTGTAATTGATATTGGTGTAGGGGTTCTGGTGGTATTGGTGTAGGGGTTCTGGTGGTATTGGTGTAGGGGTTATGGTGGTATTGGTGTAGGAGTTCTGGTGGTATTGGTGTAGGGGGTTCTGGTGGTATTGGGGTAGGGGTTCTGGTGGTATTGGTGTAGGAGTTCTGGTGGTATTGGTGTAGGGGGCTCTGGTGGTATTGGTGTAGGGGTTCTGGTGGTATTGGTGTAGGAGTTCTGGTGGTATTGGTGTAGGAGTTCTGGTGGTATTGGTGTAGGGGGCTCTGGTGATATTGGTGTAGGAGTTCTGGTGGTATTGGTGTAGGGGGCTCTGGTGGTATTGGTGTAGGAGTTCTGGTGGTATTGGTGTAGGGGTTCTGGTGGTATTGGTGTAGGGGGTTCTGGTAGTATTGGTCTAGGGGTTCTGGGGGTATTGGTGTAGGGGTTCTGGGGGTATTGGTGTAGGAGGTCTGGTGGTATTGGTGTAGGAGTTCTGGTGGTATTGGTGAAGGGGTTCTGGTGGTATTGGTGTAGGGGCTCTGGTGGTATTGGTGTAGGGGCTCTGGTGGTATTGGTGTAGGGGGCTCTGGTGGTATTGGTGTAGGAGTTCTGGTGGTATTGGTGTAGTAGTTCTGGTGGTATTGGTGTAGGAGTTCTGGTGGTATTGGTGTAGGGGCTCTGGTGGTATTGGTGTAGGGGGCTCTGGTGGTATTGGTGTAGGAGTTCTGGTGGTATTGGTGTAGTAGTTCTGGTGGTATTGGTGTAGGGGGCTCTGGTGGTATTGGTGTAGGAGTTCTGGTGGTATTGGTGTAGGGGTTCTGGTGGTATTGGTGTAGGGGGTTCTGGTAGTATTGGTCTAGGGGTTCTGGGGGTATTGGTGTAGGGGTTCTGGGGGTATTGGTGTAGGAGTTATGGTGGTATTTGTGTAGGGGTTCTGGTGGTATTGGTGTAGGAGTTCTGGTAGTATTGGTGTAGGGGTTCTGGTGGTATTGGTGTAGGGGTTCTGGTGGTATTGGTGTAGGGGTTCTGGTGGTATTGGTGTAGGGGTTCTGGTGGTATTGGTGTAGTAGTTCTGGTGGTATTGGTGTAGGAGTTCTGGTGGTATTGGTGTAGGAGTTATGGTGGTATTTGTGTAGGGGTTCTGGTGGTATTGGTGTAGGAGTTATGGGGGTATTGGTGAAGAGGTTCTGGTGGTATTGGTGAAGGGGTTCTGGTGGTATTGGTGTAGGAGTTATGGGGGTATTGGTGTAGGGGGCTCTGGGGGTATTGGTGTAGGGGGCTCTGGTGGTATTGGTGTAGGAGTTATGGTGGTATTGGTGTAGGGGGTTCTGGTGGTATTGGTGTAGGAGTTCTGGTGGTATTGGTGAAGAGGTTCTGGTGGTATTGGTGAAGGGGTTCTGGTGGTATTGGTGTAGGAGTTATGGGGGTATTGGTGTAGGGGGCTCTGGGGGTATTGGTGTAGGGGGCTCTGGTGGTATTGGTGTAGGAGTTCTGGTGGTATTGGTGAAGAGGTTCTGGGGGTATTGGTGTAGGAGTTATGGTGGTATTTGTGTAGGGGTTCTGGTGGTATTGGTGTAGGGGATCTGGTGGTATTGGTGTAGGGGTTCTGGTGGTATTGGTGTAGGAGTTCTGGGGGTATTGGTGTAGGAGTTATGGTGGTATTTGTGTAGGGGTTCTGGTGGTATTGGTGTAGGGGTTCTGGTGGTATTGGTGTAGGAGTTCTGGTGGTATTGGTGTAGGAGTTCTGGTGGTATTGGTGTAGGAGTTCTGGTGGTATTGGTGTAGGAGTTCTGGTGGTATTGGTGTAGGGGTTCTGGTGGTATTGGTGTAGGGGTTCTGATGGTATTGGTGTAGGAGTTCTGGTGGTATTGGTGTAGGGGTTCTGGTGGTATTGGTGTAGGGGGTTCTGGTGGTATTGGTGTAGGGGTTCTGGTGGTATTGGTGTAGGAGTTCTGGTGGTATTGGTGTAGGGGTTCTGGTGGTATTGGTGTAGGGGTTCTGGTGGTATTGGTGTAGGGGTTATGGTGGTATTGGTGTAGGAGTTCTGGTGGTATTGGTGTAGGGGGTTCTGGTGGTATTGGGGTAGGGGTTCTGGTGGTATTGGTGTAGGGGGCTCTGGTGATATTGGTGTAGGGGTTCTGGTGGTATTGGTGTAGGGGTTATGGTGGTATTGGTGTAGGAGTTCTGGTGGTATTGGTGTAGGGGGTTCTGGTGGTATTGGGGTAGGGGTTCTGGGGGTATTGGTGTAGGGGGCTCTGGTGGTATTGGTGTAGGAGTTCTGGTGGTATTGGTGTAGGGGTTCTGGTGGTATTGGTGTAGGGGGTTCTGGTAGTATTGGTCTAGGGGTTCTGGGGGTATTGGTGTAGGGGTTCTGGGGGTATTGGTGTAGGAGGTCTGGGGGTATTGGTGTAGGAGGTCTGGTGGTATTGGTGTAGGAGGTCTGGTGGTATTGGTGTAGGAGTTCTGGTGGTATTGGTGAAGGGGTTCTGGTGGTATTGGTGTAGGGGCTCTGGTGGTATTGGTGTAGGGGGCTCTGGTGGTATTGGTGTAGGAGTTCTGGTGGTATTGGTGTAGGAGTTCTGGTGGTATTGGTGTAGGGGTTCTGGTGGTATTGGTGTAGGGGGTTCTGGTAGTATTGGTCTAGGGGTTCTGGGGGTATTGGTGTAGGGGTTCTGGGGGTATTGGTGTAGGAGTTATGGTGGTATTTGTGTAGGGGTTCTGGTGGTATTGGTGTAGGAGTTCTGGTAGTATTGGTGTAGGGGTTCTGGTGGTATTGGTGTAGGGGTGCTGGTGGTATTGGTGTAGGGGTTCTGGTGGTATTGGTGTAGGGGTTCTGGTGGTATTGGTGTAGTAGTTCTGGTGGTATTGGTGTAGGAGTTCTGGTGGTATTGGTGTAGGAGTTATGGTGGTATTTGTGTAGGGGTTCTGGTGGTATTGGTGTAGGAGTTATGGGGGTATTGGTGAAGAGGTTCTGGTGGTATTGGTGAAGGGGTTCTGGTGGTATTGGTGTAGGAGTTATGGGGGTATTGGTGTAGGGGGCTCTGGGGGTATTGGTGTAGGGGGCTCTGGTGGTATTGGTGTAGGAGTTATGGTGGTATTGGTGTAGGGGGTTCTGGTGGTATTGGTGTAGGAGTTCTGGTGGTATTGGTGAAGAGGTTCTGGTGGTATTGGTGAAGGGGTTCTGGTGGTATTGGTGTAGGAGTTATGGGGGTATTGGTGTAGGGGGCTCTGGGGGTATTGGTGTAGGGGGCTCTGGTGGTATTGGTGTAGGAGTTCTGGTGGTATTGGTGAAGAGGTTCTGGGGGTATTGGTGTAGGAGTTATGGTGGTATTTGTGTAGGGGTTCTGGTGGTATTGGTGTAGGGGATCTGGTGGTATTGGTGTAGGAGTTCTGGTGGTATTGGTGTAGGAGTTCTGGTGGTATTGGTGTAGGAGTTCTGGTGGTATTGGTGTAGGAGTTCTGGTGGTATTGGTGGAGGGGTTCTGGTGGTATTGGTGTAGGAGTTCTGGTGGTATTGGTGTAGGGGTTCTGGTGGTATTGGTGTAGGGGTTCTGGTGGTATTGGTGTAGGGGTTATGGTGGTATTGGTGTAGGAGTTCTGGTGGTATTGGTGTAGGGGGTTCTGGTGGTATTGGGGTAGGGGTTCTGGTGGTATTGGTGTAGGAGTTCTGGTGGTATTGGTGTAGGGGGCTCTGGTGGTATTGGTGTAGGGGTTCTGGTGGTATTGGTGTAGGAGTTCTGGTGGTATTGGTGTAGGAGTTCTGGTGGTATTGGTGTAGGGGGCTCTGGTGATATTGGTGTAGGAGTTCTGGTGGTATTGGTGTAGGGGTTCTGGTGGTATTGGTGTAGGGGGTTCTGGTAGTATTGGTCTAGGGGTTCTGGGGGTATTGGTGTAGGGGTTCTGGGGGTATTGGTGTAGGAGGTCTGGGGGTATTGGTGTAGGAGGTCTGGTGGTATTGGTGTAGGGGCTCTGGTGGTATTGGTGTAGGGGGCTCTGGTGGTATTGGTGTAGGAGTTCTGGTGGTATTGGTGAAGAGGTTCTGGGGGTATTGGTGTAGGAGTTATGGTGGTATTTGTGTAGGGGTTCTGGTGGTATTGGTGTAGGAGTTCTGGTAGTATTGGTGTAGGGGTTCTGGTGGTATTGGTGTAGGGGTTCTGGTGGTATTGGTGTAGGAGTTATGGGGGTATTGGTGTAGGAGTTATGGTGGTATTGGTGTAGAGGTACTGGTAGTATTGGTGTAGGGGGTTCTGGTGGTATTGGTGTAGGAGTTCTGGTGGTATTGGTGAAGAGGTTCTGGTGGTATTGGTGAAGGGGTTCTGGTGGTATTGGTGTAGGAGTTATGGGGGTATTGGTGTAGGGGGCTCTGGGGGTATTGGTGTAGGGGGCTCTGGTGGTATTGGTGTAGGAGTTCTGGTGGTATTGGTGTAGGAGTTCTGGTGGTATTGGGGTAGGGGTTCTGGGTGTAGGGGTTCTGGTGGTATGGGTGTAGGGGTTCTGGTGGTCTGGGTGTAGGGGTTCTGGCATAAAGGTACTGGTGTTAGAAAATTGGTGATCCAGTCAGATGTTGATGTGACGAGTCCAGGCGGGGAGAAGAACTTCAGTTCTCGGTGTAATTGATATTGGTGTAGGGGTTCTGGGGGTATTGGTGTAGGAGTTCTGGTGGTATTGGTGTAGGAGTTATGGGGGTATTGGTGTAGGAGTTATGGGGGTATTGGTGTAGGGGTTCTGGTGGTATTGGTGTAGGGGTTCTGGTGGTATTGGTGTAGGAGTTCTGGTGGTATTGGTGTAGGAGTTATGGTGGTATTGGTGTAGGGGTTCTGGTGGTATTGGTGTAGGGGGCTCTGGTGGTATTGGTGTAGGAGTTCTGGTGGTATTGGTGTAGGGGGTTCTGGTGGTATTGGTGTAGGAGTTCTGGTGGTATTGGTGAAGGGGTTCTGGTGGTATTGGTGTAGGAGTTATGGGGGTATTGGTGTAGGGGGCTCTGGGGGTATTGGTGTAGGGGGCTCTGGTGGTATTGGTGTAGGAGTTCTGGTGGTATTGGGGTAGGAGTTCTGGTGGTATTGGTGTAGGAGTTATGGTGGTATTGGTGTAGGGGTTCTGGTGGTATTGGTGTAGGGGGCTCTGGTGGTATTGGTGTAGGAGTTCTGGTGGTATTGGTGTAGGGGGCTCTGGTGGTATTGGTGTAGGGGTTCTGGTGGTATTGGTGTAGGAGTTCTGGTGGTATTGGTGTAGGAGTTCTGGTGGTATTGGTGTAGGGGGCTCTGGTGATATTGGTGTAGGAGTTCTGGTGGTATTGGTGTAGGGGGTTCTGGGGGTATTGGTGTAGGGGTTCTGGTGGTATTGGTGTAGGGGCTCTGGTGGTATTGGTGTAGGAGTTCTGGTGGTATTGGTGTAGGGGTTCTGGTGGTATTGGTGTAGGGGGTTCTGGTAGTATTGGTCTAGGGGTTCTGAGGGTATTGGTGTAGGGGTTCTGGGGGTATTGGTGTAGGAGGTCTGGGGGTATTGGTGTAGGAGGTCTGGTGGTATTGGTGTAGGAGTTCTGGGGGTATTGGTGTAGGGGTTCTGGTGGTATTGGTGTAGGAGTTCTGGTGGTATTGGTGTAGGAGTTCTGGTGGTATTTGTGTAGGGGTTCTGGGTGTAGGGGCTCTGGTGGTATTGGTGTAGGAGTTATGGTGGTATTTGTGTAGGGGTTCTGGTGGTATTGGTGTAGGGGGCTCTGGTGGTATTGGTGTAGGAGTTATGGTGGTATTTGTGTAGGGGTTCTGGTGGTATTGGTGTAGGAGTTCTGGTAGTATTGGTGTAGGGGTTCTGGTGGTATTGGTGTAGGGGTTCTGGTGGTATTGGTGTAGGGGTTCTGGTGGTATTGGTGTAGGGGTTCTGGTGGTATTGGTGTAGGGGTTCTGGTGGTATTGGTGTAGTAGTTCTGGTGGTATTGGTGTAGGAGTTATGGTGGTATTTGTGTAGGGGTTCTGGTGGTATTGGTGTAGGGGTTCTGGTGGTATTGGTGTAGGAGTTATGGGGGTATTGGTGTAGGAGTTATGGGGGTATTGGTGTAGGGGGTTCTGGTGGTATTGGTGTAGGAGTTCTGGTGGTATTGGTGTAGGAGTTCTGGTGGTATTGGTGTAGGGGTTCTGGTGGTATTGGTGTAGGGGTTCTGGGGGTATTGGTGTAGGAGTTCTGGGGTTATGGGTGTAGGGGTTCTGGTGGTATTGGTGTAGGAGTTCTGGGGGTATGGGTGTAGGGGTTCTGGTGGTATTGGTGAAGGGGTTCTGGTGGTATTGGTGTAGGAGTTCTGGTGGTATTGGTGTAGGAGTTCTGGTGGTATTGGTGTAGGGGTTCTGGTGGTATTGGTGTAGGGGTTCTGGGGGTATTGGTGTAGGGGTTCTGGTGGTATTGGTATAGGGTGCTGGTATTACTGGTGTAAGGTATTGGTGATCCAGTCAGATGTTGATGTGTCGAGTCCAGGCGGGGAGAAGAACTTCAGTTCTCGGTGTAATTGATATTGGTGTAGGGGTTCTGGTGGTATTGGTGTAGGGGGTTCTGGTGGTATTGGTGAAGGGGTTCTGGTGGTATTGGTGTAGCGGGTTCTGGTGGTATTGGTGTAGGGGTTCTGGTGGTATTGGTGAAGGGGTTCTGGTGGTATTGGTGAAGGGGTTCTGGTGGTATTGGTGTAGCGGGTTCTGGTGGTATTGGTGTAGGGGTTCTGGTGGTATTGGTGAAGGGGTTCTGGTGGTATTGGTGTAGGGGTTCTGGTGGTATTGGTGTAGGGGTTCTGGTGGTATTGGTGTAGGGGTTCTGGTGGTATTGGTGTAGGGGTTCTGGTGGTATTGGTGTAGGGGGTTCTGGTGGTATTGGTGTAGGGGCTCTGGTGGTATTGGTGTAGGGGTTCTGGGTGTAGGGGCTCTGGTGGTATTGGTGTAGGGGGTTCTGGGGGTATTGGTGTAGGGGTTCTGGTGGTATTGGTGAAGGGGTTCTGGTGGTATTGGTGTAGGGGTTCTGGTGGTATTGGTGTAGGGGTTCTGGGGGTATTGGTGTAGGGGTTCTGGTGGTATTGGTGTAGGGGTTCTGGTGGTATTGGTGAAGGGGTTCTGGTGGTATTGGTGTAGGGGTTCTGGTGGTATTGGTGTAGGGGTTCTGGTGGTATTGGTGAAGGGGTTCTGGTGGTATTGGTGTAGGGGTTCTGGTGGTATTGGTGTAGGGGTTCTGGTGGTATTGGTGTAGGGGTTCTGGGGGTATTGGTGAAGGGGTTCTGGGGGTATTGGTGTAGGGGTTCTGGGGGTATTGGTGAAGGGGTTCTGGTGGTATTGGTGTAGAGGTTCTGGGGGTATTGGTGTAGGGGTTCTGGTGGTATTGGTGTAGGGGTTCTGGGGGTATTGGTGTAGGGGTTCTGGTGGTATTGGTGTAGGGGTTCTGGTGGTATTGGTGTAGGAGTTCTGGTGGTATTGGTGAAGGGGTTCTGGGGGTATTGGTGTAGGGGTTCTGGTGGTATTGGTGTAGGGGTTCTGGTGGTATTGGTGTAGGGGTTCTGGGGGTATTGGTGTAGGGGCTCTGGTGGTATTGGTGTAGGGGGTTCTGGGGGTATTGGTGTAGGGGTTCTGGTGGTATTGGTGAAGGGGTTCTGGTGGTATTGGTGTAGGGGTTCTGGTGGTATTGGTGTAGGGGTTCTGGGGGTATTGGTGTAGGGGTTCTGGTGGTATTGGTGTAGGGGTTCTGGTGGTATTGGTGAAGGGGTTCTGGTGGTATTGGTGTAGGGGTTCTGGTGGTATTGGTGTAGGGGTTCTGGTGGTATTGGTGAAGGGGTTCTGGTGGTATTGGTGTAGGGGTTCTGGTGGTATTGGTGTAGGGGTTCTGGTGGTATTGGTGTAGGGGTTCTGGGGGTATTGGTGAAGGGGTTCTGGGGGTATTGGTGTAGGGGTTCTGGGGGTATTGGTGAAGGGGTTCTGGTGGTATTGGTGTAGGGGTTCTGGGGGTATTGGTGTAGGGGTTCTGGTGGTATTGGTGTAGGGGTTCTGGTGGTATTGGTGTAGGAGTTCTGGTGGTATTGGTGAAGGGGTTCTGGGGGTATTGGTGTAGGGGTTCTGGTGGTATTGGTGTAGGGGTTCTGGTGGTATTGGTGTAGGGGTTCTGGGGGTATTGGTGAAGGGGTTCTGGTGGTATTGGTGTAGGGGTTCTGGTGGTATTGGTGTAGGGGTTCTGGTGGTATTGGTGTAGGGGTTCTGGGGGTATTGGTGAAGGGGTTCTGGGGGTATTGGTGTAGGGGTTCTGGGGGTATTGGTGAAGGGGTTCTGGTGGTATTGGTGTAGAGGTTCTGGGGGTATTGGTGTAGGGGTTCTGGTGGTATTGGTGTAGGGGTTCTGGGGGTATTGGTGTAGGGGTTCTGGTGGTATTGGTGTAGGGGTTCTGGTGGTATTGGTGTAGGAGTTCTGGTGGTATTGGTGAAGGGGTTCTGGGGGTATTGGTGTAGGGGTTCTGGTGGTATTGGTGTAGGGGTTCTGGTGGTATTGGTGTAGGGGTTCTGGGGGTATTGGTGTAGGGGTTCTGGTGGTATTGGTGTAGGGGTTCTGGGGGTATTGGTGTAGGGGTTCTGGTGGTATTGGTGTAGGGGTTCTGGGGGTATTGGTGTAGGGGTTCTGGTGGTATTGGTGTAGGGGTTCTGGGGGTATTGGTGTAGGGGTTCTGGTGGTATTGGTGTAGGGGTTCTGGGGGTATTGGTGTAGGGGTTCTGGTGGTATTGGTGTAGGGGTTCTGGTGGTATTGGTGTAGGGGTTCTGGTGGTATTGGTGTAGGGGTTCTGGGGGTATTGGTGTAGGGGTTCTGGTGGTATTGGTGTAGGGGTTCTGGTGGTATTGGTGAAGGGGTTCTGGGGGTATTGGTGTAGGGGTTCTGGTGGTATTGGTGTAGGGGTTCTGGGGGTATTGGTGTAGGGGTTCTGGGGGTATTGGTGTAGGGATTCTGGTGGTATTGGTGTAGGGGTTCTGGTGGTATTGGTGTAGGGGTTCTGGTGGTATTGGTGTAGGAGTTCTGGTGGTATTGGTGTAGGAGTTCTGGTGGTATTGGTGTAGGGGTTCTGGGGGTATTGGTGAAGGGGTTCTGGTGGTATTGGTGTAGGGGTTCTGGGGGTATTGGTGAAGGGGTTCTGGTGGTATTGGTGTAGGGGTTCTGGGGGTATTGGTGAAGGGGTTCTGGTGGTATTGGTGTAGGGGCTCTGGTGGTATTGGTGTAGGGGTTCTGGTGGTATTGGTGTAGGGGTTCTGGGGGTATTGGTGTAGGAGTTCTGGTGGTATTGGTGAAGGGGTTCTGGGGGTATTGGTGTAGGGGTTCTGGTGGTATTGGTGTAGGGGTTCTGGGGGTATTGGTGAAGGGGTTCTGGTGGTATTGGTGTAGGGGTTCTGGGGGTATTGGTGTAGGGGTTCTGGTGGTATTGGTGTAGGGGTTCTGGTGGTATTGGTGTAGGAGTTCTGGTGGTATTGGGGTAGGGGTTCTGGGTGTAGGGGTTCTGGTGGTATTGGTGTAGGGGTTCTGGTGGTATTGGTGTAGGGGTTCTGGGGGTATTGGTGTAGGGGTTCTGGGGGTATTGGTGTAGGGGTTCTGGGGGTATTGGTGAAGGGGTTCTGGTGGTATTGGTGTAGGGGGTTCTGGTGGTATTGGTGTAGGGGTTCTGGTGGTATTGGTGTAGGAGTTCTGGTGGTATTGGGGTAGGGGTTCTGGTGGTATTGGTGTAGGGGTTCTGGTGGTATTGGTGTAGGGGTTCTGGGGGTATTGGTGAAGGGGTTCTGGTGGTATTGTGTGGGGGTTCTGGTGGTATTGGTGTAGGAGTTCTGGTGGTATTGGTGTAGGGGTTCTGGTGGTATTGGTGTAGGGGTTCTGGGGGTATTGGTGAAGGGGTTCTGGTGGTATTGGTGTAGGAGTTCTGGTGGTATTGTGTGGGGGTTCTGGTGGTATTGGTGTAGGGGTTCTGGTGGTATTGGTGTAGGGGTTCTGGTGGTATTGGTGTAGGGGTTCTGGGGGTATTGGTGTAGGGGTTCTGGTGGTATTGTGTGGGGGTTCTGGTGGTATTGGTGTAGGAGTTCTGGTGGTATTGGTGTAGGGGTTCTGGTGGTATTGGTGTAGGGGTTCTGGGGGTATTGGTGAAGGGGTTCTGGTGGTATTGGTGTAGGAGTTCTGGTGGTATTGTGTGGGGGTTCTGGTGGTATTGGTGTAGGGGTTCTGGTGGTATTGGTGTAGGGGTTCTGGTGGTATTGGTGTAGGGGTTCTGGGGGTATTGGTGTAGGGGTTCTGGTGGTATTGGTGTAGGGGTTCTGGGGGTATTGGTGAAGGGGTTCTGGTGGTATTGGTGTAGGGTATTGGTGATCCAGGTAGATGTCGATGTGTCGAGTCCAGGCGGGGAGAAGATCTTTAGTTCGCGGTGTAATTGATTTTGATATACGGTACTGGTGTAAGGTATTGGTGATCCAGAATAACAACCTGAGAACCGGTGAAAGACGATCATTAAACAATTGAGTGAAGATCTCTCCATATTTATCAAGCATTCTGATGAAGGCGGAGTGGTTTTGTCATTCAGGATGTGGAGGTTTATAAACGCGAGGCTTTGAGACGACTCTCCGATCCGCCTCTCTATATGAGACGATGGAAAGATTTAGCTACGGAATGTAGATCCTCCCTACACTTGATCAGAAGGGTGTTATTTTAGGTATATTGTTTAAACGGAAGGGGGAGTTCATTCCTGATGCACCGCGGGTCCCTGTTTTTTACCATCTACGCAAGGGGCGGTGTCCCCTTATGGGCAGGCCCATAGTGGGGGGCTTCGGGTCTTTGAAGGAAAGACTGGGACAGTGGATTGATTTCCGGCCTTTGGAAGTTGAGCTCCCCAGTTACCTATGGGACACAAACCATTTACTGGGCCTCTGTCAGGACTTCTAGTGGATGGGGGCCACGGATTGATCACATGTGATGTGTCCAGTGTCCTGTATTCCTCCATCCCACACTCTGGATCTTTTTGGATCGATCTGGGATGTACTCCGGTGTCCAGAGAGAGAGTTTATTTTGGAGTGTCCGGAATACCTCCTCGCTCACAATTTTCTTTTTCGTTTGATGGAGACTTATCTCTGAAGGTGTGGGGCGGCCATGGGAGCCAGGTGTCCCCCCCCCTCTCTCTATATATGGCTTGGTGGGGGAGGGGTGGGATTTTTGGTACTGGCAACCCGTTCCGCCCACACATCGAGTTTTCCAGATGCTACATAGACGATTTGATATTCGTTTCGGTGAGTTTGGGGAGATTTGAGGATTCTTTTGTTGTGTGAATCTCCATTTTACTGACAGAGGAATCAACCTTCTTCTGATTGGATGTTGCCTTGGAGGGCGGGGTGGAGGAGTAATTGCCGATTTGTCAGGAAATAACCTTTTAGGAGCAGATTGTGGCCATGAGAGGCGTTCCCATCGGCCAGTTCCTTCGTAGAATAATGTTGTATGGATGACGATTTTGAAGGAGAAAGCTCACCTGAATGAGAGATCGATTTTTACTATGGGGGAATCCTAGGGATGTGATTGGACGAGCAGTGAGTATAGCGAGGAATTGGGAAGGTCAGGAAGTGTTTTAGGGGAGGAGACAGTTTCCGGCTGCTGTGCAAGCGCGACATTTTTAGATTTTTTTTTTTTTATGTACTCAGATCCCAATTGGTGGGACCGATGCGTGGGGTCACAATTCCTTTATATGATTGATATACTTACACAGCGCCTGTAAATTGTGGTTCTCTGTGGTATTTATACTGGTGTAGGGGTATTGGTGATACTGGTGTAGGAGTACAGGTGTAGGGGTATTGGTGATACTGGTGTAGGGGTATTGGTGATACTGGTGTAGGAGTACAGGTGTAGGGGTATTGGTGATACTGGTGTAGGGGTATTGGTGATACTGGTGTAGGAGTACAGGTGTAGGGGTATTGGTGATACTGGTGTAGGGGTATTGGTGATACTGGTGTAGGAGTACAGGTGTAGGGGTACTGGTAGTACTGGTGTAGGGGTATTGGTGATACTGGTGTAGGAGTACAGGTGTAGGGGTACTGGTAGTACTGGTGTAGGGGTATTGGTGATACTGGTGTAGGAGTAGAGGTGTAGGGGTACTGGTAGTACTGGTGTGGGGGTATTGGTGATACTGGTGTAGGAGTACAGGTGTAGGGGTACTGGTAGTACTGGTGTAGGGGTATTGGTGATACTGGTGTAGGAGTACAGGTGTAGGGGTACTGGTAGTACTGGTGTGGGGGTATTGGTGATACTGGTGTAAGGGTATTGGTGATACTGGTGTAGGAGTACAGGTGTAGGGGTATTGGTGATACTGGTGTAGGGGTATTGGTGATACTGGTGTAGGAGTACAGGTGTAGGGGTACTGGTAGTACTGGTGTGGGGGTATTGGTGATACTGGTGTAGGAGTACAGGTGTAGGGGTATTGGCGATACTGGTGTAGGGGTATTGGTGATACTGGTGTAGGAGTACAGGTGTAGGGGTATTGGTGATACTGGTGTAGGGGTATTGGTGATACTGGTGTAGGAGTACAGGTGTAGGGGTACTGGTAGTACTGGTGTGGGGGTATTGGTGGTACTGGTGTAGGAGTACAGGTGTGGGGGTATTGGTGATACTGGTGTAGGAGTACAGGTGTAGGGGTACTGGTAGTACTGGTGTAGGGGTATTGGTGATACTGGTGTAGGAGTACAGGTGTAGGGGTACTGGTAGTACTGGTGTGGGGGTATTGGTGATCCAGGCAAATGTTGATGTGACTATTTCAGGCAGGGAGGAGGACTCAGGTTCTCGGTGTGATGTGATGCTGGAGTTCCTAAAGTAGGCTGTTCTGGTGGTCCTGGTGTAGGTGGTACTGGTGATACGGGTGTATAGATATTGGTAATCCAGGCAGATGTTGATGTGACGAGTCCAGGCAGGGAGGGGGGAGGAGGACTCTGGGTCTTGGTGTGATGCGATGCTGGTGGTACTGGTAGTACTGGTTTAGCGGTACTGGTGGTACGGGTGTATAGATATTGGTATATAAAAAATCAGGTGTGACCAGCACTATGGTATATGTAATGTTAGCCACAGGTGTAAGCTGCCACCAACCTACCCTTGGAAATTCAAGGGTACAAGGAATGATAAAGGGAAAAAAAGGTTGGTAAATGGCGCTACCTGTTAAAGGGAATTTTGAAGTGGAAAAACCACCTAGTGTATAGTGCAAACCTTAAACATCTCCAACATAATACAAATAAATTCAAATCAAAGTATTTCCTCAATATTGTTATCAAACATGCAATAAAGTTTGGTGAAAAAATTATATTGTTTAATTTATTAATTAGGTGCAGGTGCCAGGGGAATTGCTGATTGGGCATATGCCGATGCCCATACAAAGTGCTCAGTGCCAAGTGTAATTCAAGGCTATAAATAAATGGAAAATAAGTGCCCAATACTTGGTAAAAAGAATTTATTGACTTATAAGGTGCTTCTAGTGTCCTCCTCCATGGAGGGAGTACCGGTGTTGGAAGTTCTATTTATTGCTGCCTTCAATGAATGTATGGAGTGGCAGCGCTCTTCTAAAAATAAACCGTATATCAAAAAAACACAAAACTTCTATAAATAAAATAAGTAGGGACTTCCCTCCCACTGATGTATAACAGATTAGTGCAAGTGAATAAGTCCAGTGTTAACTTTTTAAACAATAGTGGTGTTGGTGATTTCGGTGGCTATACCCGCGGCCCCCCACCAGGTATGGCACTCACCCCTTTTCAAACCCTTGAAGCAGAGTTATTAGTTCTGGTGTTGGTAGCTCCAAAAAAAGGATCCTGGGTGTCCTTAGTGTCTGAGGTTGAGTGGGCTGGAATGTGCCTCCAAGATGTCCTTCAGGGTCTGTTGATAGCGGTCACCACAAGAGTTGGTGGAGTTCAGTACCCAGAAGCCAGTTCACGAGAGACGGGCGAACCACAGATTTCCATAGACAGGCATCTGATAATTCTTGTAGACTGCATTTCCTTGTTGCCTCGTCTTTCTAATGAATGGCTACTCAATAAACAATTAGACCCTACAGCTGATTTCCTTCGCCAGCAAGAATCAACAGACGCTGAAGGACATCTTGGAGGCACATTCCAGCCCACTCAACCTCAGACACTAAGGACACCCAGGATCCTTTTTTTGGAGCTACCAACACCAGAACTAATAACTCTGCTTCAAGGGTTTGAAAAGGGGTGAGTGCCATACCTGGTGGGGGGCCGCGGGTATAGCCACCGAAATCACCAACACCACTATTGTTTAAAAAGTTAACACTGGACTTATTCACTTGCACTAATCTGTTATACATCAGTGGGAGGGAAATCCCTACTTATTTTATTTATAGAAGTTTTGTGTTTTTTTGATATACGGTTTATTTTTAGAAGAGCGCTGCCACTCCATACATTCATTGAAGGCAGCAATAAATAGAACTTCCAACACCGGTACTCCCTCCATGGAGGAGGACACTAGAAGCATCTTAGAAGTCAATAAATTCTTTTTACCCCGTATTGGGCACTTATTTTCCATTTATTTATAGCCTTGAATTACACTTGGCACTGAGCACTTTGTATGGGCATCGGCATATGCCCAATCAGCAATTCACCTGGCACCTGCACCTAATTAATAAATTAAACAATATTATTTTTTCACCAAACTTTATTGCATGTTTGATAACAATATTGAGGAAATACTTTGATTTGAATTTATTTGTATTATGTTGGAGATGTTTAAGGTTTGCACTATACACTAGGTGGTTTTTCCACTTCAAAATTCCCTTTAACAGGTAGCGCCATTTACCAAGCTTGTATAGATATTGGTGATCCAGGCAGATATTGATGCGAGGAGTCCAGGCAGGGAGGGGGGAGGAGGACTCTGGGTCTTGGTGTGATGCGATGCTGGTGGTACTGGTAGTACTGGTTTATGATTACTGGTGATACGGGTGTATAGATATTGGTGATCCAGGCAGATGTTGATGTGACGAGTCCAGGCAGGGAGGGGGGAGGACTCAGGAGGGAGGGGGGAGGACTCAGGAGGGAGGGGGGAGGACTCTGGTTCTCGGTGTAATACAGGAAGCAGAGTGAGGAGGAAGTTATAGAAAAGCAGAAACTGGAGGAGTGAGGGAGGGGGAGGGGAGGGAGACTGAGTGCAGCAAAGTTTGATAAACTTCAGATTTGAGAGGCGGAAAGTTGGAGGATTGGGGGGGCAGAAATGTCCCCGGAGGCCCCCTGATCCTGGGACAGTAGGGACACCCCGAGGGGGGGGGGGGCGATCGGTCAGGATGGCAGCCACAGACAAAGTGCTGAAGGAAGGACAACTCCACATCAAACAGAACAAATTCGGGAAGGTGAGTCCCTTCTCATTCACACCTCCAGCAAGATCAATACTCATTCATACTCCCCCAATACTCATCAATATTCGTACTCCTCATTACTCCCCCAATGCTCAATACTCACTCATTACTTACCCAATACTCATCAATACTCCCCAATACACATACTCCCCCCAATACTCATCAATACTCATATTACTCATAACTTCCCCAATACTCATCAATACCCCCCCAATACTCATACTCCCCCTAATACTCATTAATACACCCCAATACTAATACTCCCCCAATACTCATCAATGTTCATACTCATTACTTTCCCAATACTCCCCAATACACATACTCCCCCAATACTCATCAATACTCCCCAATACACATCAATACTCATACTCATTACTTTCCCAATACTCATCAATACTCCCCAATACACATACTCCCCCCAATACTCATCAATACTCATATTACTCATAACTTCCCCAATACTCATTAATACACCCCAATACTCATCAATACTCATACTCCTCATTACTTCCCCAATACTCATCAATACCCCCCCCCCAATACTCATACTCCCCCTAATACTCATTAATACACCCCAATACTAATACTCCCCCAATACTCATCAATACTCATACTCCTCATTACTTCCCCAATACTCATCAATACCCCCCCCAATACTCATACTCCCCCTAATACTCATTAATACCCCCAATACTCATACTCCTCAATACTTCCCCAATACCCCCAATACTCAACTCTCCCCCATTACTCATCAATATTCCCTCAATATCTTTCAAATACTCATTCATACTCCCCCAATGCTTCTCAATACCCCCAAATACTCACCCCCCCCCCATACTCCTCAATACTCCCCCAATACTCATCAATACCCCCAATACTAATACTCATCAATACTCCCTCATTACTCATCAATACTCATACTCCCACAATACATTACACATTAATACTACATCAATACCACCCAATACTCATCAATACTCCCTCATTACTCAGGAGGAGGGGGAGTGTGACATCATCACCGCCAGAATTCACCCAACCTCATATTACCCTCATCTATTATATTACCTAACATGCCCCTCCCCCTCTACTATATATTGTAACCCCCGCACACCCTACACATGAGTGACCCCCAACCCCCGCACACCCTACACATGAGCGACCCCCCCAACCCCCACACACCCTACACATGAGCGACCCCCAACCCCCGCACACCCTACACATGAGAGACCCCCCCAACCCCCGCACACCCTACACATGAGCGACCCCCAACCCCCGCACACCCTACACATGAGCGACCCCCAACCCCCGCACACCCTACACATGAGCGACCCCCCCAACCCCCGCACACCCTACACATGAGCGACCCCCGCACACCCTACACATGAGCGACCCCCAACCCCCGCACACCCTACACATGAGCGACCCCCGCACACCCTACACATGAGCGACCCCCCCAACCCCCACACACCCTACACATGAGCGACCCCCAACTAGGGTTGCCACCTCATCCCTTTAATCCAGGACACATATTAATTACACAGGTTCTGAGGCTAATATAATGCACATAAGGCACCAAGTGAGTTTAATTACCACCTTAATCAGCCACAGAACCTGTGTAATTAATATGTGTCCTGGATTAAAGGGATGATGTGGCAACCCTAATTATATGGGGTGTATTATATGGGGTGTATAGTGGGGTGTATTATATGGGGGGTGTATAGTGGGGTGTATTATGGGGTGTATTATATGGGGTGTATTATATGGGGTGTATAGTGGGGTGTATTATATGGGGGGTGTAGTGGGGTGTATTATGGGGTGTATTATATGGGGTGTATTATATGGGGTGTATAGTGGGGTGTATTATATGGGGTGTATAGTGGGGTGTATTATGGGGTGTATTATATGGGGTGTATTATATGGGGTGTATAGTGGGGTGTATTATATGGGGTGTATAGTGGGGTGTATTATGGGGTGTATTATATGGGGTGTATTATATGGGGTGTATAGTGGGGTGTATTATATGGGGTGTATAGTGTGGTGTGTAGTGGGGTGTATAGTGTGGTGTGTAGTGGGGTGTATAGTGTGGTGTATTATATGGGGTGTATAGTGGGGTGTATTATATGGGGTGTATAGTGTGGTGTATTATATGGGGTGTATAGTGGGGTGTATTAAATAGGGGGTGTATAGTGGGGTGTATTATATGGGGTGTATTATATGGGGTGTATAGTGTGGTGTATTATATGGGGTGTATTATATGGGGTGTATTATATGGGGTGTATTATATGGGGTGTATAGAGGGGGGTGTATTATATGGGGTGTATTATATGGGGTGTATAGTGTGGTGTATTATATGGGGTGTATTATATGGGGTGTATAGTGTGGTGTATTATATGGGGTGTATTATATGGGGTGTATTATATGGGGTGTATTAGAGGGGGGTGTATAGAGGGGGGTGTATAGTGGGGTGTATTATATGGGGTGTATTATATGGGGTGTATTATATGGGGTGTATAGTGGGGTGTATTATATGGGGTGTATAGTGGGGTGTATTATATGGGGTGTATAGTGTGGTGTATTATATGGGGTGTATAGTGGGGTGTATTAAATAGGGGGTGTATAGTGGGGTGTATTATATGGGGTGTATAGTGTGGTGTATTATATGGGGTGTATTATATGGGGTGTATTATATGGGGTGTATAGAGGGGGGTGTATTATATGGGGTGTATAGTGGGGTGTATTATATGGGGTGTATAGTGGGGTGTATTATATGGGGTGTATAGTGGGGTGTATTATATGGGGTGTATAGAGGGGGGTGTATAGTGGGGTGTATTATATGGGGTGTATAGAGGGGGGTGTATAGTGGGGTGTATTATATGGGGTGTATAGTGGGGTGTATTAAATAGGGGGTGTATAGTGGGGTGTATTATATGGGGTGTATAGTGGGGTGTATTATATGGGGGGTGTATAGTGGGGTGTATAGTGTGGTGTATTGTGTGGGGTGTATTATATGGGGTGTATTATATATGGGGTGTATTATATATGGGGTCTCTTATATATGGGGTGTATTATATATGGGGTGTATTATATATGGGGTGTATAGTGTGGTGTATTATATATGGGGTGTATAGTGGGGTGTATTATATGGGGTGTATAATGGGGTGTATTATATGGGGTGTATTATATGGGGTGTATTATATGGGGTGTATTATATATGGGGTGTCTTATATATGGGGTGTATTATATATGGGGTGTATAGTGTGGTGTATTATATGGGGTGTATAGTGGGGTGTATTATATGGGGTGTATAGTGTGGTGTATTATATGGGGTGTATAATGGGGTGTATTATATGGGGTGTATTATATGGGGTGTATTATATGGGGTGTATTATATATGGGGTGTCTTATATATGGGGTGTATTATATATGGGGTGTATAGTGTGGTGTATTATATGGGGTGTATAGTGGGGTGTATTATATGGGGTGTATAGTGTGGTGTATTATATGGGGTGTATTATATGGGGTGTATTATATGGGGTGTCTTATATATGGGGTGTATAGTGTGGTGTATTATATGGGGTGTATTATATGGGGTGTATTATATGGGGTGTATTATATGGGGTGTATAGTGTGGTGTGTAGTGGGGTGTGTAGTGGGGTGTATAGTGTGGTGTATTATATGGGGTGTATAGTGGGGTGTATTATATGGGGTGTATAGTGTGGTGTATTATATGGGGTGTATAGTGGGGTGTATTAAATAGGGGGTGTATAGTGGGGTGTATTATATGGGGTGTATTATATGGGGTGTATAGTGTGGTGTATTATATGGGGTGTATAATATGGGGTGTATTATATGGGGTGTATTATATGGGGTGTATAGAGGGGGGTGTATTATATGGGGTGTATTATATGGGGTGTATAGTGTGGTGTATTATATGGGGTGTATTATATGGGGTGTATTATATGGGGTGTATAGTGTGGTGTATTATATGGGGTGTATTATATGGGGTGTATTAGAGGGGGGTGTATAGAGGGGGGTGTATAGTGGGGTGTATTATATGGGGTGTATTATATGGGGTGTATTATATGGGGTGTATAGTGGGGTGTATTATATGGGGTGTATAGTGGGGTGTATTATATGGGGTGTATAGTGTGGTGTATTATATGGGGTGTATAGTGGGGTGTATTAAATAGGGGGTGTATAGTGGGGTGTATTATATGGGGTGTATAGTGTGGTGTATTATATGGGGTGTATTATATGGGGTGTATTATATGGGGTGTATTATATGGGGTGTATAGAGGGGGGTGTATTATATGGGGTGTATAGTGGGGTGTATTATATGGGGTGTATAGTGGGGTGTATTATATGGGGTGTATAGTGGGGTGTATTATATGGGGTGTATAGAGGGGGGTGTATAGTGGGGTGTATTATATGGGGTGTATAGAGGGGGGTGTATAGTGGGGTGTATTATATGGGGTGTATAGTGGGGTGTATTAAATAGGGGGTGTATAGTGGGGTGTATTATATGGGGTGTATAGTGGGGTGTATTATATGGGGGGTGTATAGTGGGGTGTATAGTGTGGTGTATTGTGTGGGGTGTATTATATGGGGTGTATTATATATGGGGTGTATTATATATGGGGTCTCTTATATATGGGGTGTATTATATATGGGGTGTATTATATATGGGGTGTATAGTGTGGTGTATTATATATGGGGTGTATAGTGGGGTGTATTATATGGGGTGTATAATGGGGTGTATTATATGGGGTGTATTATATGGGGTGTATTATATGGGGTGTATTATATGGGGTGTATTATATATGGGGTGTCTTATATATGGGGTGTATTATATATGGGGTGTATAGTGTGGTGTATTATATGGGGTGTATAGTGGGGTGTATTATATGGGGTGTATAGTGTGGTGTATTATATGGGGTGTATAATGGGGTGTATTATATGGGGTGTATTATATGGGGTGTATTATATGGGGTGTATTATATATGGGGTGTCTTATATATGGGGTGTATTATATATGGGGTGTATAGTGTGGTGTATTATATGGGGTGTATAGTGGGGTGTATTATATGGGGTGTATAGTGTGGTGTATTATATGGGGTGTATTATATGGGGTGTATTATATGGGGTGTCTTATATATGGGGTGTATAGTGTGGTGTATTATATGGGGTGTATAGTGGGGTGTATTATATGGGGTGTATTATATGGGGTGTATTATATGGGGTGTCTTATATATGGGGTGTATAGTGTGGTGTATTATATGGGGTGTATAGTGGGGTGTATTATATGGGGTGTATAGTGTGGTGTATTATATGGGGTGTATTATATGGGGTGTATTATATATGGGGTGTCTTATATATGGGGTGTATTATATATGGGGTGTATTATATATGGGGTGTCTTATATATGGGGTGTATTATATATGGGGTGTATAGTGGGGTGTATTATATGGGGTGTATAGTGTGGTGTATTATATGGGGTGTATAGTGGGGTGTATTATATGGGGTGTATAGTGGGGTGTATTATATGGGGTGTATAGTGGGGTGTATTATATGGGGTGTATAGTGTGGTGTATTATATGGGGTGTATTATATATGGGGTGTATTATATATGGGGTGTCTTATATATGGGGTGTATTATATATGGGGTGTCTTATATATGGGGTGTATAGTGTGGTGTATTATATGGGGTGTATAGTGGGGTGTATTATATGGGGTGTATAGTGTGGTGTATTATATGGGGTGTATAATGGGGTGTATTATATGGGGTGTATTATATATGGGGTGTATTATATGGGGTGTATTATATATGGGGTGTATTATATATGGGGTGTATTATATGGGGTGTATTATATGGGGTGTATTATATGGGGTGTATTATATGGGGTGTATTATATATGGGGTGTATTATATGGGGTGTATTATATATGGGGTGTATAGTGTGGTGTATTATATGGGGTGTATAGTGGGGTGTATTATATGGGGTGTATAGTGTGGTGTATTATATGGGGTGTATAGTGGGGTGTATTATATGGGGTGTATAGTGTGGTGTATTATATGGGGTGTATTATATGGGGTGTATTATATATGGGGTGTATTATATATGGGGTGTATAGTGTGGTGTATTATATGGGGTGTATAGTGTGGTGTATTATATGGGGTGTATAATGGGGTGTATTATATGGGGTGTATAGTGTGGTGTATTATATGGGGTGTATAATGGGGTGTATTATATGGGGTGTATTATATATGGGGTGTATTATATATGGGGTGTATTATATGGGGTGTATTATATATGGGGTGTCTTATATATGGGGTGTATAGTGTGGTGTATTATATGGGGTGTATAGTGGGGTGTATTATATGGGGTGTATAGTGGGGTGTATTATATGGGGTGTATAGTGTGGTGTATTATATGGGGTGTATTATATGGGGTGTATTATATATGGGGTGTCTTATATATGGGGTGTATTATATATGGGGTGTATAGTGTGGTGTATTATATGGGGTGTATAGTGGGGTGTATTATATGGGGTGTATAGTGTGGTGTATTATATGGGGTGTATAATGGGGTGTATTATATGGGGTGTATTATATGGGGTGTATTATATATGGGGTGTATTATATGGGGTGTATTATATATGGGGTGTATTATATGGGGTGTATTATATGGGGTGTATTATATATGGGGTGTATTATATGGGGTGTATTATATGGGGTGTATTATATATGGGGTGTATAGTGTGGTGTATTATATGGGGTGTATAGTGGGGTGTATTATATGGGGTGTATTATATATGGGGTGTCTTATATATGGGGTGTATTATATATGGGGTGTATAGTGTGGTGTATTATATGGGGTGTATTATATGGGGTGTATAGTGGGGTGTATTATATGGGGTGTATTATATGGGGTGTATAGTGGGGTGTATTATATGGGGTGTATTATATGGGGTGTATTATATGGGGTGTATTATATATGGGGTGTATTATATATGGGGTGTATTATATGGGGTGTATTATATGGGGTGTATTATATGGGGTGTATTATATATGGGGTGTATTATATGGGGTGTATTATATGGGGTGTATTATATATGGGGTGTATAATATGTGGTGTATTATATATGGGGTGTATAGTGTGGTGTATTATATGGGGTGTATAGTGGGGTGTATTATATGGGGTGTATTATATGTGGTGTATTATATATGGGGTGTATAGTGTGGTGTATTATATGGGGTGTATAGTGGGGTGTATTATATGGGGTGTATTATATGGGGTGTATTATATGGGGTGTATTATATGGGGTGTATTATATATGGGGTGTATAGTGTGGTGTATTATATGGGGTGTATAGTGGGGTGTATTATATGGGGTGTATAGTGTGGTGTATTATATGGGGTGTATTATATGGGGTGTATTATATATGGGGTGTATTATATATGGGGTGTATTATATATGGGGTGTATAGTGGGGTGTATTATATGGGGTGTATAGTGTGGTGTATTATATGGGGTGTATAATGGGGTGTATTATATGGGGTGTATTATATATGGGGTGTATTATATATGGGGTGTATTATATGGGGTGTATTATATATGGGGTGTATTATATGGGGTGTATTATATGGGGTGTATTATATATGGGGTGTATTATATGGGGTGTATTATATGGGGTGTATAATATGGGGTGTATAGTGTGGTGTATTATATGGGGTGTGTAGTGGGGTGTATTATATGGGGTGTATTATATGGGGTGTATTATATGGGGTGTATTATATGGGGTGTATTATATATGGGGTGTATTATATGGGGTGTATTATATATGGGGTGTATAGTGTGGTGTATTATATGGGGTGTATAGTGGGGTGTATTATATGGGGTGTATTATATGGGGTGTATAGTGTGGTGTATTATATGGGGGGTGTATAGTGGGGTGTATTATATGGGGGGTGTATAGTGGGGTGTATTATATGGGGTGTATAGTGGGGTGTATTATATATGGGGTGTATTATATATGGGGTGTATTATATATGGGGTGTATAGTGTGGTGTATTATATGGGGTGTATAGTGGGGTGTATTATATGGGGTGTATTATATGGGGTGTATAGTGTGGTGTATTATATGGGGGGTGTATAGTGGGGTGTATTATATGGGGGGTGTATAGTGGGGTGTATTATATGGGGTGTATAGTGGGGTGTATTATATGGGGGGTGTACAGTGTGTTGTATTATATATGGGGTGTATTATATATGGGGTGTATTATATATGGGGTGTATTATATATGGGGTGTATTATATATGGGGTGTATTATATATGGGGTGTATTATATGGGGTGTATTATATGGGGTGTATAGTGGGGTGTATTATATGGGGTGTATTATATATGGGGTGTATTACATGGGGTGTACAGTGTGGTGTATTATATGGGGTGTATAGTGGGGTGTATAGTGGGGTGTATTATATGGGGTGTATTATATGGGGTGTGTAGTGGGGTGTATTATATGGGGTGTATAGTGGGGTGTATAGTGGGGTGTATTATATGGGGTGTATTATATGGGGTGTATAGTGGGGTGTATTATATGGGGTGTATAGTGGGGTGTATAGTGGGGTGTATTATATGGGGTGTATTATATGGGGTGTGTAGTGGGGTGTATTATATATGGGGTGTATAGTGTGGTGTATTATATGGGGTGTATTATATGGGGTGTATTATATGGGGTGTATTATATGGGGTGTATAGTGGGGTGTATTATATATGGGGTGTATTATATGGGGTGTATTATATGGGGTGTATTATATGGGGTGTATAATATGGGGTGTATAGTGTGGTGTATTATATGGGGTGTATTATATGGGGTGTATTATATGGGGTGTATTATATGGGGTGTATAGTGGGGTGTATTATATATGGGGTGTATTATATGGGGTGTATTATATGGGGTGTATTATATGGGGTGTATAATATGGGGTGTATAGTGTGGTGTATTATATGGGGTGTATTATATGGGGTGTATTATATGGGGTGTATTATATGGGGTGTATTATATGGGGTGTATTATATGGGGTGTATTATATGGGGTGTATAGTGGGGTGTATTATATATGGGGTGTATTATATGGGGTGTATTATATGGGGTGTATTATATGGGGTGTATAATATGGGGTGTATAGTGTGGTGTATTATATGGGGTGTATAGTGTGGTGTATTATATGGGGTGTATAGTGGGGTGTATTATATGGGGTGTATAGTGGGGTGTATTATATGGGGTGTATTATATGGGGTGTATTATATGGGGTGTATTATATGGGGTGTATTATATGGGGTGTATAGTGTGGTGTATTATATGGGGTGTATTATATGGGGTGTATTATATGGGGTGTATTATATGGGGTGTATTATATGGGGTGTATTATATGGGGTGTATAGTGTGGTGTATTATATGGGGTGTATAGTGGGGTGTATTATATGGGGTGTATTATATGGGGTGTATTATATGGGGTGTATTATATGGGGTGTATAGTGTTGTATTTTCTGGCTCTCTCGGCACGCCTGTGTTTGGTGTGAAGTGGATATTTCGGGTTGTGGTTTTTGCTGTTCCGTATTGTCGCTCCTCTTCAGGTCTCGCCCCCGATGTTGGTCAGTGTCAGATGTTCGGGAGATCGAAGCTCAGAATCTCAATGTAGCTTTTCTTGTCACATATTTATTTTTGAGCTTCCTGTTATTCGTTGTGTAACAAACCGACCCCACGTGTGGTCGATGTTTTTGGTTTGTAAAGAGTTCGGCCCACACAGTCCCATCACCCAGATATCACATAGTTACATAGTTACATAGTTACATAGTTACATAGTTACATAGTTACATAGTTACATAGTTACATAGTTACATAGTTGGTGAGGTTGAATAAAGACAATAGTCCATCCAGTTCCCCCTGTGTAGGTGTGTGTGGGCGGAGTTCCCCCTGTGTAGGTGTGTGTGGGCGGAGTCCCCTGTGTAGGTGTGTGTGGGCGGAGTCCCCTGTGTAGGTGTGTGTGGGCGGAGTCCCCTGTGTAGGTGTGTGTGGGCGGAGTTCCCCCTGTGTAGGTGTGTGTGGGCGGAGTTCCCCCTGTGTAGGTGTGTGTGGCTGTAATCATCTCTCATACCCCTGAATGTTCTGATCCTTGAGATGTAAGTCTAAGAGTCTTTTGAAAGCCACCATACTTCCCGCAGAAACCACCTCTTGTGGTAGAGAATTCCACAATCTTGTAGCTCTAACAGTAAAGAACCCCCTGCGTTGCCTGAGGTTAAAACGCTTCTCCTCTAATCGCATTGTATGTCCTCGAGTCCTCTTGCAATCCATTCGACTGAATAGCTTTTTTTTCTATGCTGAGATCCCCATTGAGATATTTATAAATTGCTATCATGTCCCCTCTAAGGCGTCTCTTCTCCAGGGAGAATAAATCGAGCGATTGCAGCCGCTCTTCATAATTAAGGTCCTCCAATCCCCTAATCAGTTTAGTTGCCCTTCTCTGGACTCTCTCCAGCTCCAACACATCCCTCCTGAGGACTGGCGACCAGAACTGGACAGAATACTCCAGATGCGGTCGGACCAGAGTTTTATAAAGTGGAAGGATTATAGTCTTATCTCTGGAATACATCCCTTTCTTTATGCATGCTAATATTCTGCTGGCTTTGGCAGCTGCCGCTTGACATTGCATGCTGTTGCCTAATCTATCATCAACCAAGACTCCCAGATCTTTCTCCATTTTTGATTCCCCCAAAGGTTCCCCCCCTAACGTGTATTGTGCTTTTATGTTTCTAATCCTCAAGTGCAAAACCTTACACTTCTCTACGTTAAACCTCTTTGCCATGTCGTTGCCCACTCTGTTATTTTGTCCAGGTCATTCTGTAGGATATCTGCTTCATGTTGTGCAGTTATTGCCCTGCCCAATTTTGTGTCATCTGCAAAAACTGATATCGAACTCCTGATCCCGTCCTCAATGCTGTTTATGAATAAATTGAACAAGGTTGGTCCCAGGACTGAGCCCTGGGGCACCCCGCTTACCACCCTAGACCAGTCTGAGTATGCGCTGTTTATTACCACCCTTTGGACACGCCCCTTTTAGCCAGTTCCGTATCCAAGAGCAAACCCTGCTGTCGATACCTGCAGACCTTATTTTATAAATTAAGTGCTTATGGGGAACTGTATCAAATGCCTTAGCGAAATCCATGTACACCACATCCACTGGTCTCCCCCTATCTAGGTACTCCACATCCACTGGTCTGCCCCTATCCAGATACCCCACATCCACTGGTCTCCCCCTATCCAGGTACCCCACATCCACTGGTCTGCCCCTATCAAGCTCACAGCTCACCTCCTCGTAGAATGCTAAGAGATTGGTTTGACAAGATCGCCCATTTGTAAACCCGTGCTGATTACTGCTGATGATGTTGTTGTCTTTAGCAAACTCTACGATATAGTCCCTTATCATCCCCTCCAGAAGTTTACATACTATCGATGTCAGACTGACAGGCCTATAATTTCCCGGGATATGCCTCTGCCCCTTTTTGAATACCGGTATCACGTTAGCTTTCTTCCAATCCCCTGGTACATCTCCTGTCCTAATACTGTCAGCAAAGATCAGGAACAGTGGTCTGGATATAACCTTACTGAGTTCCTTGAGTACTCTCGGATGTACGCCATCCGGGCCTGGTGATTTGTTTGTGTTAAGTTTATCCAGCCTTTCCCTAATTTCACCCTCTGTTAGCCATAGTGGCAAGTCCTGTGTATTACTACTAACCATACAGTCATGGTCAGTGTACTCCATACAGTCATGGTCAGTGTACCCCATACAGTCATGGTCAGTGTACCCCATACAGTCCTGGTCAGTGTACCCCATACAGTCCTGGTCAGTGTACTCCATACAGTCATGGTCAGTGTACTCCATACAGTCATGGTCAGTGTACCCCATACAGTCATGGTCAGTGTACTACATACAGTCATGGTCAGTGTACTCCATACAGTCATGGTCAGTGTACCCCATACAGTTATGGTCAGTGTACCCCATACAGCCATGGTCAGTGTACTCCATACAGTCCTGGTCAGTGTACCCCATACAGTCCTGGTCAGTGTACCCCATACAGTCCTGGTCAGTGTACTCCATACAGTCATGGTCAGTGTACTCCATACAGTCATGGTCAGTGTACTCCATACAGTCATGGTCAGTGTACCCCATACAGTCATGGTCAGTGTACTCCATACAGTCATGGTCAGTGTACTCCATACAGTCATGGTCAGTGTACCCCATACAGTCATGGTCAGTGTACTCCATACAGTCATGGTCAGTGTACCCCATACAGTCCTGGTCAGTGTACCCCATACAGTCCTGGTCAGTGTACTCCATACAGTCATGGTCAGTGTACTCCATACAGTCATGGTCAGTGTACTCCATACAGTCATGGTCAGTGTACCCCATACAGTCATGGTCAGTGTACTCCATACAGTCATGGTCAGTGTACCCCATACAGTCATGGTCAGTGTACTCCATACAGTCATGGTCAGTGTACTCCATACAGTCATGGTCAGTGTACCCCATACAGTCATGGTCAGTGTACTCCATACAGTCCTGGTCAGTGTACCCCATACAGTCCTGGTCAGTGTACTCCATACAGTCCTGGTCAGTGTACCCCATACAGTCATGGTCAGTGTACCCCTCCTTTTCCTGTGTAAAGACTGAGGAGAAAAAAGCATTCAGCACGGTTGCTTTTTCAGTGTCCTCTGTAACCATCCTCCCATCATCGCTAATTATGTGTGCAATATGCTCTGCCCTAGTTTTTTTGCTGTTGATATATTTAAAGAATTTCTTTGGGTTCTTTTTACTATCCTCCGCTATTTGTCTCTCAAAGTTGATTTTAGCCATCTTGATTTCGTGTTTACTCTTATTATTTGCCTCCTTGTATTGGTGGAAAGCCGATACTGTGCCCTCTGATTTATACTTCTTGAAGGCCAATTTTTTTCCCCTAATAAGTTTTTTAACGCTCCGGTTTAGCCAGCCAGGTTTGGCTTCGTCTCTTCTAAATTTATTCCCCATAGGAATGCACTGCAAGATGCCTTTGCCTAATATGTTCCTAAAGCATTCCCATTTTTCCTCAGTGGTCAGGGATCCCAGGGTTTGGTCCCAGTTTACCCTTTCCATCATTGAGTACAATTTTGGAAAGTCTGCCCTTCTGAAGTTTAGGGTTCTTATGTTCCCCACTTGCCTTTTTATATTGTTATTTACACTAAATGTGATCATCCTGTGATCGCTAGAGCCCAGGTTGTCCTGGACTCCTACCTCCGAGATTATGTCTGGGTCATTAGTGATCAATAGATCCAGGACTGCGTTTTCTCTAGTCGGAGAATCCACCAACTGTGACATGTAATTATCCTGTAAGGTTTCCGTGAATAGACGGGCCTTCTGTGAGTGTGCAGTCCCCTCTTCCCAGTCAATGTCGGGATAATTGAAGTCCCCCAATATGATGACTGATCCCAGCTTTCCCACTTTACCCAACAGTGATATAAATTCCAGCTCTACCTCCTCCCCTTGGTTAGGTGGCCTATAGCAAACCCCCACAATTACTTTCCCCTTTTCTCCTTCCCTATGGAGTTCAACCCACACAGATTCTAAATCCATGCTCATCCCTTCCGTAATGTCACTCCTTTCTATCACCTTTATATTGTTCTTGACATAGAGACATACCCCTCCCCCTCTTTTTCCTACCCTGTCTTTCCGGTACACCGAATACCCTTGGATATTGGCCAGCCAGTCATGTGAGGGGTCGAACCAAGTTTCTGTTATTCCCACAAGGTCTATGTCCTCCTCATGTACTAATATTTCCAACTCCTCCATTTTATTAGCTAGGCTCCTGGCATTTGCATATACCCCTCTTAGTTTTACGGAAGTTAAGCGCAATTGGCGGTTATGTTTATTCCTGTTTGGTCTGAGGTTCTCCCGCACAGACCCGCCAATTGACATTGTGGACCTACTGTCGCTGCTGACCCTACAACTGCCTTCAGTCCTCTGCTCCCTCCTGACTGACTCTACTTCTGAGCCCTCCCCCCCGTCTCCTAGTTTAAAAGCCCCTCCAACTTGGTGGCCATCACGAGGGGCCAATTCTGGTCAGACGGTGCTGGAAAGTTCTATCATGAGAACAACTGACCGACCTCAGGACCCAACACTGACCCAACATGGATCAGTGTTGGGTCGGTTCTGGGTCCATGCCGGGTCAGTGCTGGGTCATTGTCAGGTCAGTGTTCAGTCAGTGCTGGGTCCCGTCTATGTTGGGTCAATGTCGGGTCAGTCCTGGGTCATTGTCAGGTCAGTGTTCGGTCAGAACTGGGTTGGTTTTTGGTCCATGTCAGGTTAGTGCTGAGTCCTGTCTTTGTTGGGTCAGTTCTGGATCCATGTCCAGTCAGTGCTGGGTCAATGTTGGGTCAGTGGTGGGTTGGTTCTGGGTCCAACACTGATTTGATATGGACCCAGAGTTGACCCAGCACTGACCCAAAATAGACCCAGAACCAATCCAGCACTGACGTGACATGGACCCAGAACTGACCCAACATTATGTCAGCATTAGCCTGGCACTAACCCCATATAGACTCATCACTAACCGCTCACGGACCCGGCACTAACCCCATATAGAGCCAGCACTGCCAAGACACGGACCCGGCACTAACCCCATATAGAGCCAGCACTGCCAAGACACGGACCCGGCACTAACCCCATATAGAGCCAGCACTGCCAAGACACGGACCCGGCACTAACCCCATATAGAGCCAGCACTGCCAAGACACGGACCCGGCACTAACCCCATATAGAGCCAGCACTGAGCGGACACGGACCCGGCACTAACCCCATATAGAGCCAGCACTGAGCGGACACGGACCCGGCACTAACCCCATATAGAGCCAGCACTGAGCGGACACGGACCCGGCACTAACCCCATATTGAGCAAGCACTGAGCGGACATGGACCCGGCACTAACCCCATATAGAGCCAGCACTGCCCGGAAACTGACCCGGCACTAACCCCATATAGAGCCAGCACTGCCCAGACACGGACCCGGCACTAACCCCATATAGAGCCAGCACTGAGCGGACACAGACCCAGCACTAACCCCATATAGAGCCAGCACTGCCCGGAAACAGACTCGGCACTAACCCCATATAGAGCCAGCGCTGCCCGGACACGGACCCGGCACTAACCCCATATAGAGCCAGCACTGCCAAGACACGGACCCGGCACTAACCCCATATAGAGCCAGCACTGCCAAGACACGGACCCGGCACTAACCCCATATAGAGCCAGCACTGTCAAGACACGGACCCGGCACTAACCCCATATAGAGCCAGCACTGAGCGGACACGGACCCGGCACTAACCCCATATAGAGCCAGCACTGAGTGGACACGGACCCGGCACTAACCCCATATTGAGCCAGCACTGAGCGGACATGGACCCGGCACTAACCCCATATAGAGCCAGCACTGCCCGGAAACTGACCCGGCACTAACCCCATATAGAGCCAGCACTGCCCAGACACTGACCCGGCACTAACCCCATATAGAGCCAGCACTGAGCGGACACAGACCCAGCACTAACCCCATATAGAGCCAGCACTGCCCGGAAACAGACTCGGCACTAACCCCATATAGAGCCAGCACTGCCCGGACACCGACCCGGCACTAACCCCATATAGAGCCAGCACTGCCCGGAAACAGACTCGGCACTAACCCCATATAGAGCCAGCACTGCCCGGACACCGACCCGGCACTAACCCCATATAGAGCCAGCACTGCCCGGACACAGGCCCGGCACTAACCCCATATACAGCCAGCACTGAGCGGACATGGACCCAGTACTAACCCCATATAGAGCCAGCACTGCCCGGACACGGACCTGGCACTAACCCCATATAGAGCCAGCACTGCCCGGACACAGACCCCGCACTGCCCGGACACGGACCCGGCACTAACCCCATGTAGAGCCAGCACTGAGCAGACACGGACCCAGCACTAACCCCATATAGAGCCAGCACTGCCCGGACACAGACCCAGCACTAACCCCATATAGAGCCAGCACTGCCCAGACACGGACCCAGCACTAAAACCATATAGAGCTAGCACTGAGCGGACACTGACCCAGCACTAACCCCATATAGAGCCAGCACTGCCCGGACACGGGCCCGGCACTAACCCCCATATAGAGCCAGCACTGCCCGGACACGGACACGGTACTAACCCCATATAGAGCCAGCACTGCCCGGACACGGGCCCGGCACTAACCCCATATAGAGCCAGCACTGCCCGGACACGGACCCAGCACTAACCCCATATAGAGCCAGCACTGCCCGGACACGGACCCAGCACTAACCCCATATAGAGCCAGCACTGCCCGGACACGGACCCAGCACTAACCCCATATAGAGCCAGCACTGCCTGGACACGGACCCAGCACTAACCCCACATAGAGCCAGCACTGCCCGGACACGGACCCAGCACTAACCCCATATAGAGCCAGCACTAACCCCATATAGAGCCAGCACTGCCCGGACACGGACCCATCACTAACCCCATATAGAGCCAGCACTGTCCGGACACGGACCCAGCACTAACCCCATATAGAGCCAGCACTGCCCGGACACGGACCCAGCACTAACCCCATATAGAGCCAGCACTGCCCGGACACGGACCCGGCACTAACCCCATATAGAGCCAGCACTGCCCGGACACGGACCCAGCACTAACCCCATATAGAGCCAGCACTGCCCGGACACGGACCCAGCACTAACCCCACATAGAGCCAGCACTGCCCGGACACGGACCCAGCACTAACCCCATATAGAGCCAGCACTGCCCGGACACGGACCCAGCACTAACCCCATATAGAGCCAGCACTGCCCGGACACTGACCCGGCACTAACCCCATATAGAACCAGCACTGGCTGGACACGGACCCAGCACTAACCCCATATAGAGCCAGCACTGCCCGGACACGGACCCGGCACTAAAACCATATAGAGCTAGCACTGAGCGGACACTGACCCAGCACTAACCCCGTATCGAGCCAGCACTGCCCGGACACGGACCCGGCACTAACCCCATATAGACCCAGCACTAACCCCATATAGAGCCAGCACTGCCCGGACACGGGCCCGGCACTAACCCCATATAGAGCCAGCACTGCCCGGACACGGACCCGGCACTAACCCCATATAGACCCAGCACTGCCCGGACACGGACCTGGCACTAACCCCATATAGAGCCAGCACTGCCCGGACACGGACCCGGCACTAACCCCATATAGACCCAGCACTAACCCCATATAGAGCCAGCACTGCCCGGACACGGGCCCGGCACTAACCCCATATAGAGCCAGCAATGCCCGGACACGGACCCGGCACTAACCCCATATAGACCCAGCACTAACCCCATATAGAGCCAGCACTGCCTGGACACGGGCCCGGCACTAACCCCATATAGAGCCAGCACTGCCCGGACACGGACCCGGCACTAACCCCATATAGACCCAGCACTGCCTGGACACGGACCTGGCACTAACCCCATATAGAGCCAGCGCTGCCCGGACACGGACCCAGCACTAACCCCATATAGAGCCAGCACTGCCCGGACACGGACCCAGCACTAACCCCATATAGAGCCAGCACTGCCCGGACACGGACCCAGCACTAACCCCATATAGAGCCAGCACTGCCCATACACGGACCCAGCACTAACCCCATATAGAGCCAACACTGCCTGGACACGGACCCAGCACTAACCCCATATATACCCAGCACTGCCCGGACACGGACCCAGCACTAACCCCATATAGAGCCAGCACTGCCCATACACGGACCCAGCACTAACCCCATATAGAGCCAGCACTGCCCGGACACGGACCCAGCACTAACCCCATATAGAGCCAGCACTGCCCGGACACGGACCCAGCACTAACCCCATATAGAGCCAGCACTGCCCATACACGGACCCAGCACTAACCCCATATAGTGCCAGCACTGCCCGGACACGAACCCAGCACTAACCCCATATAGAGCCAGCACTGCCCGGACACGGACCCAGCACTAACCCCATATAGAGCCAGCACTGCCCGGACACGGACCCAGCACTAACCCCATATAGAGCCAGCACTGCCTGGACACGGACCCAGCACTAACCCCATATAGAGCCAGCACTGCCCAGACACGGACCCAGCACTAACCCCATATAGAGCCAGCACTGCCCGGACACGGACCCGGCACTAACCCCATATAGAGCCAGCACTGCCCGGACACGGACCCAGCACTAACCCCATATAGAGCCAGCACTGCCCATACACGGACCCAGCACTAACCCCATATAGAGCCAGCACTGCCCGGACACGGACCCAGCACTAACCCCATATAGAGCCAGCACTGCCTGGACACGGACCCAGCACTAACCCCATATAGAGCCAGCACTGCCCGGACACGGACCCAGCACTAACCCCATATAGAGCCAGCACTGCCCAGACACGGACCCAGCACTAACCCCATATAGAGCCAGCACTGCCCGGACACGGACCTGGCACTAACCCCATATAGACCTAGCACTAACCCCATATAGAGCCAGCACTGCCCGGACACGGACCCGGCACTAACCCCATATAGAGCCAGCACTAACCCCATATAGAGCCAGCACTGCCTGGACACGGGCCCGGCACTAACCCCATATAGAGCCAGCACTGCCCAGACACGGACCCAGCACTAACCCCATATAGAGCCAGCACTGCCCGGACACGGACCCAGCACTAACCCCATATAGAGCCAGCACTGCCCATACACGGACCCAGCACTAACCCCATATAGAGCCAGCACTGCCCGGACACGGACCCAGCACTAACCTCATATAGAGCCAGCACTGCCTGGACACGGACCCAGCACTAACCCCATATAGAGCCAGCACTGCCCGGACACGGACCCAGCACTAACCCCATATGGAGCCAGCACTGCCCAGACACGGACCCAGCACTAACCCCATATAGAGCCAGCACTGCCCGGACACGGACCTGGCACTTACCCCATATAGACCCAGCACTAACCCTATATAGAGCCAGCACTGCCCGGACACGGACCCGGCACTAACCCCATATAGACCCAGCACTAACCCCATATAGAGCCAGCACTGCCCGGACACGGACCCGGCACTAACCCCATATAGACCCAGCACTGCCTGGACACGGACCTGGCACTAACCCCATATAGAGCCAGCGCTGCCCGGACACGGACCCAGCACTAACCCCATATAGAGCCAGCACTGCCCGGACACGGACCCAGCACTAACCCCATATAGAGCCAGCACTGCCCGGACACGGACCCAGCACTAACCCCATATAGAGCCAGCACTGCCCAGACACGGACCCAGCACTAACCCCATATAGAGCCAGCACTGCCCGGACACGGACCCAGCACTAACCCCATATAGAGCCAGCACTGCCCAGACACGGACCCAGCACTAACCCCATATAGAGCCAGCACTGCCTGGACACGGACCTGGCACTAACCCCATATAGAGCCAGCGCTGCCCGGACACGGACCCAGCACTAACCCCATATAGAGCCAGCACTGAGCGGACATGGACCTGGCACACTCTTGGAAGCACACAGTAGACATGTGACGGTGATTTGGAGTTTCCAGGAATTAGAGACTCATCCTGTAAATTGGATGTTAATGAGATGAGAAGATTGATACTTTGTGTCAGAAATAGAAACATAATTACTATTCACTTCACCGGAGAGTGACTAATTATATGTCACCCATGTCACGGCTCCGCCCACTCAGGACTCACTACCTGCTGATTATATATGTCACTGATGTGTATATTTATTTTCAGAATTAGGAGAAAGACTTGGCAACCATCACCTAGGGGAGGGGCAGAGACACAAACTACTACAGGAAATCTCCCCATTGTGGGAGGGGCAGAGACACAAACTACTGCAGGAAATCTCCCCATTGTGGGAGGGGCAGAGACACAAACTACTGTGGGAAATCTCCCCTTTGTGGGAGGGGCAGAGATACAAACTGCTGTAAGGAAATCTCCCCATTGTGGGAGGGGCAGAGACACAAACTACTGTGGGAAATCTCCTCTCTGTGGGAGGGGCAGAGATACAAACTGCTGGGGGTAAATCTCCCCTTTGTGGGAGGGGCAGAGATACAAACTACTGTAAGGGAATCTCCCCATTGTGGGAGGGGCAAAGACTCAAACTACTGCTGGGAAATCTTCCCTTTGTGGGAGGGGCAGAGACACAAATGACTGTGGGGAAATCTCCACTTAATGGGAGGGGAAGAGAAGGAAAACTGCTGCAGTAAATCTCTCCTTTGTGGGAGGGGAGGAGACACCAACTCCTAAAAGAAATCTCCCCTTAATGGGAGGGACAGAGACACAAAATACTGGGGAGAATTATCCCCATTGTGGGAGGGACAGAGACACAAACCACTGCGGGAAATCTCCCATTTGTGGGAGGGGCAGAGACACAAAATACTGGGGGGAGTTATCCCCATTGTGGGAGGGGCAGAGACACAAACTACTGTGGGAAATCTCCCTTTTGTGGGAGGGGCAGAGACACAAACTATTGCGGGACATCTCACGATTGTGGGAGGGGCAGAGACACAAAATACTGCAAGGAAATCCCTCCATTGTGGGCGGGGCAGAGAGACAAACAACAGTGGGAAATCTCCCCATTGTGGGAGGAGCAGAGACACAAACTACTGCAGGAAATCTCCCCATTGTGGGAGGAGCAGAGACACAAATGACTGTGGGGAAATCTCCACTTAATGGGAGGGGAAGAGAAGGAAAACTGCTGCAGTAAATCTCTCCTTTGTGGGAGGGGAGGAGACACCAACTCCTAAAAGAAATCTCCCCATTGTGGGAGGGGCAGTGACACAAACCACAGGGGGGGGAATCTCCCCTGGGGGGATCTCCCCTTTGTGGGAAGGGCAGAGACACAAACTACTGAAAGAAATCTCCCCATTGTGGGAGGGGCATAGACGCAAACCAGTGCGGGACATCTCATTATTGTGGGAGGGGCAGTGACACAAACTACTGCGGGACATCTCGCCATTGTGGGAGGGGCAGAGATAAAAACTACTGGGAGGAATCCCCCCATTGTGGGAGGGGCAGAGACACAAACTACTGGAGGGAATCCCCCCCATTGTGGGAGGGGCAGAGACACAAACTACTGGAGGGAATCCCCCTATTGTGGGAGGGGCAGAGACCCAAACTGCTGGAGAGAATCCCGCTATTGTGGGAGGGGCGGAGACACAAACTACTGGAGGGAATTCCCCCATTCTGGGAGGGGCAGAGACACAAACTACTGGGAGGAATCCCCCCATTGTGGGAGGGGCAGAGACACAAACTACTGGGAGGAATCCCCCCATTGTGGGAGGGGCAGAGACACAAACTAATGGATGGAATCTCCCCATTGTGGGAGTGGCAGAGACACAAACTACTGGAGGGAATCCCCCCATTGTGGGAGGGGCAGAGACACAAACTACTGGAGGGAATCCCCCCATTGTGGGAGGGGCAGAGACACAAACTACTGTGGGAAATCTCCCTATTGTGAAGGTCAGAGGGAGAAGTTTGTAATTGGATAGTTTGCAGACTGATGAATAAAATGTTCTTTTACTTACTAGAAATGACTCCGCCCAGTAGTTGGTCTGAAACTGGGGCGGAGTCTTGAAGAAGATGGATTCTTTTTTAGAGGGAACTGTGGAATATTTTCCCACCATGGAGGTCCATGGGACGCAGCGAGAAGGTTCGGTCTCCGCAGGGGACGTTCTATTATTGGAGGTGATATTTCCATTCGTTCCCCCTGATCTTCCCAATGGAACCCTCCTAGGTAGAATCTCCCATCTCAGTATGTACAGTACAGAAGCAGGTAAGAATCTGCAATGTTCTGAGGAGGGATCGTTGGGTGAATTCTCATTATAATTGGAAGATTTCCTCGTCTTCATGTCACACGTGTAGATCTACTACCACCAGATCTCAGGGGTCTCCAGCACAGCAGCATGCAGGAATTGGGCTGTGTTGTCCCCAGGGACAGACTCTGAACTCTGAACTTATTGACTACAATTTATTTCTGTATACTTCCTCTTTCTGGCACTTCGGGTGACATGTGTGGTATCTGCTGATGACAGACGTTATCTTACATGTCATAAAGCTGATATCTCTACCAAGGTCTGTCCTTGGCTTCGCTGTATTTGGTGGATCCAACTTCCTCCCCGGGATCTCCACATCTCCTGGAATTTCCAGCTTATCTGCCCGGCTTCTAATTATGGCCTCAAAATTTGGAAAGTTGGGACTGTCATGGGGGACATGAGCCAATGTCAAAACCAGGTAATGCCCTGGGGGTCAGGTGCAAATACCAAACCTAGGGATGAACCAGTGCCAAAGCCAGGGAATGCCATGGGGGATCATGTACCAATGTCAATGCTGGGGGGTTACCAAGGGGGAGATGTACCAATGCCAAAGCCGGGGGTTAAGAAGAGGGACGTGTAAAAATGCAAAACCTGGGAACTACCAAGGGGGACATGTACTAATGCCATAGCTGGGAACTACCAAGGGGAACATGTGCCAATGCCAAAGCCGGGGGTTACCAAGTGAACATGTGCCAATGCCAAACCTGGGAACTACCAAGGGGGACATGTACCAATGCTAAAGCTGGGGACTACCAAGAGGGACATGTACCAATGCCATAGCTGGGAACTACCAAGAGGGACATGTACCAATGCCATAGCTGGGGACTACCAAGGGGGACATGTACCAATGCCATAGCTGGGAACTACCAAGGGGAACATGTGCCAATGCCAAAGCCGGGGGTTACCAAGTGAACATGTGCCAATGCCAAACCTGGGAACTACCAAGGGGGACATGTACCAATGCTAAAGCTGGGGACTACCAAGAGGGACATGTACCAATGCCATAGCTGGGAACTACCAAGAGGGACATGTACCAATGCCATAGCTGGGGACTACAAAGGGGAACATGTGCCAATGCTAAAGCTGGGGGCTGCCATGGGGAATATGTGACAATGCCAAAGCTGGGAGCTACCAAGAGGGACATGTACCAGTGCCATAGCTGGGGACTACCAAGGGGGACATGTACCAGTGCCATAGCTGGGGACTACCAAGGGGGACATGTACCAGTGCCATAGCTGGGGACTACCAAGGGGGACATGTACCAGTGCCATAGCTGGGGACTACAAAGGGGAACATGTGCCAATGCTAAAGCTGGGGGCTGCCATGGGGAATATGTGCCAATGCCAAAGCTGGGAGCTACCAAGACGGACATGTAACAATGCCAATGTTGGAGTGGGGAGAGGGTTCTTTCATGCAGCGTCCAGGGTGACAATGAAAACACACAGATCATTTAAATGACCTGTTGGGGGGAGGGGTACGCAGTGTTACGGAGAAGTATGATTTTGACAGGCAGTCTCAGCGAAGGCCCAACCTGGCAGCACACAAATCACCGGGAATTTTAGTCTGACCGGCTTAAGTAGTGTGACCGGAGAAGTAGTGTGACCCCCCCAAGGAAGTGGTGTGACGGGAGGAAGTAGTGTGACGGGAGGAAGTGGTGTGACCAGAGGAAGTAGTGTGACCGGAGGAAGTAGTGTGACCGGAGGAAGTGGTGTGACCGGAGGAAATATTGTGACCAGAGGAAGTAGTGTGACCGGAGGAAGTGGTGTGACCGGAGGAAGTGGTGTGACCCGAGAAAGTAGTGTGACCGGAGGAAGTGGTGTGACCCGAGGAAGTGGTGTGACCCGAGGAAGTGGTGTGACCCGAGGAAGTGGTGTGACCCGAGGAAGTGGTGTGACCCGAGGAAGTAGTGTGACCGGAGGAAGTGGTGTGACCCGAGGAAGTGGTGTGACCCGAGGAAGTGGTGTGACCCGAGGAAGTGGTGTGACCCGAGGAAGTGGAAGCAGTGTGACCGGAGAAAGCAGTGTGACCGGAGGAAGTGGTGTGACCGGAGGAAGGGGTGTGACCGGAGGAAGTGGTGTGACCGGAGGAAGTGGTGTGACCGGAGGAAATATTGTGACTGGAGGAAGTAGTGTGACCGGAGGAAGTGGTATGACCTGAGAAAGTGGTGTGACCTGAGAAAGTGGTGTGACTGGAGGAAGTGGTGTGATCAGAGGAAGTAGTGTGACCGGAGAAAGTGGTGTGACTGGAGAAAGTGATGTGACTGGAGAAAGTGATGTGACTGGAGAAAGTGGTGTGACTGGAGAAAGTGGTGTGACCGGAGGAAGTGGTGTGACCGGAGAAAGTGGTGTGACCGGAGGAAATATTGTGACTGGAGGAAGTGGTGTGACCGGAGAAAGTGGTGTGACCAGAGGAAGTGGTGTAACCTGAGGAAGTAGTGTGACCTGAGGAAGTGGTGTGATCAGAGGAAGTAGTGTGACCGGAGAAAGTGGTGTGACCGGTGGAAGTGGTGTGACCGGTGGAAGTGGTGTGACCGGTGGAAGTAGTGTGACCGGTGGAAGTGGTGTGACCTGAGGAAGTGGTGTGACCTGAGGAAGTGGTGTGACCGGTGGAAGTGGTGTGACCTGAGGAAGTGGTGTGACCTGAGGAAGTGGTGTGATCAGAGGAAGTAGTGTGACCGGAGGAAATATTGTAACCGGAGAAAGTGGTGTGACCGGAGAAAGTGGTGTGACCGGAGAAAGTGGTGTGACTGGAGAAAGTGGTGTGACCGGAGAAAGTGGTGTGACCGGAGAAAGTGGTGTGACTGGAGAAAGTGGTGTGACCGGAGAAAGTGGTGTGACCGGAGAAAGTGGTGTGACTGGAGAAAGTGGTGTGACTGGAGAAAGTGGTGTGACTGGAGAAAGTGGTGTGACTGGAGAAAGTGGTGTGACCGGAGAAAGTGGTGTGACCGGAGAAAGTGGTGTGACTGGAGAAAGTGGTGTGACCGGAGAAAGTGGTGTGACCGGAGAAAGTGGTGTGACCGGAGAAAGTGGTGTGACTGGAGAAAGTGGTGTGACTGGAGAAAGTGGTGTGACTGGAGAAAGTGGTGTGACTGGAGAAAGTGGTGTGACTGGAGAAAGTGGTGTGACCGGAGAAAGTGGTGTGACTGGAGAAAGTGGTGTGACTGGAGAAAGTGGTGTGACTGGAGAAAGTGGTGTGACCGGAGAAAGTGGTGTGACCGGAGAAAGTGGTGTGACTGGAGAAAGTGGTGTGACCGGAGAAAGTGGTATGACTGGAGAAAGTGGTGTGACCGGAGAAAGTGGTGTGACCGGAGAAAGTGGTGTGACCGGAGAAAGTGGTATGACTGGAGAAAGTGGTGTGACCGGAGAAAGTGGTGTGACTGGAGAAAGTGGTGTGACCAGGAGAAGTAGTGGCCATAAGAGATCCCTGACAACCATAGGAAGGAGTCTATGACAGTGATGGAGTCTTCTTTATCTCAGCTCTGCACTGCGTCATCCTGAAGGGTTTTAAAAATATCCACCAGAATGCACAAACCCCAATCCATCCTCTGACCCAACCCCCCGATCCAAACCATGATGCAACACCCGAACCAACCCACAACCATACCCCCGATTAATCCACTTATACCCCTACTTGAGGGTAGCATACCTGCCTTGCAGCACTGGGGTCTTTGCATTGATTCCCAGTTAGGACACTATCTGCATGGAGTGTGCATGTTCTCCCTGTGCTTGTAGTGGTTATTTGGTAGCTGTCCCTCTCAGCCCTATTTTGTGATATTGGGACCTTAGAAGGAATTTGAGCTCCATTACGGTGGGGTGTAATGTGAATGCACCCCGTATGCAGCGTGCTATATAAATACCCGTGAACATCCACAGTTCTTTAACCTGTAGAGTTATAGTCCTGAGGCACGGTCCAGTAGGAACTGGACAGAGACAGGACAGGAAATGGAAGAGGCCAGTTAGATATTGATTGAGGAGTCACCAAATTTTTATAGAAGAACAGAATGAGAGGAACTTGAAGATTCGTCAAGATTCCGAGACACAAGGTGGGAATTTTCCTGCAATAAAAACATGGCTACCAAACAAAAATTTCCTATTAACAGGACAGAATTCTTCCAGCTTTTGTAGGCCTCACATTCCGAGACACAAGGGGAGCGTTTTCTTGTTGAAGAAGAAGGGGGAGTGCCAGGAGGAAGTCATTCCAGCAGCAATCCTAACCTTCTAACCCAGGTCCACTCAGACATTGTGCAGCGGGCAGCCCAGAATTCCTGGTGCATATGGGGCTAGCAGCAGCCAATGTTCTGGCATGGACACTCAGTAGTACATGGGCTCCTCTTTACACTTCCAGTCAGCAGCCATAAGGTTCAGGTGCTGCCTGTGATTGGTGCCAGTAGCCAGGTCTGTCCATCCTGAGGTGGCTGCTCTTGATGATCAGTGGAGAAATCACTTCCCCATTGGGAAATGCATCAAAGAAACCCCTTTAAAACTCTTCCACAAAGTGGTGAACCTCTGGGAGGGTGGCAGAAAGTCGGCCATTTTTGCCTTACCATGAAACCAATATGGTGCCCATCCAATAGGGTTCCTTTTCTTTATGACCCAAGTACCTGGATCCCAATATAGATATTGGAGCATGAAGGACCCCATATTCCACAATTGGCCCATGCCTGAGGACTTGTGGAAATGTCCTCCAACTACTGACTCTTCCACATAATGTCTGGGGTTTGGAAGAAGTAAAAATTCCCCCATGAAGCCTATCTGCCTTCCACCTCCTCCTCCTTCTCTGACTCCTCCTCACCCTCCTGTAATAGAAGTACAAAGGTTCCTGGTGGCCCTGAAAGAGTGCAGAGTCTTCCCTGTGCTGTGCGGGGTCTGTTCTAGGAGCTGCACTAGGGGGTATTTGTCGCTGATCCCCACCTAAACGCTACTCATCATTTTAGTCAGCTTCTCAAAGTGCGCCAAAATCCGGCATCCATAATGGGAAAAAAAATCTCCGTAGTCCCCAGAACCTGTCCTTGTTCCCCAATCTGAGATACTGGGTGAGCGTTCGCTGCAGCTGCTGGTCACACTCAACTTCTTTTGTTCTGTAATGTTAAACAAATCAGGATTAGTGCTATACTGTATAGAGGGGTATAGTACTGTATAGAGGAGTATAATACTGTATAGAGGAGTATAGTACTGTATAGAGGAGTATAGTACTGTATAGAGGAGTATAATACTGTATAGAGGAGTATAGTACTGTATAGAGGAGTATAGTACTGTATAGAGGAGTTGTGATAGAGCCATCCAGCACCCAGCTTGGGTGCTTTCATAAGTATAGAGCTTCTTCCAGTCTGGACATAGGAACCAGATAATATAACCGACCACACAAGACTAGCTGACAAATGGCTTGTATGAGAAGTGGAACTCTTTATTACACCAGGTCAGATTAGGCTGATTCCATTATATGTAAAGGAAATTGTATACAGGAATATAATTACCATAACTAAGGAACAACCAACATAAACTATGCTAATCCACCTCTAGTGACTAATAACTGACAGTGTTATAATTAACATGAGCTAATTAACTAGTCACTTAAACCAGCCTAGGTGGAGGGGACAATACTAGCAGACAGAGAAACAATAGATGACCTAATTAACAATGGGGGAGACACGTCATCAGAAGACACATGATGTCTCAGCAGTCTCATCCAGTGGAATTAATTTATCTTCAAAGATCTTCTGAGGATTATGGTTGATAACTATATTTCTGTCCCAAGTAAAGGAGCCTCTGGAACCAGGTCTGCAGGAGGGCCACCATATTCCCTCTCCAACCCAGTCTGCAGGAGGGCCACCATATTCCCTCTCCAACCCAGTCTGCAGGAGGGCCACCATATTCCCTCTGACCATTGCCCTGTACAAGGTTAATATTACATCTTTCCATCCACTCCAGAAGGGAAGATTTATTGTCCTTATTCAGAGAAGTAATCCAAACCTCGCTCTCAGCGTTCATTAAGTGGTGATCCATTATTAGAGAATGATCTGCTCTCTCAATGGGCCATATTCAGTGAGTAGGGGGCTTGCCCCTAGTTCTCTGCAAAAAACACTGTGCTGGTTGGGTCTGTCACAGGACTTTAACACCGAATAGAGGAGTAAAGTACCATATAAAGGGCTATAACACTGTATAGAGGAGTAAAAGACAGTATAGAGAAGTATAGTACGGTATACTTATATCCTCCACCCATAATTGTCCCCGTGTTATATCCTCTGCCTGGGTTGTTGGTTGTCACTCTCTATGGATGTCTTGTTCAGGTAGGTTCCTGTTGGGGAGGTTGGTGGAAGAAGTGTGATTGGTAGAAGTAGTCTGTCGTGCTCAGGAAGGTTTCTGTCGCAGAGGTTGGTGGAAGTAGTGTGTTTTCCTCAGGTAGGTTCCCGTCGGGGAGGTTGGTGGAAGTAGTATGTCTTCCTCAGGTAGGTTCCTGTGGGGGAGGATGGTGGAAGTAGTGTAATCAGAAGGAAGTAGTGTGTCTTGCTCAGGTAGGTTCCCGTCGAGGAGGTTGGTGGAAGTAGTGTAATCAGAGGAAGTAGTGTGTCTTGCTCAGGTAGGTTCCCATCGGGGAGGTTGGTGGAAGTAGTGTGTCTTCCTCAGGTAGGTTCCCGTCGGGGATATTGGTGGAAGTAGTGTGATTGGTAGAAGCAGTGTAATCAGAGGAAGTAGTGTGTCTTGCTTAGGTAGGTTCTTGTCGGGGAGGTTGGTGGAAGTAGTGTGATTGGTAGAAGTAGTGTAATCAGAGGAAGTAGTGTGTCTTGCTCAGGTAGGTTCCCATCGGGGAGGTTGGTGGAAGTAGTGTGTCTTCCTCGGGTAGGTTCCCGTCGGGGATATTGGTGGAAGTAGTGTGATTGGTGGAAGTAGTGTGATTGGTAGAAGTAGTGTAATCAGAGGAAGTAGTGTGTCTTGCTAAGGTAGGTTCCCATCGGGGAGGTTGGTGGAAGTAGTGTGTCTTGCTAAGGTAGGTTCCCATCGGGGAGGTTGGTGGAAGTAGTGTAATTGGTGGAAGCAGTGTGTCTTGCTAAGGTAGGTTCCTGTCAGGTAGGTTGGTAGAAGTGTGATTGGTGGAAGTAGTGTGTCTTGCTCAGGTAGGTTTCTGTCGGGAATTTGGTGAAAGTAGTGTAATCAGAGGAAGTAGTGTGTCTTGCTCAGGTAGGTTCCTGTGGGGGAGGTTGGTGGAAGTAGTGTGTCTTCCTCAGGTAGGTTCCTTTGGGGGAGGTAGGTGGAAGTAGTGTGTCTTCCTCAGGTAGGTTCCTGTGGGGGAGGTAGGTGGAGGTAGTGTGTCTTCCTCAGGTAGGTTCCTGTGGGGGAGGTAGGGGGAAGTAGTGTGACTTCCTCAGGTAGGTTCCTGTGGGGGAGGTAGGGGGAAGTAGTGTGACTTCCTCAGGTAGGTTCCTGTGGGGGAGGTAGGGGGAAGTAGTGTGACTTCCTCAGGTAGGTTCCTGTGGGGGAGGTAGGGGGAAGTAGTGTGACTTCCTCAGGTAGGTTCCTGTGGGGGAGGTAGGGGGAAGTAGTGTGACTTCCTCGGGTAGGTGGAGGTAGTGTGTCTTCCTCAGGTAGGTTCCTTTGGGGGAGGTAGGTGGAAGTAGTGTGTCTTCCTCAGGTAGGTTCCTGTGGGGGAGGTAGGTCGAAGTAGTGTGATTGGTGGAAGCAGTGTGTCTTGCTAAGGTAGGTTCCTGTAGGGGAGGTTGGTAGAAGTGTGATTGGTGGAAGTAGTGTGTCTTGCTCAGGTAGGTTTCTGTCGGGAATTTGGTGAAAGTAGTGTAATCAGAGGAAGTAGTGTGTCTTGCTCAGGTAGGTTCCTGTGGGGGAGGTTGGTGGAAGTAGTGTGTCTTCCTCAGGTAGGTTCCTTTGGGGGAGGTAGGTGGAAGTAGTGTGTCTTCCTCAGGTAGGTTCCTGTGGGGGAGGTAGGTGGAAGTAGTGTGTCTTCCTCAGGTAGGTTCCTTTGGGGGAGGTAGGTGGAAGTGGTGTGTCTTCCTCAGGTAGGTTCCTGTGGGGGAGGAGGGTGGAAGTAGTGTAATCAGAGGAAGTAGTGTGTCTTGCTCAGGTAGGTTCCCATCGGGGAGGTTGGTGGAAGTAGTGTGTCTTCCTCAGGTAGGTTCCCGTCGGGGATATTGGTGGAAGTAGTGTGATTGGTAGAAGCAGTGTGTCTTGCTTAGGTAGGTTCTTGTCGGGGAGGTTGGTGGAAGTAGTGTGATTGGTAGAAGTAGTTTAATCAGAGGAAGTAGTGTGTCTTGCTTAGGTAGGTTCTTGTCGGGGAGGTTGGTGGAAGTAGTGTGATTGGTAGAAGTAGTGTAATCAGAGGAAGTAGTGTGTCTTGCTCAGGTAGGTTCCCATCGGGGAGGTTGGTGGAAGTAGTGTGTCTTCCTCGGGTAGGTTCCCGTCGGGGATTTTGGTGGAAGTAGTGTGATTGGTGGAAGTAGTGTGATTGGTAGAAGTAGTGTAATCAGAGGAAGTAGTGTGTCTTGCTAAGGTAGGTTCCCATAGGGGAGGTTGGTGGAAGTAGTGTGTCTTGCTAAGGTAGGTTCCCATCGGGGAGGTTGGTGGAAGTAGTGTAATTTGTGGAAGCAGTGTGTCTTGCTAAGGTAGGTTCCTGTCAGGTAGGTTGGTAGAAGTGTGATTGGTGGAAGTAGTGTGTCTTGCTCAGGTAGGTTTCTGTCGGGAATTTGGTGAAAGTAGTGTAATCAGAGGAAGTAGTGTGTCTTGCTCAGGTAGGTTCCTGTGGGGGAGGTTGGTGGAAGTAGTGTGTCTTCCTCAGGTAGGTTCCTTTGGGGGAGGTAGGTGGAAGTAGTGTGTCTTCCTCAGGTAGGTTCCTGTGGGGGAGGTAGGTGGAAGTAGTGTGTCTTCCTCAGGTAGGTTCCTGTGGGGGAGGTAGGGGGAAGTAGTGTGACTTCCTCAGGTAGGTTCCTGTGGGGGAGGTAGGGGGAAGTAGTGTGACTTACTCAGGTAGGTTCCTGTGGGGGAGGTAGGGGGAAGTAGTGTGACTTCCTCAGGTAGGTTCCTGTGGGGGAGGTAGGGGGAAGTAGTGTGACTTCCTCAGGTAGGTTCCTGTGGGGGAGGTAGGGGGAAGTAGTGTGACTTCCTCAGGTAGGTGGAGGTAGTGTGTCTTCCTCAGGTAGGTTCCTGTGGGGGAGGTAAAGGGAAGTAGTGTGACTTCCTCAGGTAGGTGGAGGTAGTGTGTCTTCCTCAGGTAGGTTCCTGTGGGGGAGGTAGGGGGAAGTAGTGTGACTTCCTCAGGTAGGTTCCTGTGGGGGAGGTAGGGGGAAGTAGTGTGACTTCCTCAGGTAGGTTCCTGTGGGGGAGGTAGGGGGAAGTAGTGTGACTTCCTCGGGTAGGTGGAGGTAGTGTGTCTTCCTCAGGTAGGTTCCTTTGGGGGAGGTAGGTGGAAGTAGTGTGTCTTCCTCAGGTAGGTTCCTGTGGGGGAGGTAGGTTGAAGTAGTGTGACTTCCTCAGGTAGGTGGAGGTAGTGTGTCTTCCTCAGGTAGGTTCCTGTGGGGGAGGTAGGTGGAATTAGTGTGTCTTCCTCAGGTAGGTTCCTGTGGGGGAGGTAAGGGGAAGTAGTGTGAATTCCTCAGGTAGGTGGAGGTAGTGTGTCTTCCTCAGGTAGGTTCCTGTGGGGGAGGTAGGGGGAAGTAGTGTGTCTTCCTCAGGTAGGTTCCTGTGGGGGAGGTAGGTGGAAGTAGTGTGTCTTCCTCAGGTAGGTTCCTGTGGGGGAGGTAAGGGGAAGTAGTGTGACTTCCTCAGGTAGGTGGAGGTAGTGTGTCTTCCTCAGGTAGGTTCCTTTGGGGGAGGTTGGTGGAAGTAGTGTGTCTTCCTCAGGTAGGTGGAAGTAGTGTGACTTCCTCAGGTAGGTTCCTGTGGGGGAGGTAGGTGGAAGTAGTGTGTCTTCCTCAGGTAGGTTCCTGTAGGGGAGGTTGGTAGAAGTGTGATTGGTGGAAGTAGTGTGTCTTGCTCAGGTAGGTTTCTGTCGGGAATTTGGTGAAAGTAGTGTAATCAGAGGAAGTAGTGTGTCTTGCTCAGGTAGGTTCCTGTGGGGGAGGTTGGTGGAAGTAGTGTGTCTTCCTCAGGTAGGTTCCTTTGGGGGAGGTAGGTGGAAGTAGTGTGTCTTCCTCAGGTAGGTTCCTGTGGGGGAGGTAGGTGGAAGTAGTGTGTCTTCCTCAGGTAGGTTCCTGTGGGGGAGGTAGGTGGAAGTGGTGTGTCTTCCTCAGGTAGGTTCCTGTGGGGGAGGAGGGTGGAAGTAGTGTAATCAGAAGGAAGTAGTGTGTCTTGCTCAGGTAGGTTCCCGTCGAGGAGGTTGGTGGAAGTAGTGTGATTGGTGGAAGTAGTGTAATCAGAGGAAGTAGTGTGTCTTGCTCAGGTAGGTTCCCATCGGGGAGGTTGGTGGAAGTAGTGTGTCTTCCTCAGGTAGGTTCCCGTCGGGGATATTGGTGGAAGTAGTGTGATTGGTAGAAGCAGTGTGTCTTGCTTAGGTAGGTTCTTGTCGGGGAGGTTGGTGGAAGTAGTGTGATTGGTAGAAGTAGTGTAATCAGAGGAAGTAGTGTGTCTTGCTCAGGTAGGTTCCCATCGGGGAGGTTGGTGGAAGTAGTGTGTCTTCCTCGGGTAGGTTCCCGTCGGGGATATTGGTGGAAGTAGTGTGATTGGTGGAAGTAGTGTGATTGGTAGAAGTAGTGTAATCAGAGGAAGTAGTGTGTCTTGCTAAGGTAGGTTCCCATCGGGGAGGTTGGTGGAAGTAGTGTGTCTTGCTAAGGTAGGTTCCCATCGGGGAGGTTGGTGGAAGTAGTGTAATTGGTGGAAGCAGTGTGTCTTGCTAAGGTAGGTTTCTGTCAGGTAGGTTGGTAGAAGTGTGATTGGTGGAAGTAGTGTGTCTTGCTCAGGTAGGTTTCTGTCGGGAATTTGGTGAAAGTAGTGTAATCAGAGGAAGTAGTGTGTCTTGCTCAGGTAGGTTCCTGTGGGGGAGGTTGGTGGAAGTAGTGTGTCTTCCTCAGGTAGGTTCCTTTGGGGGAGGTAGGTGGAAGTAGTGTGTCTTCCTCAGGTAGGTTCCTGTGGGGGAGGTAGGTGGAAGTAGTGTGTCTTCCTCAGGTAGGTTCCTGTGGGGGAGGTAGGGGGAAGTAGTGTGACTTCCTCAGGTAGGTTCCTGTGGGGGAGGTAGGGGGAAGTAGTGTGACTTCCTCAGGTAGGTTCCTGTGGGGGAGGTAGGGGGAAGTAGTGTGACTTCCTCAGGTAGGTTCCTGTGGGGGAGGTAGGGGGAAGTAGTGTGACTTCCTCAGGTAGGTTCCTGTGGGGGAGGTAGGGGGAAGTAGTGTGACTTCCTCGGGTAGGTGGAGGTAGTGTGTCTTCCTCAGGTAGGTTCCTTTGGGGGAGGTAGGTGGAAGTAGTGTGTCTTCCTCAGGTAGGTTCCTGTGGGGGAGGTAGGTCGAAGTAGTGTGACTTCCTCAGGTAGGTGGAGGTAGTGTGTCTTCCTCAGGTAGGTTCCTGTGGGGGAGGTAAAGGGAAGTAGTGTGACTTCCTCAGGTAGGTGGAGGTAGTGTGTCTTCCTCAGGTAGGTTCCTGTGGGGGAGGTAGGGGGAAGTAGTGTGACTTCCTCAGGTAGGTTCCTGTGGGGGAGGTAGGGGGAAGTAGTGTGACTTCCTCAGGTAGGTTCCTGTGGGGGAGGTAGGGGGAAGTAGTGTGACTTCCTCGGGTAGGTGGAGGTAGTGTGTCTTCCTCAGGTAGGTTCCTTTGGGGGAGGTAGGTGGAAGTAGTGTGTCTTCCTCAGGTAGGTTCCTGTGGGGGAGGTAGGTCGAAGTAGTGTGACTTCCTCAGGTAGGTGGAGGTAGTGTGTCTTCCTCAGGTAGGTTCCTGTGGGGGAGGTAGGTGGAATTAGTGTGTCTTCCTCAGGTAGGTTCCTGTGGGGGAGGTAAGGGGAAGTAGTGTGACTTCCTCAGGTAGATGGAGGTAGTGTGTCTTCCTCAGGTAGGTTCCTGTGGGGGAGGTAGGGGGAAGTAGTGTGTCTTCTTCAGGTAGGTTCCTGTGGGTGAGGTAGGTGAAAGTAGTGTGTCTTCCTCAGGTAGGTTCCTGTGGGGGAGGTAAGGGGAAGTAGTGTGACTTCCTCAGGTAGGTGGAGGTAGTGTGTCTTCCTCAGGTAGGTTCCTTTGGGGGAGGTAGGTGGAAGTAGTGTGTCTTCCTCAGGTAGGTTCCTGTGGGGGAGGTAGGTCGAAGTAGTGTGACTTCCTCAGGTAGGTGGAGGTAGTGTGTCTTCCTCAGGTAGGTTCCTGTGGGGGAGGTAGGTGGAATTAGTGTGTCTTCCTCAGGTAGGTTCCTGTGGGGGAGGTAAGGGGAAGTAGTGTGAATTCCTCAGGTAGGTGGAGGTAGTGTGTCTTCCTCAGGTAGGTTCCTGTGGGGGAGGTAGGGGGAAGTAGTGTGTCTTTCTTCAGGTAGGTTCCTGTGGGGGAGGTAGGTGGAAGTAGTGTGTCTTCCTCAGGTAGGTTCCTGTGGGGGAGGTAAGGGGAAGTAGTGTGACTTCCTCAGGTAGGTGGAGGTAGTGTGTCTTCCTCAGGTAGGTTCCTTTGGGGGAGGTTGGTGGAAGTAGTGTGTCTTCCTCAGGTAGGTGGAAGTAGTGTGACTTCCTCAGGCAGGTTCCTGTGGGGGAGGTAGGTGGAAGTAGTGTGTCTTCCTCAGGTAGGTTCCTGTGGGGAAAGTAGCTGGAAGTAGTGTATCTTCCTCAGGTAGGTTCCTGTGGGGGAGGTAGCTGGAAGTAGTGTGTCTTCCTCAGGTAGGTTCCTGTGGGGGAGGTAGGGGGAAGTAGTGTGTCTTCCTCAGGTAGTTTCCTGTGGGGGACGTAGGTGGAAGTAGTGTGTCTTCCTCAGGTAGGTTCCTGTGGGGGAGGTAGGTGGAAGTAGTGTGTCTTCCTCAGGTAGGTTCCTGTGGGGGAAGTAGCTGGAAGTAGTGTATCTTCCTCAGGTAGGTTCCTGTGGGGGAGGTAGCTGGAAGTAGTGTGTCTTCCTCAGGTAGGTTCCTGTGGGGGAGGTAGGGGGAAGTAGTGTGTCTTCCTCAGGTAGGTTCCTGTGGGGGATGTAGGTGGAAGTAGTGTGTCTTCCTCAGGTAAGTTCCTGTGGGGGAGGTAGGTGGAAGTAGTGTGTCTTCCTCAGGTAGGTTCCTGTGGGAGAGGTAGGTGGAAGTAGTGTGACTTCCTCAGGTAGGTTCCTGTGGGGAAGGTAGGTGGAGGTAGTGTGTCTTCCTCAGGTAGGTGGAAGTAGTGTGACTTCCTCAGGTAGGTTGAAGTAGTGTGTCTTCCTCAGGTAGGTGGAAGTAGTGTGTCTTCCTCAGGTAGGTGGAAGTAGTGTGTCTTCCTCAGGTAGGTTCCTGTGGGGGAGGTAGGTGAAAGTAGTGTGTCTTCCTCAGGTAGGTTCCTGTGGGGGAGGTAGGTGGAAGTAGTGTGACTTCCTCAGGTAGGTTCCTGTGGGGAAGGTAGGTGGAGGTAGTGTGACTTCCTCAGGTAGGTGGAAGTAGTGTGTCTTCCTCAGGTAGGTGGAAGTAGTGTGTCTTCCTCAGGTAGGTGGAAGTAGTGTGTCTTCCTCAGGTAGGTGGAAGTAGTGTGTCTTCCTCAGGTAGGTTCCTGTGGGGGAGGTAGGTGAAAGTAGTGTGTCTTCCTCAGGTAGGTTCCTGTGGGGGAGGTAGGTGGAAGTAGTGTGACTTCCTCAGGTAGGTTCCTGTGGGGAAGGTAGGTGGAGGTAGTGTGACTTCCTCAGGTAGGTGGAGGTAGTGTGACTTCCTCAGGTAGGTGGAGGTAGTGTGACTTCCTCAGGTAGGGGGAAGTAGTGTGACTTCCTCAGGTAGGTGGAGGTAGTGTGTCTTCCTCAGGTAGGTGGAGGTAGTGTGACTTCCTCAGGTAGGTGGAGGTAGTGTGTCTTCCTCAGGTAGGTGGAGGTAGTGTGTCTTCCTCAGGTAGGTGGAGGTAGTGTGTCTTCCTCAGGTAGGTTCCTGTGGGGGAGGTTGGTGGAAGTAGTGTGACTTCCTCAGGTAGGTGGAGGTAGTGTGACTTCCTCAGGTAGGTGGAGGTAGTGTGACTTCCTCAGGTAGGTGGAGGTAGTGTGACTTCCTCAGGTAGGTGGAGGTAGTGTGTCTTCCTCAGGTAGGTTCCTGTTGGGGAGGTTGGTGGAGGTAGTGTGACTTCCTCAGGTAGGTGGAGGTAGTGTGACTTCCTCAGGTAGGTGGAGGTAGTGTGACTTCCTCAGGTAGGTGGAAGTAGTGTGTCTTCCTCAGGTAGGTGGAGGTAGTGTGTCTTCCTCAGGTAGGTTCCTGTGGGGGAGGTTGGTGGAAGTAGTGTGACTTCCTCAGGTAGGTGGAGGTAGTGTGACTTCCTCGGGTAGGTGGAGGTAGTGTGACTTCCTCAGGTAGGTGAAGGTAGGTGTTCACCTTCTGAGTCTTCCTTTCTTCTCTGTAGAAGTGGAAGCGTTGCTATGTCCTCCTGTACCCGGACTCGCCCTTCGGTGTGGCGCGATTGGAGATCTATGACTGGAAGGACGGTACAATGGCTGGTGAGAAATTTCACACCCGGAAAGCGGCGGATCGGAAAGTCATACGATTGGCGGAATGCATTCGCGTATCTCCAGCGCCAGCAGAGAGCGGCTATAAGGACAACATGGCGGCCTTCATCATAGAGACCAGCGACAAGACCATGCTGCTGTCTGCGGAGCCCCCCATGTGTGAGGAGTGGGTGCAGACACTGAGTGAGGCCGCATTTCCGGTGAGTGGAGGAGGGGAAAGGGGGGAGTGGGTGCAGACACTGAGTGAGGCCACATTTCCGGTGAGTGGAGGAGGCGAGAGGGGTGCAGACAATAAGTGAGGCCACATTCCCGGTGAGTGGAGGAGGCGAGAGGGGTGCAGACAATAAGTGAGGCCACATTCCCGGTGAGTGGAGGAGGGGAGAGGGGGTGCAGACACTGAGCGAGGCCACATTCCCGGTGAGTGGAGGAGGGGAGAGGGGGTGCAGACAATGAGTGAGGCCACATTCCCGGTGAGTGGAGGAGGGGAGAGGGGGTGCAGACACTGAGCGAGGCCACATTCCCGGTGAGTGGAGGAGGGGAGAGGGGATGCAGACAATAAGTGAGGCCACATTCCCGGTGAGTGGAGGAGGGGAGAGGGGGTGCAGACACTGAGCGAGGCCACATTCCCGGTGAGTGGAGGAGGGGAGAGGGGGTGCAGACAATGAGTGAGGCCACATTCCCGGTGAGTGGAGGAGGGTAGAGGGGGGGCAGAGACTGAGCAAGGCCACAATCCCGATGAGTGGAGGAGGGGAGAGGGGGTGCAGAGACTGAGCGAGGCTGTATTCCCAGTGAGTGGAGGAGGGGAGGGTACATCCAGTGTCCTCCCTGTACTGTATATGGACTGCCAGGTGGAAGCGGAGTTGGTGAGCGGCCATCTTTCTTTGTCTCTCAGGGAAATGGAACAAAGCCGGGGAAGGAGAGTCCAGACAGCGTGGCGCTAGAGATGGCGGTAAATACCATCTACATCTCCCGAGAGCAAGGTGAGTCCATCCCCCGCCACTGCGCCTCATTCCTTGGTGCCATCTGCTCTGTATATCTACAACTCACTCCTCCTCCTCTCCATAGTGCCCCCTGTCCTCTCCTCGTGTATATCCCACCTTCTCCTCTCCATAGTGCCCCGTGTCCTCTCCTCGTGTATATCCCACCTTCTCCTCTCCATAGTGCCCCGTGTCCTCTCCTCGTGTATATCCCACCTTCTCCTCTCCATAGTGCCCCGTGTCCTCTCCTCGTGTATATCCCACCTTCTCCTCTCCATAGTGCCCCGTGTCCTCTCCTCGTGTATATCCCACCTTCTCCTCTCCATAGTGCCCCGTGTCCTCTCCTCGTGTATATCCCACCTTCTCCTCTCCATAGTGCCCCGTGTCCTCTCCTCGTGTATATCCCACCTTCTCCTCTCCATTGTACTCCATGTCCTCTCCTCGTGTATATCCCACCTTCTCCTCTCCATAGTGCCCCGTGTCCTCTCCTCGTGTATATCCCACCTTCTCCTCTCCATAGTGCCCCGTGTCCTCTCCTCGTGTATATCCCACCTTCTCCTCTCCATAGTGCCCCGTGTCCTCTCCTCGTGTATATCCCACCTTCTCCTCTCCATAGTGCCCCGTGTCCTCTCCTCGTGTATATCCCACCTTCTCCTCTCCATAGTGCCCCGTGTCCTCTCCTCGTGTATATCCCACCTTCTCCTCTCCATAGTGCCCCGTGTCCTCTCCTCGTGTATATCCCACCTTCTCCTCTCCATTGTACTCCATGTCCTCTCCTCGTGTATATCCCACCTTCTCCTCTCCATAGTGCCCCGTGTCCTCTCCTCGTGTATATCCCACCTTCTCCTCTCCATAGTGCCCCGTGTCCTCTCCTCGTGTATATCCCACCTTCTCCTCTCCATAGTGCCCCGTGTCCTCTCCTCGTGTATATCCCACCTTCTCCTCTCCATAGTGCCCCGTGTCCTCTCCTCGTGTATATCCCACCTTCTCCTCTCCATAGTGCCCCGTGTCCTCTCCTCGTTTATATCCCACCTTCTCCTCTCCATAGTGCCCCGTGTCCTCTCCTCGTGTATATCCCACCTTCTCCTCTCCATTGTACTCCATGTCCTCTCCTCGTGTATATCCCACCTTCTCCTCTCCATAGTGCCCCGTGTCCTCTCCTCGTGTATATCCCACCTTCTCCTCTCCATAGTGCCCGTGTCCTCTCCTCGTGTATATCCCACCTTCTCCTCTCCATAGTGCCCCGTGTCCTCTCCTCGTGTATATCCCACCTTCTCCTCTCCATAGTGCCCCGTGTCCTCTCCTCGTGTATATCCCACCTTCTTCTCTCCATAGTGCCCCGTGTCCTCTCCTCGTGTATATCCCACCTTCTCCTCTCCATAGTGCCCCGTGTCCTCTCCTCGTGTATATCCCACCTTCTCCTCTCCATAGTTCACCGTGTCCTCTCCTTGTGTATATCCCACCTTCTCCTCTCCATAGTGCCCCGTGTCCTCTCCTCGTGTATATCCCACCTTCTCCTCTCCATAGTGCCCCGTGTCCTCTCCTCGTGTATATCCCACCTTCTCCTCTCCATAGTGCCCCCTGTCCTCTCCTCGTGTAGATCTCACCTTCTCCTCTCCATGGTGCCCCGTGTCCTCTCCTCGTGTATATCCCACATTCTTCTCTCCATAGTGCCCCGTGTCCTCTCATCGTGTATATCCCACCTTCTCCTCTCCATAGTGCCCCGTGTCCTCTCATCGTGTATATCCCACCTTCTCCTCTCCATAGTGCCCCATGTCCTCTCCTCGTGTATATCCCACCTTCTCCTCTCCATAGTGCCCCGTGTCCTCTCCTCGTGTATATCCCACCTTCTTCTCTCCATAGTGCCCCGTGTCCTCTCCTCGTGTATATCCCACCTTCTCCTCTCCATATTTCTCCGTGTCCTCTCCTCGTGTATATCCCACCTTCTCCTCTCCATTGTACCCCGTGTCCTCTCCTCGTGTATATCCCACCTTCTCCTCTCCATGGTGCCCTGTGTCCTCTCCTCGTGTATATCCCACCTTCTTCTCTTCATATTGCCCTGTGTCCTCTCCTCGTGTATATCCCACCTTCTCCTCTCCATAGTGCTCGTGTCCTCTCCTCGTGTATATCCCACCTTCTCCTCTCCATGGTGCCCCGTGTCCTCTCCTCGTGTATATCCCACCTTCTCCTCTCCATGATGCTCCGTGTCCTCTCCACGTGTATATCCCACCTTCTCCTCTCCATGGTGCCCCGTGTCCTCTCCTCGTGTATATCCCACCTTCTCCTCTCCATTGTGCCCGTGTCCTCTCCTCGTGTATATCCCACCTTCTCCTCTCCATAGTGCCCCGTGTCCTCCCTTCGTGTATATCCCACCTTCTCCTCTCCATAGTGCCCGTGTCCTATCCTCGTGTATATCCCACCTTCTCCTCTCCATAGTGCCCCGTGTCCTCCCCTCGTGTATATCCCACCTTCTCCTCTCCATAGTGCCCCATGTCCTCCCCTCGTGTATATTCCACCTTCTCCTCTCCATGATGCTCCGTGTCCTCTCCTCGTGTATATTCCACCTTCTCCTCTCCATAGTGCCCCGTGTCCTCTCCTCGTGTATATCCCACCTTCTCCTCTCCATAGTGCCCCATGTCCTCCCCTCGTGTATATTCCACCTTCTCCTCTCCATGATGCTCCGTGTCCTCTCCTCGTGTATATTCCACCTTCTCCTCTCCATAGTGCCCCATGTCCTCTCCTCGTGTATATCCCACCTTCTCCTCTCCATAGTGCCCCGTGTCCTCTCCTCGTGTATATCCCACCTTCTCCTCTCCATAGTGCCCCATGTCCTCCCCTCGTGTATATTCCACCTTCTCCTCTCCATAGTGCCCCGTGTCCTCTCCTCGTGTATATCCCACCTTCTCCTCTCCATAGTGCCCATGTCCTATCCTCGTGTATATCCCACCTTCTCCTCTCCATAGTGCATGTGTCCTCCCCTCGTGTATATCCCACCTTCTCCTCTCCATAGTGCCCCATGTCCTCTCCTCGTGTATATTCCACCTTCTCCTCTACATAGTGCCCCGTGTCCTCTCCTCGTGTATATCCCACCTTCTTCTCTCCATAGATCGCCGTGTCCTCTTCTCGTGTATATTCCACCTTCTCCTCTCCATGATGCTCCATGTCCTCTCCTCGTGTATATCCCACCTTCTCCTCTCCATGATGCTCCATGTCCTCTCCTCGTGTATATCCCACCTCCTCCTCTCCATAGTGCCCCATGTCCTCTCCTCGTGCATATCCCACCTTCTCCTCTCCATGATGCTCCATGTCCTTCCCTCGTGTATATCCTACCTTCTCCTCTCCATAGTGCCCCGTGTCCTCTCCTCTTGTATATCCCACCTTCTCCTCTCCATAGTTCTCCTCTCCTTAGTGCCCCGCGTCCTCTCCTCGTGTATATCGCACCTTCTCCTCTCCATAGTGCCCCGTGTCCTCTCCTCGTGTATATCCCACCTTCTCCTCTCCATAGTACCCCGTGTCCTCTCCTCGTGTATATCCTACCTTCTCCTCTCCATAGTGCCGCGTGTCCTCTCCTCTTGTATATCCCACCTTCTCCTCTCCATAGTGCCCCGTGTCCTCTCCTCGTGTAGATCCCACCTTCTCCTCTCCATAGTGCCCCGTGTCCTCTCCTCGTGCATATCCCACCTTCTCCTCTCCATAGTGCCCCGTGTCCTCTCCTCGTGTATATCCCACCTTCTCCTCTCCATAGTACTCCGTGTCCTCTCCTCGTGTAGATCCCACCTTCTCCTCTCCATAGTGCCCCGTGTCCTCTCCTCGTGTATATTCCACCTTCTCCTCTCCATAGTGCCCCATGTCCTCTCCTCGTGTATATCCCACCTTCTCCTTTCCATAGTGCTCCGTGTCCTCTCCTCGTGTAGATCCCACCTTCTCCTCTCCATAGTGCCCCGTGTCCTCTCCTCGTGTATATCCCACCTTCTCCTCTCCATAGTGCCCCGTGTCCTCCCTTCGTGTATATCCCACCTTCTCCTCTCCATAGTGCATGTGTCCTCTCCTCGTGTATATCCCACCTTCTTCTCTCCATAGTGCGCCGTGTCCTCTCCTTGTGTATATCCCACCTTCTCCTCTCCATATTTCTCTGTGTCCTCTCCTCGTGTATATCCCACCTTCTTCTCTCCATAGTGCCACGTGTCCTCTCCTCGTGTATATCCCACCTTCTCCTCTCCATAGTGCCCCCTGTCCTCTCCTCGTGTATATCCCACCTTCTCCTCTCCATAGTGCCCCGTGTCCTCTCCTAGTGTATATCCCACCTTCTCCTCTCCATTGTGCCCCGTGTCCTCTCCTCGTGTATATCCCACCTTCTCCTCTCCATAGTGCCCCGTGTCCTCTCCTCGTGTATATCCCACCTTCTCCTCTCCATAGTGCCCCGTGTCCTCTCCTCGTGTATATCCCACATTCTTCTCTCCATAGTGCCCCGTGTCCTCTCATCGTGTATATCCCACCTTCTCCTCTCCATATTTCTCTGTGTCCTCTCCTCGTGTATATCCCACCTTCTCCTCTCCATAGTGCCCTGTGTCCTCTCCTCATGTGTATCCCACCTTCTCCTCTCCATAGTGCCCCGTGTCCTCTCCTCGTGTATATCCCACCTTCTCCTCTCCATAGTGCCCCGTGTCCTCTCCTCGTGTATATCCCACCTTCTCCTCTCCATAGTGCCCCGTGTCCTCTCCTCGTGTATATCCCACATTCTTCTCTCCATAGTGCCCCGTGTCCTCTCATCGTGTATATCCCACCTTCTCCTCTCCATATTTCTCTGTGTCCTCTCCTCGTGTATATCCCACATTCTTCTCTCCATAGTGCCCCGTGTCCTCTCCTCGTGTATATCCCACCTTCTCCTCTCCATAGTGCCCCGTGTCCTCTCATCGTGTATATCCCACCTTCTCCTCTCCATAGTGCCCCGTGTCCTCTCCTCGTGTATATCCCACCTTCTCCTCTCCATATTTCTCTGTGTCCTCTCCTCGTGTATATCCCACATTCTTCTCTCCATAGTGCCCCGTGTCCTCTCATCGTGTATATCCCACCTTCTCCTCTCCATATTTCTCTGTGTCCTCTCCTCGTGTATATCCCACATTCTTCTCTCCATAGTGCCCCGTGTCCTCTCATCGTGTATATCCCACCTTCTCCTCTCCATATTTCTCTGTGTCCTCTCCTCGTGTATTTCCCACATTCTTCTCTCCATAGTGCCCCGTGTCCTCTCATCGTGTATATCCCACCTTCTCCTCTCCATATTTCTCTGTGTCCTCTCCTCGTGTATATCCCACATTCTTCTCTCCATAGTGCCCCGTGTCCTCTCATCGTGTATATCCCACCTTCTCCTCTCCATATTTCTCTGTGTCCTCTCCTCGTGTATATCCCACATTCTTCTCTCCATAGTGCCCCGTGTCCTCTCCTCGTGTATATCCCACATTCTTCTCTCCATAGTGCCCCGTGTCCTCTCATCGTGTATATCCCACCTTCTCCTCTCCATAGTGCCCCGTGTCCTCTCCTCGTGTATATCCCACCTTCTCCTCTCCATATTTCTCTGTGTCCTCTCCTCGTGTATATCCCACATTCTTCTCTCCATAGTGCCCCGTGTCCTCTCATCGTGTATATCCCACCTTCTCCTCTCCATATTTCTCTGTGTCCTCTCCTCGTGTATATCCCACATTCTTCTCTCCATAGTGCCCCGTGTCCTCTCATCGTGTATATCCCACCTTCTCCTCTCCATATTTCTCTGTGTCCTCTCCTCGTGTATTTCCCACATTCTTCTCTCCATAGTGCCCCATGTCCTCTCCTCGTGTATATCCCACCTTCTCCTCTCCATAGTACTCCGTGTCCTCTCCTCGTGTAGATCCCACCTTCTCCTCTCCATAGTGCCCCGTGTCCTCTCCTCGTGTATATCCCACCTTCTCCTCTCCATAGTGCCCCGTGTCCTCTCCTCATGTGTATCCCACCTTCTCCTCTCCATAGTGCCCCGTGTCCTCTCCTCGTGTATATCCCACCTTCTTCTCTCCATAGTGCCCCATGTCCTCTCCTTGTGTATATCCCACCTTCTCCTCTCCATATTTCTCCGTGTCCTCTCCTCGTGTATATCCCACCTTCTCCTCTCCATAGTGCCCCGTGTCCTCTCCTCGTGTATATCCCACCTTCTCCTCTCCATGGTGCCCTGTGTCCTCTCCTCGTGTATATCCCACCTTCTCCTCTCCATAGTGCCCCGTGTCCTCTCCTCGTGTATATCCTACCTTCTCCTCTCCATAGTGCCCCGTGTCCTCTCCTCGTGTATATCCCACCTTCTTCTCTTCATATTGCCCTGTGTCCTCTCCTCGTGTATATCCCACCTTCTCCTCTCCATAGTGCCCCGTGTCCTCTTCTCGTCTATATATCCCACCTTCTCCTCTCCATAGTGCCCCGTGTCCTCTCCTCGTGTATATCCCACCTTCTCCTCTCCATAGTGCCCGTGTCCTCTCCTCGTGTATATCCCACCTTCTCCTCTCCATGGTGCCCCGTGTCCTCTCCTTGTGTATATCCCACCTTCTCCTCTCCATGATGCTCCGTGTCCTCTCCACGTGTATATCCCACCTTCTCCTCTCCATAGTACCCGTGTCCTCTCCTTGTGTATATCCCACCTTGTCCTCTCCATAGTGCCCCGTGTCCTCCCTTCGTGTTTATCCCACCTTCTCCTCTCCATTGTGCCCGTGTCCTCTCCTCGTGTATATCCCACCTTCTCCTCTCCATAGTGCCCCGTGTCCTCCCTTCGTGTATATCCCACCTTCTCCTCTCCATAGTGCCCGTGTCCTATCCTCGTGTATATCCCACCTTCTCCTCTCCATAGTGCATGTGTCCTCCCCTCGTGTATATCCCACCTTCTCCTCTCCATAGTGCCCCATGTCCTCCCCTCGTGTATATTCCACCTTCTCCTCTCCATGATGCTCCGTGTCCTCTCCTCGTGTATATCCCACCTTCTCCTCTCCATAGTGCATGTGTCCTCCCCTCGTGTATATCCCACCTTCTCCTCTCCATAGTGCCCCGTGTCCTCTCCTCGTGTATATCCCACCTTCTCCTCTCCATAGTGCCCCGTGTCCTCTCCTCGTGTATATCCCACCTTCTCCTCTCCATAGTGCCCCGTGTCCTCTCCTCGTGTATATCCCACCTTCTCCTCTCCATAGTGCCCCGTGTCCTCCCTTCGTGTATATCCCACCTTCTCCTCTCCATAGTGCCCGTGTCCTATCCTCGTGTATATCCCACCTTCTCCTCTCCATAGTGCATGTGTCCTCCCCTCGTGTATATCCCACCTTCTCCTCTCCATAGTGCCCCATGTCCTCTCCTCGTGTATATTCCACCTTCTCCTCTACATAGTGCACCGTGTCCTCTCCTCGTGTATATCCCACCTTCTCCTCTCCATAGTGCCCGTGTCCTCTCCTCGTGTATATCGCACCTTCTCCTCTCCATAGTGCCCCGTGTCCTCCCTTCGTGTATATCCCACCTTCTTCTCTCCATAGTACCCCGTGTCCTCTCCTCGTGTATATCCCACCTTCTCCACTCCATAGTGCCCCGTGTCCTCTCCTCGTGTATATCCCACCTTCTCCTCTCCATGATGCTCCGTGTCCTCTCCACGTGTATATCCCACCTTCTCCTCTCCATAGTGCCCGTGTCCTCTCCTCGTGTATATCCCACCTTCTCCTCTCCATAGTGCCCCGTGTCCTCCCTTCGTGTATATCCCACCTTCTCCTCTCCATAGTACCCCGTGTCCTCTCCTCGTGTATATCCCACCTTCTCCTCTCCATAGTGCCCCATGTCCTCTCCTCGTGTATATCCCACCTTCTCCTCTCCATAGTGCCCGTGTCCTCTCCTCTTGTATATCCCACCTTCTCCTCTCCATAGTGCCCCATGTCCTCCCCTCGTGTATATTCCACCTTCTCCTCTCCATGATGCTCCGTGTCCTCTCCTCGTGTATATTCCACCTTCTCCTCTCCATAGTGCCCCGTGTCCTCTCCTCGTGTATATCCCACCTTCTCCTCTCCATAGTGCATGTGTCCTCCCCTCGTGTATATCCCACCTTCTCCTCTCCATAGTGCCCCGTGTCCTCTCCTCGTGTATATCCCACCTTCTCCTCTCCATAGTGCATGTGTCCTCCCCTCGTGTATATCCCACCTTCTCCTCTCCATAGTGCCCCATGTCCTCTCCTCGTGTATATCCCACCTTCTCCTCTCCATAGTGCCCCGTGTCCTCCCTTCGTGTATATCCCACCTTCTCCTCTCCATAGTGCCCGTGTCCTATCCTCGTGTATATCCCACCTTCTCCTCTCCATAGTGCATGTGTCCTCCCCTCGTGTATATCCCACCTTCTCCTCTCCATAGTGCCCCATGTCCTCCCCTCGTGTATATTCCACCTTCTCCTCTCCATGATGCTCCGTGTCCTCTCCTCGTGTATATCCCACCTTCTCCTCTCCATAGTGCCCCATGTCCTCTCCTCGTGTATATTCCACCTTCTCCTCTACATAGTGCCCCGTGTCCTCTCCTCGTGTATATCCCACCTTCTTCTCTCCATAGTACGCCGTGTCCTCTTCTCGTGTATATTCCACCTTCTCCTCTCCATAGTGCCCTGTGTCCTCTCCTCGTGTATATCCCACCTCCTCCTCTCCATAGTGCCCCATGTCCTCTCCTCGTGTATATCCCACCTTCTCCTCTCCATAGTACTCCGTGTCCTCTCCTCGTGTAGATCCCACCTTCTCCTCTCCATAGTGCCCCGTGTCCTCTCCTCGTGTATATTCCACCTTCTCCTCTCCATAGTGCCCCATGTCCTCTCCTCGTGTATATCCCACCTTCTCCTCTCCATAGTGCTCCGTGTCCTCTCCTCGTGTAGATCCCACCTTCTCCTCTCCATAGTGTCCCGTGTCCTCTCCTCGTGTATATCCCAGCTTCTCCTCTCCATAGTGCCCCGTGTCCTCTCCTCGTGTATATCCCACCTTCTCCTCTCCATAGTGCCCCGTGTCCTCTCCTCGTGTATATCCCACCTCCTCCTCTCCATAGTGCCCTTGTCCTCTCCTCGTGTATATCCCACCTTCTCCTCTCCATTGTACCCCGTGTCCTCTCCTCGTGTATATCCCACCTTCTCCTCTCCATATTTCTCCGTGTCCTCTCCTCGTGTATATCCCACCTTCTTCTCTCCATAGTGCCACGTGTCCTCTCCTCGTGTATATCCCACCTTCTCCTCTCCATAGTGCCCCCTGTCCTCTCCTCGTGTATATCCCACCTTCTCCTCTCCAAAGTGCCCCGTGTCCTCTCCTCGTGTATATCCCACCTTCTCCTCTCCATTGTGCCCCGTGTCCTCTCCTCGTGTATATCCCACCTTCTCCTCTCCATAGTGCCCCGTGTCCTCTCCTCGTGTATATCCCACCTTCTCCTCTCCATAGTGCCCCGTGTCCTCTCCTCGTGTATATCCCACATTCTTCTCTCCATAGTGCCCCGTGTCCTCTCATCGTGTATATCCCACCTTCTCCTCTCCATATTTCTCTGTGTCCTCTCCTCGTGTATATCCCACCTTCTCCTCTCCATAGTGCCCCGTGTCCTCTCCTCGTGTATATCCCACCTTCTTCTCTCCATAGTGCCCCATGTCCTCTCCTCGTGTATATCCCACCTTCTCCTCTCCATATTTCTCCGTGTCCTCTCCTCGTGTATATCCCACCTTCTCCTCTCCATTGTACCCCGTGTCCTCTCCTCGTGTATATCCCACCTTCTCCTCTCCATGGTGCCCTGTGTCCTCTCCTCGTGTATATCCCACCTTCTTCTCTTCATATTGCCCTGTGTCCTCTCCTTGTGTATATCCCACCTTCTCCTCTCCATAGTGCCCGTGTATTATCCTCGTGTATATCCCACCTTCTCCTCTCCATAGTGCATGTGTCCTCCCCTCGTGTATATCCCACCTTCTCCTCTCCATAGTGCCCCGTGTCCTCTCCTCGTGTATATTCCACCTTCTCCTCTCCATAGTGCCCCGTGTCCTCTCCTCGTGTATATCCCACCTTCTCCTCTCCATAGTGCCCCGTGTCCTCTCCTCGTGTATATCCCACCTTCTCCTCTCCATAGTGCCCCGTGTCCTCTCCTCGTGTATATCCCACCTTCTCCTCTCCATTGTACCCTGTGTCCTCTCCTCGTGTATATCCCACCTTCTCCTCTCCATATTTCTCCGTGTCCTCTCCTCGTGTATATCCCACCTTCTCCTCTCCATAGTGCCCCGTGTCCTCTCCTCGTGTATATCCCACCTTCTTCTCTCCATAGTGCCCCGTGTCCTCTCCTCGTGTATATCCCACCTTCTCCTCTCCATAGTGCCCCGTGTCCTCTCCTCGTGTATATCCCACCTTCTCCTCTCCATAGTGCCCCGTGTCCTCTCCTCGTGTATATCCCACCTTCTCCTCTCCATAGTGCCCCGTGTCCTCCCTTCGTGTATATCCCACCTTCTCCTCTCCATAGTGCCCGTGTCCTATCCTCGTGTATATCCCACCTTCTCCTCTCCATAGTGCATGTGTCCTCCCCTCGTGTATATCCCACCTTCTCCTCTCCATAGTGCCCCATGTCCTCCCCTCGTGTATATCCCACCTTCTCCTCTCCATGATGCTCCGTGTCCTCTCCTCGTGTATATCCCACCTTCTCCTCTCCATAGTGCCCCATGTCCTCTCCTCGTGTATATTCCACCTTCTCCTCTACATAGTGCCCCGTGTCCTCTCCTCGTGTATATCCCACCTTCTTCTCTCCATAGTACGCCGTGTCCTCTTCTCGTGTATATTCCACCTTCTCCTCTCCATAGTGCCCTGTGTCCTCTCCTCGTGTATATCCCACCTCCTCCTCTCCATAGTGCCCCGTGTCCTCTCCTCGTGCATATCCTACCTTCTCCTCTCCATGATGCTCCGTGTCCTCTCCTCGTGTATATCCCACCTTCTCCTCTCCATAGTGCCCCGTGTCCTCTCCTCGTGTGTATTCCACCTTCTCCTCTCCATAGTTCTCCTCTCCTTAGTGCCCCGCGTCCTCTCCTCGTGTATATCGCACCTTCTCCTCTCCATAGTGCCCCATGTCCTCTCCTCGTGTATACCCCACCTTCTCCTCTCCATAGTACCCCGTGTCCTCTCCTCGTGTATATCCTACCTTCTCCTCTCCATAGTGCCGCGTGTCCTCTCCTCGTGTATATCCCACCTTCTCCTCTCTATGGTGCCCGTGTCCTCTCCTCGTGCATATCCCACCTTCTCCTCTCCATAGTACTCCGTGTCCTCTCCTCGTGTATATCCCACCTTCTTCTCTCCATAGTGCCGCGTGTCCTCTCCTCGTGTATATCCCACCTTCTCCTCTCCATAGTGCCCCATGTCCTCTCCTCGTGTATATCCCACCTTCTCCTCTCCATAGTACTCCGTGTCCTCTCCTCGTGTAGATCCCACCTTCTCCTCTCCATAGTGCCCCGTGTCCTCTCCTCGTGTATATTCCACCTTCTCCTCTCCATAGTGCCCCATGTCCTCTCCTCGTGTATATCCCACCTTCTCCTCTCCATAGTGCTCCGTGTCCTCTCCTCGTGTAGATCCCTCCTTCTCCTCTCCATAGTGTCCCGTGTCCTCTCCTCGTGTATATCCCAGCTTCTCCTCTCCATAGTGCCCCGTGTCCTCTCCTCGTGTATATCCCACCTTCTCCTCTCCATAGTGCCCCGTGTCCTCTCCTCGTGTATATCCCACCTCCTCCTCTCCATAGTGCCCTTGTCCTCTCCTCGTGTATATCCCACCTTCTTCTCTCCATAGTGCCCCGTGTCCTCTCCTTGTGTATATCCCACCTTCTCCTCTCCATATTTCTCCGTGTCCTCTCCTCGTGTATATCCCACCTTCTTCTCTCCATAGTGCCACGTGTCCTCTCCTCGTGTATATCCCACCTTCTCCTCTCCATAGTGCCCCCTGTCCTCTCCTCGTGTATATCCCACCTTCTCCTCTCCAAAGTGCCCCGTGTCCTCTCCTCGTGTATATCCCACCTTCTCCTCTCCATTGTGCCCCGTGTCCTCTCCTCGTGTATATCCCACCTTCTCCTCTCCATAGTGCCCCGTGTCCTCTCCTCGTGTATATCCCACCTTCTCCTCTCCATAGTGCCCCGTGTCCTCTCCTCGTGTATATCCAACCTTCTCCTCTCCATTGTGCCCCGTGTCCTCTCCTCGTGTATATCCCACCTTCTCCTCTCCATAGTGCCCCGTGTCCTCTCCTCGTGTATATCCCACATTCTTCTCTCCATAGTGCCCCGTGTCCTCTCATCGTGTATATCCCACCTTCTCCTATCCATAGTGCCCCATGTCCTCTCCTCGTGTATATCCCACCTTCTCCTCTCCATAGTGCCCCGTGTCCTCTCCTCGTGTATATCCCACCTTCTCCTCTCCATAGTGCCCCGTGTCCTCTCCTCGTGTATATCCCACCTTCTTCTCTCCATAGTGCCCCGTGTCCTCTCCTCGTGTATATCCCACCTTCTCCTCTCCATATTTCTCCGTGTCCTCTCCTCGTGTATATCCCACCTTCTCCTCTCCATTGTACCCCGTGTCCTCTCCTCGTGTATATCCCACCTTCTCCTCTCCATGGTGCCCCGTGTCCTCTCCTCGTGTATATCCCACCTTCTTTTCTTCATATTGCCCTGTGTCCTCTCCTCGTGTATATCCCACCTTCTCCTCTCCATAGTGCCCCGTGTCCTCTCCTCGTGTATATCCCACCTTCTCCTCTCCATAGTGCCCGTGTCCTCTCCTCGTGTATATCCCACCTTCTCCTCTCCATGGTGCCCCGTGTCCTCTCCTCGTGTATATCCCACCTTCTCCTCTCCATGATGCTCCGTGTCCTCTCCACGTGTATATCCCACCTTCTCCTCTCCATAGTGCCCGTGTCCTCTCCTCGTGTATATCCCACCTTCTCCTCTCCATGGTGCCCCGTGTCCTCCCTTCGTGTATATCCCACCTTCTCCTCTCCATAGTGCCCCGTGTCCTCTCCTCGTGTATATCCCACCTTCTCCTCTCTATAGTGCCCCGTGCCCTCTCCTCGTGTATATCCCACCTTCTCCTCTCCATAGTGCCCCGTGTCCTCCCTTCGTGTATATCCCACCTTCTCCTCTCCATAGTGCCCCGTGTCCTATCCTCGTGTATATCCCACATTCTTCTCTCCATAGTGCCCCGTGTCCTCTCCTCGTGTATATCCCACATTCTTCTCTCCATAGTGCCCCGTGTCCTCTCATCGTGTATATCCCACCTTCTCCTCTCCATATTTCTCTGTGTCCTCTCCTCGTGTATATCCCACCTTCTCCTCTCCATAGTGCCCCGTGTCCTCTCCTCGTGTATATCCCACCTTCTTCTCTCCATAGTGCCCCGTGTCCTCTCCTCGTGTATATCCCACCTTCTCCTCTCCATATTTCTCCGTGTCCTCTCCTCGTGTATATCCCACCTTCTCCTCTCCATATTTCTCCGTGTCCTCTCCTCGTGTATATCCCACCTTCTCCTCTCCATATTTCTCCGTGTCCTCTCCTCGTGTATATCCCACCTTCTCCTCTCCATTGTACCCCGTGTCCTCTCCTCGTGTATATCCCACCTTCTCCTCTCCATGGTGCCCTGTGTCCTCTCCTCGTGTATATCCCACCTTCTTCTCTTCATATTGCCCTGTGTCCTCTCCTCGTGTATATCCCACCTTCTCCTCTCCATAGTGCCCGTGTATTATCCTCGTGTATATCCCACCTTCTCCTCTCCATAGTGCCCCGTGTCCTCTCCTCGTGTATATTCCACCTTCTCCTCTCCATAGTGCCCCGTGTCCTCTCCTCGTGTATATCCCACCTTCTCCTCTCCATAGTGCCCCGTGTCCTCTCCTCGTGTATATTCCACCTTCTCCTCTCCATATTTCTCTGTGTCCTCTCCTCGTGTATATCCCACCTTCTCCTCTCCATAGTGCCCCGTGTCCTCTCCTCATGTGTATCCCACCTTCTCCTCTCCATAGTGCCTCGTGTCCTCTCCTCGTGTATATCCCACCTTCTTCTCTCCATAGTGCCCCGTGTCCTCTCCTCGTGTATATCCCACCTTCTCCTCTCCATATTTCTCCGTGTCCTCTCCTCGTGTATATCCCACCTTCTCCTCTCCATTGTACCCTGTGTCCTCTCCTCGTGTATATCCCACCTTCTCCTCTCCATAGTGCCCCGTGTCCTCTCCTCGTGTATATCCCACCTTCTCCTCTCCATGGTGCCCTGTGTCCTCTCCTCGTGTATATCCCACCTTCTCCTCTCCATAGTGCCCCCTGTCCTCTCCTCGTGTATATCCCACCTTCTTCTCTTCATAGTGCCCTGTGTCCTCTCCTCGTGTATATCCCACCTTCTCCTCTCCATGGTGCCCTGTGTCCTCTCCTCGTGTATATCCCACCTTCTCCTCTCCATAGTGCCCCCTGTCCTCTCCTCGTGTATATCCCACCTTCTTCTCTTCATAGTGCCCTGTGTCCTCTCCTCGTGTATATCCCACCTTCTCCTCTCCATAGTGCCCCATGTCCTCCTCTCGTGTATATTCCACCTTCTCCTCTCCATGATGCTCCGTGTCCTCTCCTCGTGTATATCCCACCTTCTCCTCTCCATAGTGCATGTGTCCTCCCCTCGTGTTTATCCCACCTTCTCCTCTCCATAGTGCCCCATGTCCTCCTCTCGTGTATATTCCACCTTCTCCTCTCCATGATGCTCCGTGTCCTCCCCTCGTGTATATCCCACCTTCTCCTCTCCATAGTGCATGTGTCCTCCCCTCGTGTATATCCCACCTTCTCCTCTCCATAGTGCCCCATGTCCTCCCCTCGTGTATATCCCACCTTCTCCTCTCCATAGTGCCCGTGTCCTCTCCTCGTGTATATCCCACCTTCTCCTCGCCATAGTGCATGTGTCCTCCCCTCGTGTATATCCCACCTTCTCCTCTCCATAGTGCCCCGTGTCCTCCCTTCGTGTATATCCCACCTTCTCCTCTCCATAGTGCCCGTGTCCTCTCCTCGTGTATATCCCACCTTCTCCTCTCCATAGTGCCCCGTGTCCTCTCCTCGTGTATATCCCACCTTCTCCTCTCCATAGTGCCCCGTGTCCTCTCCTCGTGTATATCCCACCTTCTCCTCTCCATAGTGCCCGTGTCCTCTCCTCGTGTATATCCCACCTTCTCCTCTCCATAGTGCCCCGTGTCCTCCCTTCGTGTATATCCCACCTTCTCCTCTCCATAGTGCCCGTGTCCTCTCCTCGTGTATATCCCACCTTCTCCTCTCCATAGTGCCCGTGTCCTCTCCTCGTGTATATCCCACCTTCTTCTCTCCATAGTGCCCCGTGTCCTCTCCTCGTGTATATCCCACCTTCTCCTCTCCATAGTGCCCGTGTCCTCTCCTCGTGTATATCCCACCTTCTCCTCTCCATAGTCCCCCGTGTCCTCTACTCGTGTATATCCCACCTTCTCCTCTCCATAGTGCCCCGTGTCCTCCCTTCGTGTTTATCCCACCTTCTCCTCTCCATTGTGCCCGTGTCCTCTCCTCGTGTATATCCCACCTTCTCCTCTCCATAGTGCCCCGTGTCCTCCCTTCGTGTATATCCCACCTTCTCCTCTCCATAGTGCATGTGTTCTCCCCTCGTGTATATCCCACCTTCTCCTCTCCATAGTCCCCCGTGTCCTCTACTCGTGTATATCCCACCTTCTCCTCTCCATAGTGCCCCGTGTCCTCCCTTCGTGTTTATCCCACCTTCTCCTCTCCATTGTGCCCGTGTCCTCTCCTCGTGTATATCCCACCTTCTCCTCTCCATAGTGCTCCGTGTCCTCTCCTCGTGTATATCCCACCTTCTCCTCTCCATAGTGCCCCGTGTCCTCCCTTCGTGTATATCCCACCTTCTCCTCTCCATAGTGCCCGTGTCCTCTCCTCGTGTATATCCCACCTTCTCCTCTCCATAGTGCATGTGTCCTCCCCTCGTGTATATTCCACCTTCTCCTCTCCATAGTGCCCCGTGTCCTCTCCTCGTGTATATCCCACCTCCTCCTCTCCATAGTGCCCCATGTCCTCCCTTCGTGTATATCCCACCTTCTCCTCTCCATAGTGCCCCATGTCCTCCCCTCGTGTATATTCCACCTTCTCCTCTCCATGATGCTCCGTGTCCTCTCCTCGTGTATATCCCACCTTCTCCTCTCCATAGTGCCCCGTGTCCTCTCCTCGTGTATATCCCACCTTCTCCTCTCCATAGTGCCCCGTGTCCTCTCCTCGTGTATATCCCACCTTCTCCTCTCCATAGTGCCCCGTGTCCTCCCTTCGTGTATATCCCACCTTCTCCTCTCCATAGTGCCCCGTGTCCTCTCCTCGTGTATATCCCACCTTCTCCTCTCCATAGTGCCCCGTGTCCTCTCCTCGTGTATATCCCACCTTCTCCTCTCCATAGTGCCCCGTGTCCTCCCTTCGTGTATATCCCACCTTCTCCTCTCCATAGTGCCCCGTGTCCTCTCCTCGTGTATATCCCACCTTCTCCTCTCCATAGTGCCCCGTGTCCTCCCTTCGTGTATATCCCACCTTCTCCTCTCCATAGTGCCCGTGTCCTATCCTCGTGTATATCCCACCTTCTCCTCTCCATAGTGCATGTGTCCTCTCCTCGTGTATATTCCACCTTCTCCTCTCCATAGTGCCCCATGTCCTCTCCTCGTGTATATCCCACCTTCTTCTCTCCATAGTACCCCGTGTCCTCTTCTCGTGTATATCCCACCTTCTCCTCTCCATAGTGCATGTGTCCTCTCCTCGTGTATATTCCACCTTCTCCTCTACATAGTGCCCCGTGTCCTCTCTTCGTGTATATCCCACCTTCTTCTCTCCATAGTACCCCGTGTCCTCTTCTCGTGTATATTCCACCTTCTCCTCTCCATAGTGCCCTGTGTCCTCTCATCGTGTATATCCCACCTCCTCCTCTCCCTAGTGCCCCATGTCCTCCCCTCGTGTATATCCCACCTTCTCCTCTCCATGATGCTCCGTGTCCTCCCCTCGTGTATATCCTACCTTCTCCTCTCCATAGTGCCCCGTGTCCTCTCCTCGTGTATATCCCACCTTCTCCTCTCCATAGTGCCCTGTGTCCTCTCCTCGTGTATATCCCACCTCCTCCTCTCCATAGTGCCCCGTGTCCTCTCCTCGTGTATATCCCACCTTCTCCTCTCCATAGTGCCCTGTGTCCTCTCCTCGTGTATATCCCACCTCCTCCTCTCCATAGTGCCCCATGTCCTCCCCTCGTGTATATTCCACCTTCTCCTCTCCATGATGCTCCGTGTCCTCCCCTCGTGTATATCCTACCTTCTCCTCTCCATAGTGCCCCGTGTCCTTTCCTCGTGTATATCCTACCTTCTCCTCTCCATAGTGCCGCGTGTCCTCTCCTCGTGTGTATTCCACCTTCTCCTCTCCATAGTGCCCCGCGTCCTCTCCTCGTGTATATCGCACCTTCTCCTCTCCATAGTGCCCCGTGTCCTCTCCTCGTGTATATCCTACCTTCTCCTCTCCATAGTGCCGCGTGTCCTCTCCTCGTGTGTATTCCACCTTCTCCTCTCCATAGTTCTCCTCTCTATAGTGCCCCGCGTCCTCTCCTCGTGTATATCCCACCTTCTCCTCTCCATAGTGCATGTGTCCTCTCCTCGTGTATATTCCACCTTCTCCTCTCCATAGTGCCCCATGTCCTCTCCTCGTGTATATCCCACCTTCTTCTCTCCATAGTACCCCGTGTCCTCTTCTCGTGTATATCCCACCTTCTCCTCTCCATAGTGCATGTGTCCTCTCCTCGTGTATATTCCACCTTCTCCTCTACATAGTGCCCCGTGTCCTCTCTTCGTGTATATCCCACCTTCTTCTCTCCATAGTACCCCGTGTCCTCTTCTCGTGTATATTCCACCTTCTCCTCTCCATAGTGCCCTGTGTCCTCTCCTCGTGTATATCCCACCTCCTCCTCTCCATAGTGCCCCATGTCCTCCCCTCGTGTATATTCCACCTTCTCCTCTCCATGATGCTCCGTGTCCTCCCCTCGTGTATATCCTACCTTCTCCTCTCCATAGTGCCCCGTGTCCTTTCCTCGTGTATATCCCACCTTCTCCTCTCCATAGTGCCGCGTGTCCTCTCCTCGTGTGTATTCCACCTTCTCCTCTCCATAGTTCTCCTCTCCATAGTGCCCCGCGTCCTCTCCTCGTGTATATCGCACCTTCTCCTCTCCATAGTGCCCCGTGTCCTCTCCTCGTGTATATCCTACCTTCTCCTCTCCATAGTGCCGCGTGTCCTCTCCTCGTGTATATTCCACCTTCTCCTCTCCATAGTTCTCCTCTCCATAGTGCCCCGCGTCCTCTCCTCGTGTATATCCTACCTTCTCCTCTCCATAGTGCCGCGTGTCCTCTCCTCGTGTGTATTCCACCTTCTCCTCTCCATAGTTCTCCTCTCCATAGTGCCCCGTGTCCTCTCCACGTGTATATCCCACCTTCTCCTCTCCATAGTGCCCCGTGTTCTCTCCTTGTGTATATCCCACCTTCTCCTCTCCATAGTGCCCGTGTCCTCTCCTTGTGTATATCCCACCTTCTCCTCTCCATAGTGCCCCGTGTTCTCTCCTTGTGTATATCCCACCTTCTCCTCTCCATAGTGCCCCGTGTCCTCTCCTCGTGTATATCCCACCTTCTCCTCTCCATAGTGCCCCGTGTCCTCTCCTCGTGTATATCCCACCTTCTCCTCTCCATAGTGCCTCGTGTCCTCTCCTCGTGTATATCCCACCTTCTCCTCTCCATAGTGCCGCGTGTCCTCTCCTCGTGTGTATTCCACCTTCTCCTCTCCATAGTTCTCCTCTCCATAGTGCCCCGTGTCCTCTCCACGTGTATATCCCACCTTCTCCTCTCCATAGTGCCCCGTGTTCTCTCCTTGTGTATATCCCACCTTCTCCTCTCCATAGTGCCCGTGTCCTCTCCTTGTGTATATCCCACCTTCTCCTCTCCATAGTGCCCCGTGTTCTCTCCTTGTGTATATCCCACCTTCTCCTCTCCATAGTGCCCCGTGTCCTCTCCTCGTGTATATCCCACCTTCTCCTCTCCATAGTGCCCCGTGTCCTCTCCTCGTGTATATCCCACCTTCTCCTCTCCATAGTGCCTCGTGTCCTCTCCTCGTGTATATCCCACCTTCTTCTCTCCATAGTGCCCCGTGTCCTCTCCTCGTGTATATCCCACCTTCTCCTCTCCATAGTGCCCCGTGTCCTCTCCTCATGTGTATCCCACCTTCTCCTCTCCATAGTGCCCCGTGTCCTCTCCTCGTGTATATCCCACCTTCTTCTCTCCATAGTGCCCCGTGTCCTCTCCTCGTGTATATCCCACCTTCTCCTCTCCATTGTACCCTGTGTCCTCTCCTCGTGTATATCCCACCTTCTCCTCTCCATATTTCTCCGTGTCCTCTCCTCGTGTATATCCCACCTTCTCCTCTCCATAGTGCCCCGTGTCCTCTCCTCGTGTATATCCCACCTTCTTCTCTCCATAGTGCCCCGTGTCCTCTCCTCGTGTATATCCCACCTTCTCCTCTCCATAGTGCCCCGTGTCCTCTCCTCGTGTATATCCCACCTTCTTCTCTCCATAGTGCCCCGTGTCCTCTCCTCGTGTATATCCCACCTTCTCCTCTCCATATTTCTCCGTGTCCTCTCCTCGTGTATATCCCACCTTCTTCTCTCCATAGTGCCCCGTGTCCTCTCCTCGTGTATATCCCACCTTCTCCTCTCCATATTTCTCCGTGTCCTCTCCTCGTGTATATCCCACCTTCTCCTCTCCATTGTACCCTGTGTCCTCTCCTCGTGTATATCCCACCTTCTCCTCTCCATGGTGCCCTGTGTCCTCTCCTCGTGTATATCCCACCTTCTCCTCTCCATAGTGCCCCCTGTCCTCTCCTCGTGTATATCCCACCTTCTTCTCTTCATAGTGCCCTGTGTCCTCTCCTCGTGTATATCCCACCTTCTCCTCTCCATAGTGCCCCATGTCCTCCTCTCGTGTATATTCCACCTTCTCCTCTCCATGATGCTCCATGTCCTCTCCTCGTGTATATCCCACCTTCTCCTCTCCATTGTACCCCGTGTCCTCTCCTCGTGTATATCCCACCTTCTCCTCTCCATAGTGCCCCCTGTCCTCTCCTCGTGTATATCCCACCTTCTTCTCTTCATAGTGCCCTGTGTCCTCTCCTCGTGTATATCCCACCTTCTCCTCTCCATAGTGCCCCATGTCCTCCTCTCGTGTATATTCCACCTTCTCCTCTCCATGATGCTCCATGTCCTCTCCTCGTGTATATCCCACCTTCTCCTCTCCATAGTGCCCCGTGTCCTCTCCTCGTGTATATCCCACCTTCTCCTCTCCATAGTGCCCCGTGTCCTCTCCTCGTGTATATCCCACCTTCTCCTCTCCATAGTGCCCCGTGTCCTCCCTTCGTGTATATCCCACCTTCTCCTCTCCATAGTGCCCCGTGTCCTCTCCTCGTGTATATCCCACCTTCTCCTCTCCATAGTGCCCCGTGTCCTCCCTTCGTGTATATCCCACCTTCTCCTCTCCATAGTGCCCGTGTCCTATCCTCGTGTATATCCCACCTTCTCCTCTCCATAGTGCATGTGTCCTCTCCTCGTGTATATCCCACCTTCTCCTCTCCATAGTGCCCCGTGTCCTCTCCTCGTGTATATCCCACCTTCTCCTCTCCATAGTGCCCCATGTCCTCTCCTCGTGTATATCCCACCTTCTCCTCTCCATAGTGCCCCGTGTCCTCCCTTCGTGTATATCCCACCTTCTCCTCTCCATAGTGCCCCGTGTCCTCCCTTCGTGTATATCCCACCTTCTCCTCTCCATAGTGCCCCGTGTCCTCTCCTCGTGTATATCCCACCTTCTCCTCTCCATAGTGCCCCATGTCCTCTCCTCGTGTATATCCCACCTTCTTCTCTCCATAGTACCCCGTGTCCTCTTCTCGTGTAAATCCCACCTTCTCCTCTCCATAGTGCATGTGTCCTCTCCTCGTGTATATTCCACCTTCTCCTCTCCATAGTGCCCCATGTCCTCTCTTCGTGTATATCCCACCTTCTTCTCTCCATAGTACCCCGTGTCCTCTTCTCGTGTATATTCCACCTTCTCCTCTCCATAGTGCCCTGTGTCCTCTCATCGTGTATATCCCACCTCCTCCTCTCCATAGTGCCCCATGTCCTCCCCTCGTGTATATTCCACCTTCTCCTCTCCATGATGCTCCGTGTCCTCCCCTCGTGTATATCCTACCTTCTCCTCTCCATAGTGCCCCGTGTCCTCTCCTCGTGTATATCCCACCTTCTCCTCTCCATAGTGCCCTGTGTCCTCTCCTCGTGTATATCCCACCTCCTCCTCTCCATAGTGCCCCATGTCCTCCCCTCGTGTATATTCCACCTTCTCCTCTCCATGATGCTCCGTGTCCTCCCCTCGTGTATATCCTACCTTCTCCTCTCCATAGTGCCGCGTGTCCTCTCCTCGTGTGTATTCCACCTTCTCCTCTCCATAGTGCCCCGCGTCCTCTCCTCGTGTATATCGCACCTTCTCCTCTCCATAGTGCCCCGTGTCCTCTCCTCGTGTATATCCTACCTTCTCCTCTCCATAGTGCCGCGTGTCCTCTCCTCGTGTGTATTCCACCTTCTCCTCTCCATAGTTCTCCTCTCCATAGTGCCCCGCGTCCTCTCCTCGTGTATATCCCACCTTCTCCTCTCCATAGTACCCCGTGTCCTCTCCTCGTGTATATCCCACCTTCTCCTCTCCATAGTGCCCCGTGTCCTCTCCTCGTGTATATCCCACCTTCTCCTCTCCATAGTGCATGTGTCCTCTCCTCGTGTATATTCCACCTTCTCCTCTCCATAGTGCTCCATGTCCTCTCCTCGTGTATATCCCACCTTCTTCTCTCCATAGTACCCCGTGTCCTCTTCTCGTGTATATTCCACCTTCTCCTCTCCATAGTGCCCTGTGTCCTCTCCTCGTGTATATCCCACCTCCTCCTCTCCATAGTGCCCCATGTCCTCCCCTCGTGTATATTCCACCTTCTCCTCTCCATGATGCTCCGTGTCCTCCCCTCGTGTATATCCTACCTTCTCCTCTCCATAGTGCCCCGTGTTCTCTCCTCGTGTATATCCCACCTTCTCCTCTCCATAGTGCCCTGTGTCCTCTCCTCGTGTATATCCCACCTCCTCCTCTCCATAGTGCCCCATGTCCTCCCCTCGTGTATATTCCACCTTCTCCTCTCCATGATGCTCCGTGTCCTCCCCTCGTGTATATCCTACCTTCTCCTCTCCATAGTGCCCCGTGTCCTTTCCTCGTGTATATCCCACCTTCTCCTCTCCATAGTGCCGCGTGTCCTCTCCTCGTGTGTATTCCACCTTCTCCTCTCCATAGTTCTCCTCTCCATAGTGCCCCGCGTCCTCTCCTCGTGTATATCCCACCTTCTCCTCTCCATAGTACCCTGTGTCCTCTCCTCGTGTATATCCTACCTTCTCCTCTCCATAGTGCCGCGTGTCCTCTCCTCGTGTGTATTCCACCTTCTCCTCTCCATAGTTCTCCTCTCCATAGTGCCCCGTGTCCTCTCATCGTGTATATCCCACCTTCTCCTCTCCATAGTGCCACGTGTCCTCTCCACGTGTATATCCCACCTTCTCCTCTCCATAGTGCCCCGTGTTCTCTCCTTGTGTATATCCCACCTTCTCCTCTCCATAGTGCCCCGTGTTCTCTCCTCGTGTATATCCCACCTTCTCCTCTCCATAGTGCCCCGTGTCCTCTCCACGTGTATATCCCACCTTCTCCTCTCCATAGTGCCCCGTGTTCTCTCCTTGTGTATATCCCACCTTCTCCTCTCCATAGTGCCCCGTGTCCTCTCCTCGTGTATATCCCACCTTCTCCTCTCCATAGTGCCCCGTGTCCTCTCCTCGTGTATATCCCACCTTCTCCTCTCCATAGTGCCCCGTGTCCTCTCCACGTGTATATCCCACCTTCTCCTCTCCATAGTGCCCCGTGTTCTCTCCTTGTGTATATCCCACCTTCTCCTCTCCATAGTGCCCCGTGTCCTCTCCTCGTGTATATCCCACCTTCTCCTCTCCATAGTGCCCCGTGTCCTCTCCTCGTGTATATCCCACCTTCTCCTCTCCATAGTTCCCCGTGTCCTCTCCACGTGTATATCCCACCTTCTCCTCTCCATAGTACGCAATGTCATCTTCCCGGTGTATCTCCTCGTGTATATCCTACATTGTCCTCCTCTTAGGGTCCTCTCCTCACCACATCCTGTCTCAGGTATTCCCCCCACTGACGGCGTTCTTTTTTTGTTTCCAGTTGCGGAGTTCTGGGTGACGGCGCAGAGGACGGAAGCTGCTGAGCGTTGCGGTCTGAGAGGCTCCTACATTCTCAGAGCAGAAAGTGATTGTCTGATACTGAAGTCTCCGGAGACGAAGGAAAGCCTCTATTCCTGGCCATACAAACTGCTCCGCCGATACGGAAGGGACAAGGTAGGAACCTTCACATGTCAGATGTGGCGGGGCTCCGCCTAAAAACGAGATGGTGCACTACTCCCAGCATCCGGCTGGGAAATTAACTTCCATGCAACTATTCATTGTTATGGTCCAAACTGTAAAACGATGGGCGCACCTGACTGGCTCTTCTAGGTCACACAGACACTAATGTTACTCCTGGTTTTATACGGCACACCATATGTCTGCATGTCGGGGTTCTGAGAGGCATTGAGTAGGGAGTTGGTAAGAGGATTCTGGACATATTGAAGGAAGAATACGAGTCATTTCATGAAGGGATGGGGAGGGTGCTGAGGGTCGGGGATATCCGGGATCATGTATATGATATTTAGAGGATCACAAGCTAAACATCTAGATGATCACACCCCCATCCCCCACTGATTACAGAGGGACTGGGAAGATGAATTTGCTCTGGTGCAGGTATTCGCACTACAGTATTTGACCTCCCTTCCAAATTATAGGATTCAAGAGTCTCCACTGAAGGGTCCTTGTAATCCTCCATCAAACAAAGACATTGTAGAAATTTGTGCTCTTCCAGCCCTGTGGTTACAGTTTGGTGAAGAACCTTTTCTGTCCCCCCATACCAACATCCCCCGAGAGGGAGAGGACGTCGACCAACATCCCCCGAGAGGGAGAGGACCTCGACCAACATCCCCCGAGAAAGAGAGGACCTCGACCAACATCCCCCGAGATGGAGAGGACCTCGACCAACATCCCTAGAGAGGGAGAGGACGTCAACCAACATCCCCCGAGAGGGAGAGGACCTCGACCAACATCCCCCGAGAGGGAGAGGACCTCGACCAACATCCCCCGAGAGGGAGAGGACCTCGACCAACATCCCCCGAGAGCGAGAGGACCTCGACCAACATCCCCCGAGAGGGAGAGGACCTCGACCAACATCCCTAGAGAGGGAGAGGACCTCGACCAACATCCCCCAAGAGGGAGAGGACGTCAACCAACATCCCCCGAGAGGGAGAGGACCTCGACCAACATCCCCCGAGAGGGAGAGGACCTCGACCAACATCCCCCGAGAGGGAGAGGACGTCGGGCAACATCCCCCGAGAGGGAGAGGACCTCTACCAACATCCCCCGAGAGGGAGAGGGTGTCGACCAACATCCCCCGAGAAAGAGAGGACCTCGACCAACATCCCCCAAGAGGGAAAGGACCTCGACCAACATCCCTAGAGAGGGAGAGGACGTCGACCAACATCCCCCAAGAGGGAGAGGACCTCGACCAACATCCCCCGAGAAAGAGAGGACCTCGACCAACATCCCCCGAGAGGGAGAGGACCTCGACCAACATCCCCCGAGAGGGAGAGGACTTCTACCAACATCCATCGAGAGGGAGAGGACCTCGACCAACATCCCCCGAGAGGGAGAGGACTTCTACCAACATCCATCGAGAGGGAGAGGACCTCGACCAACATCCCCCGAGAGGGAGAGGACGTCGACCAACATCCTCCGAGAGGGAGAGAACCTCTACCAACATCCACTAAGAGGGAGAGGACCTCGACCAACATCCCCCGAGAGGGAGAGGACCTCGACCAACATCCCTAGAGAGGAAGAGGACCTCGACCAACATCCCCCGAGAAAGAGAGGACCTCGACCAACATCCCTCGAGAGGGAGAGGACGTCGACCAACATCTCCCGAGAGGGAGAGGACTTCTACCAACATCCATTGAGAGGGAGAGGACCTCGACCAACATCCTCCGAGAGGGAGAGGACCTCGACCAACATCCTCCGAGAGGGAGAGAACCTCTACCAACATCCACTAAGAGGGAGAGGACCTCTACCAACATCCACCAAGAGGGAGAGGACCTCTGCCAACATCCACTAAGAGGGAGAGGACCTCTGCCAACATCCACTAAGAGGGAGAGGACCTCTGCCAACATCCCCCGAGAGGACCTTAACCCTTTGTCTTACCTTTTATGGAAGAAGAGATCCTCAGGCTTCACCTATGAGGGGGAGCATCCATGGATCACTGTAGGTTACATCTCCCCTGGCTGCAGGCTAGCTCTTCTCGTAGCCTCTACAAGTCAGGTTCCAGGTTCATATGACTCCTGCAATATTAATGAATTGCAGTGCGAATGCCCAGTAAGGTCCCCCCTTACCGTATATTTTTGTATTGCCTGTGCACAGCCCAATGAAAAATATGAAGTGGATATCAAGGGTCTTGTGGCTGTATGTGAGGGCTGGGACTTACCTTACAGAGCTATACAAGACTCCAGAGGGGAAGACCCTATATTAATAGTAGTCCCCGGATCTTTGTTGCAGGTGTTGGTCCTTTCTTGGAGAGGAGAGAAAATCGCTGCTGTTGGTAATTTGGAAGCATGGGCTGCATTCCCCTGCTGCAGCAGAACTGACCGCTGTGCAACTATATGACAAAATAGTGAACCACAAAAAAACTAGGCCCAAAGTGAGGCAATGACTGGCATACACACAAACCCAACAAATGTGGGTGAGAGAAGCAGGTGGCTGGAGGTGACCAGGTGACAACAGGCAGGTAGTGGAACCAGAATGGAGCCTGAAGTCTTTGTAGTTCTGACAATGTGGAAGCCTGTACAGGAAGGTGCTTCTCCCAGGCTTAGAACGTTCGCAGAGCCCAGCTAATGGGGAGTTTCCTCAGCCTTAACCATCACCACACCAAAGAGAAGGGGGCAGGAAAATAAAAAGGGGGCACAACTGCTTGAAGCGTGAAGTCATTTGCAGTACTACATCTGGTGCACTTATGAAGTGAATTGTTAGAAACTAGGCATGGCGGATGTTGTGCCGCTCTCTGCATCTAGAAAGAAGTCTTTTAACCCATCATGGATGAGCCAAGGATCTAAAGATGCATTCCAAGCAAGAGCCCCAATGGCAGAAGCATGGGGGGGTTATGTAAAAAACATGGTGCAAGTCAGATGGTTTACATTCAATATACTGTATATATGTATATAGACCCCGGGTGTAGGGTATGAGCGCTCTGTAACTGAATAACAAAGAACACCAAGAGGTGACCAGTGCTGTGATCAATGGAAGGTCACAGACCACAACAACCACAGAACACAGTACAGGGGAGTGCAGGAAGGGAATCCAAAGTTACACCAAGGAGGAGCCCATATGTTTTAGCCTGTAGGGCTGTTACACATTGAGAGGTAGTCAGAGACCGGGTCACACTAGGGCTCCAGGCACTGGCTTGGACTTGGAGGCTATTCTGTTAGTTTACTCATAAAGTGAGTTTTCAGAGATGGGGGTCATACCAGGGGTCCAGGCACTGGTCTGAGGTTGGAGGCTATGCTCTCAGTTTACACATAAAGTGAGTTTTCAGAGATGGGGTCACACACGGGGTCCAGGCACTGGTCTGAGGTTGGAGGCTATGCTCTCAGTTTACACATAAAGTGAGTTTTCAGAGATGGGGTCACACACGGGGTCCAGGCACTGGTCTGAGGTTGGAGGCTATGCTTTCAGTTTACACATAAAGTGAGTTTTCAGAGATGGGGTCACACACGGGGTCCAGGCACTGGTCTGAGGTTGGAGGCTATGCTTTCAGTTTACACATAAAGTGAGTTTTCAGAGATGGGGTCACACACGGGGTCCAGGCACTGGTCTGAGGTTGGAAGCTATGCTTTCAGTTTACTCACAAAAGGAGTTTTCAGAGATGGGGTCACACACGGGGTCCAGGCACTGGTCTGAGGTTGGAGGCTATGCTCTCAGTTTACTCACAAAGTGAGTTTTCAGAGACCGGGTCACACCAGGGGTCCAGGCACTGGTCTGAGGTTGGAGGTCAAAGATGGGGTAACAGCTGAGGCAGTTTTATGGCTCAGGACCTAGGGAGTGCTTTGCAGCTAATAAAGTACACTCAGGTCGGAGGTTGGATGATTGAGGGTTGGAGGCGGGGTTATGGTGCATAGTAGGGAGCCCATAACCCCACCTCCCAAGTAGGGAGCAGGGCACATTACATGTTGGTGAGCAGGGCACATTACATGGGGGAGAGCCCAGCACATTACATGTGGGGGAGCAGGGTAGATTACATGGGGTGAGCAGGGCACATTACATGGGAGGGAGCAGGGCATATTACATGTGGGGGGAGCAGGGCACATTACATGGGAGGGAGCAGGGCACATTACATGAGGGGTAGCAGGGCACATTACATGGAGGGAGCAGGGTACATTACATGGATGAGCAGGGCACATTACATGAGGGGTAGCAGGGCACATAACATGAGTAGAGGTGTACCGAACTGTTCGCCGGCGGACAGTTCCCGGCGAACTTAGCATGTTCGCGTTCGCCGCTGCGGGCGAACATATGCGATGTTCGGTCCGCCCCCTATAATACATCATTGAGGCAAACTTTGACCCTGAACTTCACAGTCAGCAGGCACATTTCCAGCCAATCAGCATACCTCCCTCCCACACCCTCCCACCTCCTATAAATAAGCAAGGGCAGCATCCATCTTAGATCATTCTGAAGCAGTGTGTTAGTGAGAGCAGGGAGAGTGTTGCTGCTGCTGTTAATAGCTAGGGACAGTTGTTAGTCAGTGTTCCTGGTCCACTACTGCTGTAAAGACAGCATCCTGACAGCACCCCAAAAAGCCCTTCTAAGGGCTGGTATTTGTGTAATTTTTTATATATATATATATATATATATATAGTGTCCCCAAAAGCCCTTTTAAGGGCTGGTAATTGAGTTTTTTCTTTTTTTATATATATACAGTGGGTACGGAAAGTATTCAGACCCCCTTAAATTTTTCACTCTTTGTTATATTGCAGCCATTTGCTAAAATCATTTAAGTTCATTCTTCTTCCTCATGAATGTACACATAGCACCCCATACTGATAGAAAAACACAGAATTGTTGACATTGTTGCAGATTTATTAAAAAAGAAAAACTGAAATATCACATGGTCCTAAGTATTCAGACCCTTTGCTCAGTATTTAGTAGAAGCCCCCTTTTGATCTAATACAGCCAGGAGTCTTTTTGGGAAAGATGCAACAAGTCTTTCACACCTGGATTTGGGGATCCTCTGCCATTCCTCCTTGCAGATCCTCTCCAGTTCTGTCAGGTTGGATGGTAAACGTTGGTGGACAGCCATTTTTAGGTCTCTCCAGAGATGCTCAATTGGGTTTAAGTCAGGGCTCTGGCTGGGCCATTCAAAAACAGTCACAAAGTTGTTGTGAAGCCACTCCTTTGTTATTTTAGCTGTGTGCTTAGGGTCATTGTCTTGTTGGAAGGTAAACCTTCGGCCTAGTCTGAGGTCCAGAGCACTCTGGAGAAGGTTTTTGTCCAGGATATCCCTGTACTTGGCCGCATTCATCTTTCCCTCGATTGCAACCAGTCGTCCTGTCCCTGCAGCTGAAAAACACCCCCACAGCATGATGCTGCCACCACCATGCTTCACTGTTGGGACTGTATTGGACAGGTGATGAGCAGTGCCTGGTTTTCTCCACCCATACCGCTTAGAATTAAGGCCAAAAAGTTCTATTTTGGTCTCATCAGACCAGAGAATCTTATTTCTCACCATCTTGGAGTCCTTCAGGTGTTTTTTAGCAAACTCCATGCGGGCTTTCATGTGTCTTACACTGAGGAGAGGCTTCCGTCGGGCCACTCTGCCATAAAGCCCCGACTGGTGGAGGGCTGCAGTGATGGTTGACTTTCTACAACTTTCTCCCATCTCCTGACTGCATCTCTGGAGCTCAGCCACAGTGATCTTTGGGTTCTTCTTTACCTCTCTCACCAAGGCTCTTCTCCCCCGATAGCTCAGTTTGGCTGGACGGCCAGCTCTAGGAAGGGTTCTGGTCGTCCCAAACGTCTTCCATTTGAGGATTATGGAGGCCACTGTGCTCTTAGGAACCTTAAGTGCAGTAGAAATCTTTTTGTAACCTTGGCCAGATCTCTGCCTTGCCACAATTCTGTCTCTGAGCTCTTCAGGCAGTTCCTTTGACCTCATGATTCTCATTTGCTCTGACATGCATTGTGATCTAGAAGGTCTTATATAGACAGGTGTGTGGCTTTCCTAATCAAGTCCAATCAGTATAATCAAACACAGCTGGACTCAAATGAAGGTGTAGAACCATCTCAAGGATGATCAGAAGAAATGGAAAGCACCTGAGTTAAATATATGAGTGTCACAGCAAAGGGTCTGAATACTTAGGACCATGTGATATTTCAGTTTTTCTTTTTTAATAAATCTGCAACAATGTCAACAATTCTGTGTTTTTCTGTCAGTATGGGGTGCTATGTGTACATTCATGAGGAAGAAGAATGAACTTAAATGATTTTAGCAAATGGCTGCAATATAACAAAGAGTGAAAAATATAAGGGGGTCTGAATACTTTCCGTACCCACTGTATATATATATATATATATATATATCTATTGTACACTGCAGTTGCCTGCCCACTGTGTGTGAGAGGCCACAGACTGTACTGTGTGCACACCACACTCATTTCGGGTGGCACAGGCACAGTACCTTGCATTTTAAAAACATTTTTTTTTTTCCTCTGTCATAATTGCAGTGAGTGCTGTGTCAGGTCCACAGAGTGTACTGTGCCCACTGCAGTGCCACTGCCCACCCACCACTGATATATACGGTGGCAGGCATGACTTTTTTTGGATTAGTGTCTGGGGGGGTCTAAAAAGCGTACCTGTGAAGTTTCAGCTTGTCCAGAACCAGAAACAAAAGATCATATAGGTGTAAAAGGGGTTCCCACCATCCCTGCTCTACTGGAAAATGATCTTTTTTTCTGGTTCTGGACATGCTACAGAGCTGAAACTTCACAGGTACACTTTTTAGACCCACCAGACACTAAATCACACAAAAAAAGTTCTTAAAAATTGTTATTTTTGATAGAGAGACAATTATTGGAAAACTTAAAAAAAAAAAAAAAAAATTCTTTGGATTTATTGTCTGGGGGGTCTAAAAAGTGTACCTGTGAAGTTTCAGCTCTGTAGCATGTCCAGAACCAGAAAAAAATTAGAATTAGGGTTAGGGCTAGGGTTAGGGTTAGAGTTAGGGTTAGGGTCAGGGCTAAGGTTAGGGTTATTTTTAGTGCTTAGGGTTAGAGGGTTAGAGTTAGAGGGGTAGGGCTACTAACTCTAACCCTAAGTATCTCACCGTAACCCTAACCCTAGCCCCTAACACTAAACCTAACCCTAACCCTCTAACCATAACCCTAACCCTTAAAGCCCAGTTCCTGTCCCATTTTGGTCGGTTCTGATCTGTTTGCGGTTGTTTGCGGTGCGTTAAACAGGGAGTTTGGTCTGTCACTGTGAAGCGGGCGTAACCCTTACACTACCTGATCGATAAAACATCATACCTGATCGTATACACACACTGGATGTTTTAAAGCACGTTATTCCAAACAATTTAGGAATGTTAGGTGATTTATGCCCTTTATGGAATAAAACCCGACTCTGCGTCAACTACGTAATTTTCCATGGGAGTTTTGCCATGGATCCCTCTCCGGCATGCGACAGTCCAGGTGTTTGTCCCCTTGAAACAACTTTTCCATCACTATTGTGGCCAGAAAGAGTCCCTGTGGGTTTTAAAATTCGCCTGCCTATTAAAGTCTATGGTGGTTCGCAATGTTCGCCGGTTCGCGAACGGCTAATTATATGTTTGCGACATCACTAAACATGAGGGGAAACTGGGCACATTACATGGGAGGGAGCAGGGCACATAACACGAGGGGAAGCTGGGCAAATTACATCTGGGGGAGCATGGCAGATTACATGGGAGGGAGCAGGGCACATTACATGAGGGGTAGCAGGGCACATTACATGTGGGGGAGCAGGGCACATTACATGTGGGGGAGCAGGGCACATTACATGAGGGGTAGCAGGGCACATTACATGTGGGGGAGCAGGGCACATTACATCTGGGGGAGCATGGCACATTACATGGGAGGGAGCAGGGCACATTACATGAGGGGTAGCAGGGCACATTACATGAGGGGTAGCAGGGCACATTACATGTGGGGGAGCAGGGCACATAACATGAGGGGAAGCTGGGCAAATTACATCTGGGGGAGCATGGCAGATTACATGGGAGGGAGCAGGGCACATTACATGAGGGGTAGCAGGGCACATTACATGTGGGGGAGCAGGGCACATTACATGTGGGGGAGCAGGGCACATTACATGAGGGGTAGCAGGGCACATTACATGTGGGGGAGCAGGGCACATTACATGTGGGGGAGCAGGGCAGATTACATGAAAGGGGGCAGGGCAGATTACATGAAAGGGGGCAGGGCAGATTACATGAGAGGTGGCAGGGCAGATTACATGGGAGAGCAGGACACACTACATAGGCGGGGGGAGCAGGGCACATTACAGTAGTGGTTTCCTTCTCATGCAGAGCATCGCAGGGAAGCGGCTCTTAGTTCTGGTTGTGGCGCACTGTTCTCCACCTGCCCTCCTCACTCCTCCATCCCATGTGACCTCACACACAAGAACCTTGGATGGACAGCAGGGGACCGGGGGGAGCAGCACAGACACTGGTTGCCTCCCTGCACCGTTCTGTATGCGGAGGAAGTTATAGGAGAGTATCGGAAATGGGGCAACTGACAGGTATATTGCAACAGAACCCCTGGGGACCTGTCATGGAACCCCGGCTGAGAATCTCTGCTATAGGGCATGTGTGGATGGTTGTATGAAATCTCCATAAAAATTGGTCAAAGCTGTAAGTTGCATATGACATAGTAGAGGCTGAAATCAGTCAGTCAGTGAAAATCAGGTGGAGCAGATCTAATGTGAACAGAGATCTCAGAATTCAGCTGATCTGCAAGCGTTTAATCTGCAGCTAGCCTTTAGAGCTCACACTCTATTCTTTATTAACATGTACACTGTATTTTCTGGTTCCAGGTTATGTTCTCCTTTGAAGCTGGCAGACGATGTGCCTCCGGGGCTGGAAATTTTACATTTGAGACATCCCAAGGACATGAGATCTTCCAGAAGGTGGAGTCTTCCATCCGCGCTCAGCAAGGTTCAGAGAACCGGCTAAGTGGCCCCACTTTGGAGACAGACGCCCCCGCAGACAACATGTATCATTGCTCCGATTCTGGCCAGGTGGACATACCAGGCCTAGCCACCAGGAAAGAGGCAGAGGAAAAAGTGCTAAAAGGAAGAGTTCTTCCCCATCTTCCTGCAGTTAAGGTGGCGCAACCTCAACACCTACTGGAGCCCTCAGTGCCTGGGAAGGCCAGCACTCCTCCTCGCTCTCCAGTTTCCCATCATTCAGCAGACAGCGAGCATTTGGCCGTCTACTCTGAGCCTAAAGATTCTGTCAAGGGGGTAAAAGTTAATTTTGATCCTCTGTATTCAGATCCTGTGGACAGTGTATGCAACAAAGATGTCCGATCAAATAAGGAGAAGGTTGCCTCCCCACTATATTCAGACCTGTATGAGCAGGTGGGATACGAGATAGTGGGGGGAGGGGTTTCCTCAAAAACCCTTGGCATCTCGACTGTTCCTCCTGGAAGTGAGGAGCATATCTATGACGAGCCAGAGGGTATAGTGCGTACCTCTGACCTTCCCCAGCTCTACTCTGAAGTACGAATGGAGGCTGCTGCATGGAAGAAGCAGGCCAATGATGAAAAGCTTGGTTACGAATATCCGTATAATCCGAACACTGATGATTACTCCGTACCAAACTTCCAGGGACAACGTAGTCAACCCCGTACCAAGACGGGCCCCAAGCCAATTCTGGCACCAAAGCCCCAAGGAATAGTTCTACCAAAAGTCCTCGGAAAAGACAGAGATTTGGAAAAGATGCCATCTCCTGTCATACAGTCAAACAGTAATAACAACAATGGGAACATTGAGGCGTTGTATAGTCAGGTGATAAAACCAGGGAACAACAAGAGCGCCAAACCACAGTCTGCACCACCTCTGCCAGAAACCAGCCCAGTGCAGTCTGCCCCACCCATCTCTCTGATCCACCAATCACAGTCTGCACCACCTCTACCGCCCATGAACAAGCTACAATCTGCACCACCAATGCCATTCATGAACAAGCCACCATCTACACCACCAATTCCACCCATGAACAAACCACAACCTACACCACTAATCCCACCCACGAACAAACCACCATCTGCACCACCAGTCCCACCCATGAACAAGCCACCATCTGCACATCCACCACCCCCACCAGCCAAGCCACCATCTGCATTGACAGAACCAATATCGGTGAAAACCTTGCCATTAACTGTACCAGAGATGAACAAAGTTCTTCCATCCCTGCCATCATCTGGCACTGGCCAGACTATAAACATTCAACCTTTGCCTGAGCCTCATAACAACAATGTAACTGATCCACAGTCCGTTCCAAAGAAGAACATTTCTGTCATTTATGAAGATATGGGATTTTTGTGAATGTGAGACAGATCCACATGGTTGGTCCCTCTCATCCATGAACATAGTTTGTAGAATATAAAATAAAATCTTGGCTTTCCTTGCTCCAATGACCAGGAACACACTTACTGCTGTTCCTCGAGGCTGCAAGGGCCATCTGTAGGGAGAACACCGATCCTGCTGCTGGGAAATCAGAGATAATATCCATGTTCAGAGCCATGGACCACTGAATCGTGTTTCTGCCACTGTGCCTCTCAGCACCGCCTCACTTTTCCTCAATAGGCTTCCTGTAGAGGATGCGTGAAATTACTAACCTTTCTGGCAGGCCACGTAGTGAGAACTGGCTGCATTACCGCTCCCCAGTGGCTCAAGTATTCTCCATGCCCAGGTGTGTAGAAGACTTCCTTCCTTGTTGGCCGCTGTAGTTCCTCCCGCTGGCTTGCATGTCATTATATAATATATGAGCCGATGGGAGAATCAACAGTGGTCAGTGGGGGAGGTGGAAGACAAATCTTTGACTTGTCCTGCAGCTGTATATTTGCAACAGTTGGGGAGCAGATTTACAGAGGCATCATCATTAAATTTCTCTTACAGCTGATCTTCTGGGTATAAGTGACCCTGTGGTTTCAAGTTCATCCTGCCTTCTTCTTCCTATATGGTCATTTATATCTATGCCTCGGAATTCAGTACCTTTGTTCTTCCTGGTCAGTTATGTCTTCCTCTCTGAATGTTAGTTCTCTGTTTGGCAGGGCTGGTCCGGTCCTACATGGCTGGTCCTTTCTGTATCTCTGAATCCGGTTCCTCCATCCTACGTGGCTGGTCCTATCTGTATCTCCAATTCGGTTCCTCTGTCCTACATAGCTGGTCCTATCTGTATCTGCAATCTGGTTCTTCTGTTCTACATGGCTGGTCCTATCTGTATCTCCAATCTGGTTCTTCTGTTCTACATGGCTGGTCCTATCTGTATCTCCAATCTGGTTCTTCTGTTCTACATGGCTGGTCCTATTTGTATCGGCAAACTGGTTCCTCTGTCCATTGTGGCTGGTCCTATCTGTATTTTCAATCTGGTTCCTCTGTCCTACGTGGCTGGTCCTATCTGTATCTCCAATCTGGTTCCTCTGTCCTACGTGGCTGGTCTTATTTTTATCTCCAATTCGGTTCTTCTGTCCTACATAGCTGGTCCTATGTGTATCTTCAATCTGGTTCCTCTGTCCTATGTGGCAGGTCCTATCTGTATCTTCTATCTGGTTCCTCTGTCCTATGTGGCTGGTCCTATCTGTATCTTAAATCTGATTCCCCTGTCCTATGTGGTAGGTTTTGTCTGTATCTCCGAATCTGGTTTCTCTGTCCTACATGGCTGGTCCTATCTGTATCTCTGAATCGGGTTCCTCTGTCCAATAACACTGGTTCTCTATTTCATTTTAAGTCAGGTTCTTTTCACTGGCTCACTTTATTTTTTTTTCTTAGCCCAGTTCTTCTGTCTCACAAGGCTGGTTCTGTCTTTATCCCTAAACCCAAATCCTCTGTCCTGTGTGGCTGGTCCTGCCATCATCTCTTAATCTACAGTAGTTTCTTTGTCCTGTGACCAATTCCATCTTCATCTTTGAATCTCCTACCTTCATCCTTCGTGGTCGGTTCTGTCTTTATCTCTGAATTTCCTACCTTCATCCTTCTTGGTCGGTTCTGTCTTCATCTCTGAATCTCCTACCTTCATCCTTCTTGGTCGGTTCTGTCTTCATCTCTGAATCTCCTACCTTCATCCTTCTTGGTCGATTCTGTCTTTATCTCTAAATCTTCTACCATCGTCCTTCGTAGTTGGTTCTGTCTTTATCTCTGCATCTCCTACCTTCATCCCTTGTGATCGGTTCTGTCTTCATCTCTGAATCTCCTATCTTCATCCCTCTTTGTTGGTTCTGTCTTTATCTCTGAATCTTCTACCATCGTCCTTCGTGGTCGGTTCTGTCTTCATCTCTGCATCTCCTACCTTCAACCCTTGTGATCGGTTCTGTCTTCATCTCTGAATCTTCTTCTTTCAACCTTAGTGCTTGGTTTTGTCTTCATCTCTGACTATTGTACCTCTTTCCTATGACTTGTTTTTTCTCCCTTTACACATGAATGGTTGTGGTCTTATCCCAACTTTACTGTCCTACATGGTTGGTTTTGTCTTCACCACTTAATCTAGCTCCTCCATCTCATTCTGCTGGTTCTAGTTGAGTTCCTCTGTCCTACATGGATGTTTTTATATATTTTTTTTTAATCCTTCACCCTCCATGATGGGTTTTTCTGTCCAACATGACTTGTGTTTTTTCTCCTTTATGCATGACAGGTTGTTGTCTTAACTTGGCTCATCCATCCCACTCCACTGATTCTCTCTTCGTCTTGGTTAGTTTTCTCTCATATTTCTGACCCCCATTGCACTCTGCAGTCTGCCACCCTCCTGCCTCATCTTTCCACATTTAGGTTGGCCTTCTAGGTCTAGGGGTAACTCTAATCCTTCTGTAAGAGAGTTTCCCTTCAGTCAGATTCATAGTTCCCTCTCTTTGGTGTTAATATTGTCATTATTAGTGAGGTTAGCCAGAGTCTTCCAGATTTCCTAGTTTTCTCCCTATTTGTCTGTATTTTTACACCCTGATGCAGATCCTGTGCAGTCTCTTACTGTAGTAAATTCATTCTACATTGCTGTACTGTCATAGATAATAAATTCCTGTATTCTTGTATGAGGTTTTGTATTGTTGCATGGTGTTATCAGTCTCTGCAGAACAACTGAACTTTTCTTCATGCTGCTAGAAGAACGATAATGAGGAGAAGCTGGAGCGGTAGGAGCTCCATTCACACCCTACAAAGGGCAGAGCTCAGCGTAGTCCCGGTGTGGAGCAGTTTTCCAGGCTGTTCTTTTCATACCAGCTTTTCATTGACCTGTCTCAGAGAGATGCCTTACCTTACAGCTAAGTACAGTATATTAGCCTTATGGCATGCTGTGATGAGGTCTCTGTATATTGGTTCCACTCATGCAGCTTTCCCTTTGGAGTTTTCTGGATTTTTTCCCCCCTCGTTGAGGATTCAACCATTTATACTTTAGAAGTGTAACCTTCACCTCCCTAATATAACGACTGGTTGTGCCATCATAGGCTCCATGTCTATACATTTTGGAGTTATTTTCTGAACATATTACACACCTGTACATTATACATATGGTGGCATTTCTGGATATCCTGTGTCCTTTTGCCCTACATGCACCATTTTTCCTTTATCACATTATCATCTGCAGAGGGCAGAGAATCATCCTGCAACATTCTGTACTGTGCTTCTTCTAGGATCTGATGAAGGTAAGTGTAATGGAACCTCAGACCCACACTGTACTTGTGGTCTTCCGTCAGTATACGGCTTCCTCGCAGTCATGGACATAGATATCAAATCCCAGCCGTCGTCATACAAAACTAGCCTTACAGTTTGTATACTGGAAACAACTAACTCCTTTATTAAAACAAACAGACTTTTATACACTTTAGAAGTAGGTCGGTCACTACATGAATATTTACCCAAAACATCACATAATGAACAGCTAACGAGGTACAGCTGACTCATGGTTAATCCCACCTAGACAAGGTTATCATTCACATGCTAATTAGCTCAGCGTACTTAAGTCAGCCTGGAAGCCCAGACTGCAGGCACCAAAGGTAAAACAAGATATAATATACATTATTATAGTGTAAATACTGAGAACCCACAGTAAACAATAGGTGAGCAAATCAGCATAATTTACAATCCATGGAAGACAGGTGTTTGAGCTGATGACATGCATCTGTTACAAGTCTGACCAACTGAAGCAGTCCAAACCATCAATTTATCTGTCACATAGTTTTTTCACTGTCAGTGACGGTGCGAACCGTCACAGTAAGTAACCCCCACCCACCTTGAATGCAGACTTCTCTTTATTTTATAGATGACGTGAGACAGATCAGCACTACGGACTTTGAACGTTCATTTTACTTAGGAGGCAAAGAGAGGCCAGTCCAGTCCAAACCTGATTCAGTATAGAAAATGGTACATGTATACATCTATGTAATATGTGACATGGGTGTAGCATTGACCTTTTGGTCTAAGGACTGATTGGCCTTCATCAGGAACCACCTTTGGTTGTGTGGCATTCCCCAGGGAATTCTCTTCAGTTCGCTCCAGCAGTAATAGGTGATGCGGCAGACAACAGTCTAAAGCTAGAAGGCCATAGAAAGAGCAATGAGTAGGACAAGCAGGGAGGTTCAGAGCTGGAGGTCTCCAGGAAGTCAGGACTGGCAGTAGGTATACAGATGGGATCTAGAGGGCTGTTTGGGGTCAGATAAATTGACATTGTTATACAAAGATCAGTGCTGGACCTCTCCTTGGAGGCAAGAATGACCAGGATGATCCTTCTCACTCAAAAGGCCCAAGGAGACCCTCTAGAGGACCAGGATGATCCTTCTCACTCAAAAGGCCCAAGGAGACCCTCCAGAGAACCAGGAAGATCCTTCTCACTCAAAAGGCCCAAGGAGACCCTCCAGAGGACCAGGAAGATCCTTCTCACTCAAAAGGCCCAAGGAGACCCTCCAGAGAACCAGGAAGATCCTTCTCACTCAAAAGGCCCAAGGAGACCCTCCAGAGAACCAGGAAGATCCTTCTCACTCAAAAGGCCCAAGGAGACCCTCCAGAGGACCAGTATGAACCTCCAGAGAACCAGGAAGATCCTTCTCATGCAGAAAGACCAGGGAGAACCTTGAGAAAACCAGGAAAATCCTTCTTGCACAGAAGGGCCAGGGAGAGCCTGGGAGAATCAGGAAGATCCTTCCCACTCAGGAGGACCAGGGAGACCCTTCAGAGGACCAGGATGATCCTTCTCACTTAGGCACTGGCCCATCACACTGACAGATATGGTAATGGCTGTTTCCTTCTGTGTTCTTTTGCCTTTGTTTCACCATTAAGTACACCGAGCCACGTGGTCAGCTGAGAAATGAAGATTCCTGAGAGAGCCGGAGACGGTTGAGTGGAATTTACTAGGCTAACACAATACTGCTGCCGGTTTCATATCATCTACAAGAAATGTCATCGGCTCTCCAGCTTTTTTTTTTTTTTACAGTCCTCACCTATTTATTCCATTGTTCTGCTAGAAAGCAAAATGAGCAGCAAATCAGATCCTAGTATGTAAGGGAAGCTGGCAATTCTTCCAGGTTAAGAAACACATCGGCACACTTGCTAAACTTTGATTGTAGACTTTTATTAATCTTCTGTATCATACAGCAAGACTAAGCACTGCACTCCTCACCCCACCCCACATTCCTTGCCTCACACTCCACACCCCCCCGCCCACCTCACACTCCTCTCCTCAGCCTACACTCCCCACCTCACAGCACTCTCCTCACCCCACACTCCCCAACCCACCTCACACCCCTCCCCTCACCCCACACTCCTCAACCCACACTCCTCACCTCACCCTACACGCTTCACCCCAATGTCAAAATATGTGAGTGGGCTCCAAACTCATCATTACCAAATACTAGAACTTGCGAGGAGGACTGTTCCCCCCCCAACTCATCGTTACTGAATACTAGAACTTGTAAGTGGGACTGACCCCCCCCCCCAACTTATCATTACTGAACACTAGAACGTGTGAGAAGGACTGATCCCCCAATTTATCGTTACTTAATACTAGAACTTGTGAGTAGGAATGGCCCCCCCTGCTCCCGACTCATCCTTACTGAACACTAGAACCTTTAGGCAGGACTGACCCCCCCCCCCCAAACTTATCATTACTGAACACTAGAACGTGTGAGAAGGACTGACCCCCCAACTGTTTTGGGATCGATCTCAAACACCTAATGATAAAAAACCTGCAGAACATGCTTCGGATTATGAGCGGAGTCTTTGTAATATTATTATGGGCGGAGTCATTGGAATATAATTAGGGGCGGAGTCATTGTAATATCATTAGGGGCCGAGTCATTGGAATATCATTAGGGGCCGAGTCGTTGGAATATCATTAGGGGCGGAGTTGTTGGAATATCATTAGAGGCCGAGTCGTTGGAATATCATTAGGGGCCGAGTCATTGGAATATCATTAGGGGCGGAGTCATTGGAATATCATTAGGGGCAGAGTCATTGTAATATCATTAGGGGCGGAGTCATTGGAATATCATTAGGGGCCGAGTCATTGGAATATCATTAGGGGTCGAGTCATTGGAATATCATTAGGGGTCGAGTCATTGGAATATCATTAGGGGCCGAGTCATTGGAATATCATTAGGGGCCGAGTCATTGGAATATCATTAGGGGCAGAGTCATTGTAATATCATTAGGGGCCGAGTCATTGTAATATCATTAGGGGCCGAGTCATTGGAATATCATTAGGGGCCGAGTCATTGGAATATCATTAGGGGCCGAGTCATTGGAATATCATTAGGGGCCGAGTCATTGGAATATCATTAGGGGTGGAGTCATTGGAATATCATTAGGGGCGGAGTCATTGAAATATCTAAAGAATATGAAACAAGAAGTCAGGTCTGAAGACTTAGTTTTCATCATCGTGCAGAAATCGGATCTTCGGTGAGTTCTCCTCTCTGTGTTTCCCGCGTTTACGAGGAAGTGGGGATACGAAAGGTAAGGGGGCAATCGCGGCTCTTGCTTTTCCACCACTGGAAGACCCCTAAGAAGAAAAATTCACATACAGCATTCATTAGCTTGTGCCGTTGGATGGCAGTATGAAAGATGTTTCCCTCCATCTGCAACATGTCAGAAAAAGGGGTGTGGTTTCAATTGCTGCTGATTTCATTGTACCATTACTCACAGAAATTATACACAGACCAGTAATAATAATAACACCAATGGAAAGGCTGTTCAAAAATCAGTAACCTAAGACAGAAGATGTAGATAGGATGCGGTGGCAAGCCACGGGCAGGATGGGGTGTGCAATAAGCCACGGGCAGGATGGGGTGTGGAATAAGCCACGGGCAGGATGTGGTGTGCAATAAGCCACGGGCAGGATGGGGTGTGCAATAAGCCACGGGCAGGATGGGGTGTGCAATAAGCCACGGGCAGGATGGGGTGTGCAATAAGCCACGGGCAGGATGGGGTGTGCAATAAGCCACGGGCAGGATGGGGTGTGCAATAAGCCACGGGCAGGATGGGGTGTGGAATAAGCCACGGGCAGGATGGGGTGTGGAATAAGCCACGGGCAGGATGGGGTGTGGAATAAGCCATGGGCAGGATGGGGTGTGGAATAAGCCATGGGCAGGATGGGGTGGAATAAGCCATGGGTAGGATATGGTGGTAAGCCATGGGGGGAACGATGGGGTGGTAGGCCATCGGGGGGGCACGATGGGGTGGAAAAGGAGGTGGTTCTCCATAAACATACATGGCATAATCTATAAACACCCCAAGGCTGACTGGTTTAGAAGGAAGAAATTATTATTATGGGATTTTGTTGCTGAGAGACCATCCTTATACTGGGGATGAGTTCTGCTCGGTGCACCAATCCAAATGCCCATGAGCTCCTATATAACAAATCTATGTTAGGATGGTCCTTGGGTGATCAGATCTTCCAAACGCTCTTCAATGTCTATGGCTGCCCAGACTCGGCATACATGACAAACGATTACATGTTCAAAGATTAGGTCTGGCATAGATGTGATATGATGGCTGTAAATAAATCATCCCTATAGATGGGGGGGGGGGGGGGGGCAGAGGATCTATCCAGTGTACAGTACATACAGTGAATATAATCTTCACCCACAGACAATATTCAGAGCTGGACGAGGGCCACATAATATCTGCTACTTACCGTAAAATCCTTTTCTTGGAGGGACACAGGAAATCAGATACAGTCGGTTATACTGCCACCTATAGGAGGACTGGACACTGACATAAAATCGTAAGTCAGCCCCTAGATAACCCTCCTCTACCCAGCATTCCTAAGTTTTAGGGCAAAGCAGTACCAGGAGCATGAAGAGCGTTGGGGGGAGGGGGGGGCCTAATAGACTCAGAGAAATGGATTTTACGGTCTCATCCATTGAGGGACGCAGGAATCCACAATTAATCAGAATATCGAAAAGCTGCCCAACAGCGAAGCCACCATTCTATTGGCTGAACTAGAAGGATGTTTGTCTGCCACTGACAGGCCTGACGATGAGGATTAGGGACCTCCTGGACCAGGACCAACGGCTGACACTGATGAGGTGGAGCCCCCTTCCAGACGAGGGTACTACACAACCAAGGGGAGAACACAGAGGATCACCCAACCAAACAAGGATAAATAAAGACACCACCAGAGGGGAACACCCAACCTGAACCAGGGAGAAGCTGAGCAACCAGAACCCACCAAAACAGGTGGAACAGGAACACGTCCCCAAACAATGCACAAGGACCCCACACCCTGATGTGGTCAACTGAAAAAAAAAAACACTGGGGGCAACCCTGAAAGGAACAGGTCCCAAGAGGGAACTTAGAACAAAGATACAAGTCCACATTGGAAAGCCTGAAGCCTAAGCCTTTAGGACGAAGAGACACCTGGCTGTATATCTCATTACGGAAGGTGTACCGAAACATTGACAGGATCAGCAAAGCACAACAGACCACAAGGGGAGTGAAATGACTCCTCAGATGGTCAAGGAGGGAAGGAGTGGTTTGTATAAGAGGCACCCTGGGGTGTTCCATCTGTGGACCATTCATGGAGGGACAAGGCACTTTGGGGCGTCCTCTCTAAGAGCAGAGCCTACCAGCCAAGGAGAGCAAGCTTCCAATGCATTGTCATTGGGGGGGGGGGGGGAGACAGTGCTAGCAAGGATAATACTCAGAACTCCAGAGCTGGGACCATTATACTTCTGTCACAGGGAGGACCCCCACCCCCTTCCCAGGAGTGAAGACACTACCACACCCAGGTGCTGCCCAGTGGAGTCTGAGCCAGCTCAAGGCATGATCCCCCAACATGAAGAAAGCTATTTGATTCGAGGAACCAGGCGGTAACCCCAGAGATGGAAGTACTCCACAAGCCATATCCCCCAGATACAGGGAGAAGGAACTACCCCACTCACCTGAAGAGGATCGCACTAGAGAGTATCTAGTGCACAGAGACAGGGCCATTCAGAACCCAAGCCTAGGACCATAGAGAGGGAGCTGAAATGGGCCAGGAAAAAACACAAGAGAGGGAGAGACTACCGTGAGGGGGACTTCCCCGCCAATCCTACCCCCCGGCAATGGAGTAGTGATGACAATGGATCTTACAGTACACATTCATTAAAGCTGAACAGCCTCCACCACCAGTGATAAGTAACTGCCAACACCAGAACCCAGCAAAGCCTGAGCCGGGCCAATCTAGATAACGTTAGGCTCTTCAAGAAAGGCTAAATACAAAGATCAATCAATCAGAATACAATGATCCATACAAGGATCTGAGGACGCCTACTGCTGAAGGAAATTAATTAATGGGATTCAGCTGACGCTCCCCCCTACACCTTCTAAATGGGATTCACCTGACCTCTGCCTAGAAATCCTACATGGGAATCAGCTGACCTCCGCCTAGACCTCCTACATGGGATTCCACTGACCTCCGCCTAGACATTCTACATGGGAATCAGCTGACCTCCACCTAGACCTTCTACATGGGAATCAGCTGACCTCCAACTAGACCTTCTACATGGGAATCAGCTGACCTCCACCTAGACCTTCTACATGGGAATCAGCTGACCTCCACCTAGACCTCCTACATGGGAATCAGCTGACCTCCACCTAGACCTTCTACATGGGAATCAGCTGACCTCCACCTAGACCTTCTACATGGGATTCCGCTGACCTCCGCCTAGACCTTCTACATGGGAATCAGCTGACCTCCACCTAGACCTTCTACATGGGAATCAGCTGACCTCCACCTAGACCTTCTACTGAAAATACAAAGCAAAAGAAGGGCGCACCAGCCTAGCGCATTATCCTCAGCAAGTTTATTTGGATAAAATTGTTTAAAATCAAATACTCACAAACAAACATGAAGTTCAGGCACATCAATTCCATACACCTGCCTCCTACCAGAGGATAAACGTCTTTACTGGAAGCAGGGGGCTGACGCGTTTCGAGGCCGTGCCTCTTCCTCAGAGGCTCTGAGGAAGAGGCACGGCCTCGAAACGCGTCAGACCCCTGCTTCCAGTAAAGACGTTGATCCTCTGGTAGGAGGCAGGTGTATGGAATTGATGTGCCTGAACTTCATGTTTGTTTGTGAGTATTTGATTTTAAACAATTTTATCCAAATAAACTTGCTGAGGATAATGCGCTAGGCTGGTGCGCCCTTCTTTTGCTTTGTATTTTCAGTGTCTGGTCGACCACCCTGGTCGTAAGGGGCAGCAAAGCCTAGCCATCATGGATGCCTATTATCAGCACGAGTTCCGGGATTGAGACAGCCTGAGGACCAGGTTCCGAGCGCAGGAAAGGGGGTGCTGTTCAGCACTTATCTTTTTTGGAACCTAGACCTTCTACATGGGAATCAGCTGACCTCCACCTAGACCTTCTACATGGGAATCAGCTGACCTCCGCCTAGACCTCCTACATGGGAATCAGCTGACCTCCACCTAGACCTTCTACATGGGATTCCGCTGACCTCCACCTAGACCTTCTACATGGGATTCCGCTGACCTCCGCCTAGACCTTCTACATGGGATTCCGCTGACCTCCGCCTAGACCTCCTTCATGGGATTATACACCTCCACCTAGACCTCCTTCATGGGATTCAGCTGACCTCCACCTAGACCTCCTACATGGGATTCAGCTGACCTCCACCTAGACATCCTACATGGGATTCCGCTGACCTCCACCTAGACATCCTACATGGGATTCCGCTGACCTCCGCCTAGACATCCTACATGGGATTCCGCTGACCTCCGCCTAGACCTCCTTCATGGGATTATACTTACCTCCACCTAGACCTCCTTCATGGGATTCAGCTGACCTCCACCTAGACCTCCTACATGGGATTCAGCTGACCTCCACCTAGACATCCCACATGGGATTCCGCTGACCTCCGCCTAGACATCCTACATGGGATTCCGCTGACCTCCGCCTAGACCTCCTACATGGGATTCCGCTGACCTCCACTCTCTTTTGAGGGACTCTGAGACTCTAGCTGCCGGTCAGTAGAATCCTTAGAGGATGCGGTCCTGTGGTTGTCCTTCTAAGGTAGGTCACTGATAGTTAGTCTGTACCCTGCTGTGGTTCTAACAAATTTCCTCTCATAGGGGAAGAGTTCCAACCCCCTCCCAGGTGGGCTTAGTGCGCACAGAGGAGGACCTCAGACAGGTACTCATTCCTCCTCTGTCCAGTGCAGCAGGGCCCAGGTACGGCACCCTGAGGTCAGGCCCGGGTACAGCCCCTCTGGACAGCCATCATGTAGTGAGGAATCCCGACTGACCTCAATGGAAGAGGAAGTTTAAAATGAAGAATAAATGGCTGAAATGGGCAAATCAGAGCTGAGAAAAAGTCTGTCCTCCGAGAACACTACCAAAGTGGCATGCTGGGTGGTGGGAGGAGTTATACTAGGGCTATATGTTTGCCAGTGTCCCATCCTCCTGTAGGTGGCAGTATAACCTGAATGAGTTACTTCACCCCTCAATTAATGAAGATGAGAAAAGCTGGAAATGTAACAAGAGGAGGAAATAATCAGCCAGGCATTTCCTGTGTCTGCCTCACCTGGCGGCTCTGACTCCTCCCACCTCGGAAGACTGGAGTGATGGGACGCGGGGGAGGTGCAGGCTGGGAAAGTGTCACCTGTAGTTGTTTGTAGAGATTGCTGCTGATCTGTAGAGGGTTGTACAGCGTGTCCTCCTCCAACCCCCCCAGAGCTTCCTGAGAAAGGAGAGAGAGTTGTGTTAAATACAGAGCCGGGGGACTTCTACAGGAGTGCACCCAATTTACCAATCTGTACAGCATTCCCCCCCCCAAGTATGAGGGTACAGTGTAGTAGGACGCACCCCCCCCCCAGTATGAGGGTACAGTGTAGTAGGACGCACCCCCCCCCCCCCAAGTATGAGGGTACATTGTAGTAGGACGCACCCCCCCCAAGTATGAGGGTACAGTGTAGTAGGACGCACCCCCCCCAAGTATGAGGGTACAGTGTAGTAGGACGCGACCCCCCCCAGTATCCCAGTATGAGGGTACAGTGTAGTAGGATGCCCCCCTCCCCCAGTGTATGAGGGTACAGTGTAGTAGGACGCACCCCCCCCCCAAGTATGAGGGTACATTGTAGTAGGATGCCCCCTCCCCCCAGTATGAGGGTACAGTGTAGTAGGATGCACCCCCCCCCCCAAGTATGAGGGTACATTGTAGTAGGATGCCCCCTTCCCCCAGTATGAGGGTACAGTGTAGTAGGATGCCCCCCTCCCCCAGTATGAGGGTACATTGTAGTAGGACGCCCCCTTCCCCCAGTATGAGGGTACATTGTAGTAGGACGCACCCCCCCAGTATGAGGGTACAGTGTAGTAGGACGCGACCCCCCCCAGTATCCCAGTATGAGGGTACAGTGTAGTAGGATGCCCCCCTCCCCCAGTGTATGAGGGTACAGTGTAGTAGGACGCACCCCTCCCCCCCAGTATGAGGGTACAGTGTAGTAAGACGCCCCCCCTCCCCAAGTGTATGAGGGTACATTGTAGTAGGACGCCCCCTTCCCCCAGTTTGAGGGTACATTGTAGTAGGACGCACCCCCCCAGTATGAGGGTACAGTGTAGTAGGACGCACCCCCCCCCCCCCAGTATCCCAGTATGAGGGTACAGTGTAGTAGGATGCCCCCCTCCCCCAGTGTATGAGGGTACAGTGTAGCAGGATGCACCCCTTCCCCCCCAGTATGAGGGTACAGTGTAGTAGGATGCCCCCCTCCCCCAGTGTATGAGGGTACAGGGTAGCAGGATGCACCCCTTCCCCCCCAGTATGAGGGTACAGTGTAGTAGGATGCCCCCCTCCCCCAGTGTATGAGGGTACAGTGTAGCAGGATGCACCCCTTCCCCCCCAGTATGAGGGTACAGTGTAGTAGGATGCCCCCCTCCCCAAGTGTATGAGGGTACAGGGTAGCAGGACGCACCCCTCCCCCCCAGTATGAGGGTACATTGTAGTAGGACGCACCCCCCCCAGTATGAGGGTACAGTGTAGTAGGACGCACCCCCCCCCCCCAGTATCCCAGTATGAGGGTACAGTGTAGTAGGATGCCCCCCTCCCCCAGTGTATGAGGGTACAGGGTAGCAGGACGCACCCCTCCCCCCCAGTATGAGGGTACATTGAGTAGAATGCCAACTTCCCCCGGTATGAGGATACAGTGTAGAAAAAACTGAAGAAAAAGGGGGACTAAAAAAGGTGTGTGGAAACCAGCCGGCCCCTAGCTTGATATACTCACCCACCAGTCTGCTAACAAACCAAATAAACCGGTCTAACAATGTAGGGTAATAACAGGGGTTTGGTTAACACACATTTGCTAACGCATGTGTAAGCTGCAAGGCCTCTACAAGGCACCCTGTGTATCCTGCAGTCCTAACACTTCCTAACACTACTCAACCCGAGTGTCTCCACAATGGAAGCACATGAATGCTGATGGATGGTTGGGAAACAGGTGAGCATGGAGATGGCCCAATCCTCCCCCAACCTCCTCCCATCCATGACTGGTATTGAACAAACGAATGGCTGTGTAATATCCATGGGGTGCAAACTAAAAAATGACCAGCTGGGAAGCACACACCTCCATTCCTTTAGTACCAAACAGGATACAGTGTAGTAGGACGTACCCCCCCCCTTAGTATGAAGATACAGTGTAGTAGAACCCCCCCCAGTATGAAGGTACAGTGTAGTAGGACGTACCCCCCCCCCTTAGTATGAAGATACAGTGTAGTAGAACCCCCCCCAGTATGAAGGTACAGTGTAGTAGAACCCCCCCCAGTATGAAGGTACAGTGTAGTAGAACCCCCCCCCCCAGTATGAGGGTATAGTGTAGTAGAACCCCCCCCCCAGTATGAGGGTATAGTGTAGTAGAACCCCCCCCCCCCCAGTATGAGGGTATAGTGTAGTAGAACCCCCCCCCCCCAGTATGAGGGTATAGTGTAGTAGAACCCCCCCCCCCCAGTATGAAGGTACAGTGTAGTAGGAGGCCCCCCTCCCCTGGTATAAGTGTACAGTATAGTAGAACCCCTCCTTCCCCGGTATGAGGGTACAGTGTAATAGGACGCACCCCCCCCCCCCAGTATGAGGGTACAGTGTAGTAGAACCCCCCCCCCCCCGTATGAGGGTACAGTGTAGCAGTACCCCCCCAGTATGAAGGTATAGTGTAGTAGAACCCCCCCCCCCAAATATGAAGGTACAGTGAAGTAGGACGCCCCCCCAGTATGAGGGTACAGTGTAGTAGGATGCCCCCCTTCCCTGGTATAAGGGTACAGTGTAGTAGAACCCCCTCAGTATGAAGGTACAGTGAAGTAGGACGCCCCCCTCCCCTGGTAAGGAGGTACAGTGTAGTAGGACGCCCCCCTCCCCTGGTAAGAAGGAACAGTGTAGTAGAACCCCCCCAGTATGAAGGTACAGTGAAGTAGGACGCCCCCCTCCCCTGGTATGAAGGTACAGTGTAGTAGGACGCCTCCCTCCCCTGGTATGAAGGTACAGTGAAGTAGAACCCCCCCCAGTATGAAGGTACAGTGTAGTAGAACCCCCCCAGTATGAAGGTACAGTGTAGTAGGACGCCCCCTTCCCCTGGTAAGAAGGTACAGTGTAGTAGAACCCCCCCCCCCCCCCAGTATGAAGGTACAGTGAAGTAGGACGCCCCCCTCCCCTGGTAAGAAGGTACAGTGTAGTAGGACGCCCCCAGTATGAGGGTACAGTGTAGTAGGACGCCCCCCTCCCCTGGTATGAAGGTACAGTGAAGTAGAACCCCCCCAGTATGAAGATACAGTGTAGTAGAAACCCCCCAGTATGAAGGTACAGTGTAGTAGGACGCCCCCTTCCCCTGGTAAGAAGGTACAGTGTAGTAGAACCCCCCCCCCCCCCAGTATGAAGGTACAGTGAAGTAGGACGCCCCCCTCCCCTGGTAAGAAGGTACAGTGTAGTAGGACGCCCCCAGTATGAGGGTACAGTGTAGCAGTACCCCCCCAGTATGAGGGTACAGTGCAGCAGTACCCCCCCCAGTATGAAGGTACAGTGTAGTAGGACGCCCCCCTCCCCTGGTAAGAAGGTACAGTGTAGTAGAACCCCCCCAGTATGAAGGTACAGTGTAGTAGGACGCCCCCCTCCCCTGGTAAGAAGGTACAGTGTAGTAGAACCCCCCCAGTATGACGGTACAGTGAAGTAGGACGCCCCCCTCATACCTGGACTCGCTGGAGAGCGCCCTCTGTGATGGGTCCGGGAAGTGTTGGCGGTTTGATGAGAAGTAGAAGCTCCCGGGGAGCCAGCGGACGTAGCAGTAACGCCATTGAGTCCGATGCTGAGATAATGAAATGTGACAAAACTGGGGGGGCCCACGTCACCGATCGCTGACTACTGCACCCCAAGAGGGACAGCGCTCCGCTCTGCAAGATAGAGAAGAGAATAACCGGGGGAGGGGAGGAGGGGGGTGAGAGGAAAGGGGGGATAGAAGAGGAGGGGGTGAGAGGAAAGGGGGATAAAGAAGGAGGGGGGTGAGAGGAAAGGGGGGATAGAAGAGGAGGGGGGTGAGAGGAAAGAGGGGTTACAGGAGGAGGGGGTGAGGAAAAGGGGGATAGAAGAGGAGGGGGTGAGGGGAAAGGGGGATAGAAGAGGAGGGGGGGAGAGGAAAGGAGGGTATAGAGGAGGGGGTGAGAGGAAAGGGGGGATATAAAAGGAGGGGGGAGAAAGGAAATGGGGATAGAGGAGGGGGGATGGAGAGAGAGGAAGTCATATAGAGGGTGGTGACAAAGGGTTGCCAGAAGAGGCGGCCTCCTTGGGCTCTAACAGAATGGGGAGCAAAAAATGCCTGGACCTCCAACCTATCCTGCTGTAGTAGTTCCCAGCTCATGGTGGGGGAGGGGCACACTTTGGCCTTTATCCCATTTCCCAGCAGTGAATCTTCATCATCAGGAGAAAGCTGTACTACCTAAACTTACCAATAGGAGTCTGGCCTCAAATCTTCCACAGTGTCCTCACCCCATCCCTTCTCTATGGCAGTGAAACTTGGAGCCCTCTCACCTACCTACCAATCCAAATGGGGCTCCAGCCCAAAAGGAATATTCCATCTGGAAGTCCTCTGGAAGGCACCTCCAACATTGCATGTCAGGCTGAGCTAGGAGGACCCATAGGGGGGCATCATCCTCCTTGTACTACCTACAGTAGGGCGCTATCCGACTGGGACCACCTACAGGAGGGTGCCAACATACCGGGACCACATACAGGAGGGTGCCATCCTCCCGGGACCACCTAATGGAGGGCACTATTATACTGGGACCACCTACCCGGAGGAGCTATCATAATGGGTCTACCTACTGGGAGGAGCTATCATACTGGGACATCCTACAGGAGGGCTCTATTATACTGGGACAATCTACAGGAGGGCGTTATCATACTGGGACCACCTACAGGGAGGAGCTATCATACTGATACCACCTACGGGAGAATCTATCATACTGGGACCACCTGCAGGAGGGGGCTATCATACTGGGACCACCTGCAGGAGGGGGCAATCATACTGACACCACCTACGGGAGAATCTATCATACTGGGACCACCTGCAGGAGGGGGGCTATCATACTGACACCACCTACGGGAGAATCTATCATATTGGGACCACCTGCAGGAGGGGGCTATCATACTGGGACCACCTACGGGAGAATCTATCATACTGGGACTACCTGCAGGAGGGGGCAATCATACTGGGACCACCTGCAGGAGGGGGCTATCATACTGGGACCACCTACAGGAGGGGGCCATCATACTGGGACCACCTACAGGAGGGGACTATCATACTGGGACCACCTACGGGAGAATCTATCATACTGGGACCACCTGCAGGAGGGGGCAATCATACTGGGACCACCTACAGGAGGGGGCTATCATACTGGGACCACCTACAGGAGGGGGCCATCATACTGGGACCACCTACAGGAGGGGGCCATCATACTGGGACCACCTACAGGAGGGAGCTATCATACTGGGACCACCTATGGGGAGAAGCTATCATACTGGGACCACCTAAGGGGAGGAGCTATCATACTGGGACCACCTACGGGGAGGAGCTATCATACTGGGACCACCTACAGGGGGACGTTATCATACCGGGACCACCTACAGGGAGGAGCTATCCTATTGGGTCTACCTACAGGGAGGAGCTATCCTCTTGGGTCTACCTACAGGGAGGAGCTATCGTACTGGGACCACCTACAGGAGGGCACTATTATACTGTGTAGCACCCTCCTAGTCAGATGCTAGATAGTAGGTATAGGGAAGCAATAGGTAAAGCATTTGATTTCTCTGCTTATCAGGGAACTGGATCTACTAGTTAGGCCTGTTCCATGTGTTCCATGGGCTGAGGGAGTGTCCCCACTGTATCCAATAGAGAGGTACATATGAAAGTGGAGGAAACCCAGCCAATGACACACAGGCGTTGATAAGGTCCCATGGGTTTGGCACAGAGAGTGGTGCATCATGGAATGGGGTATAAAAGCCAGGAGCACATGAGGCAGGGGGTCTTTGGGCGGGAAGCCAGGTCCCGAAAAGGAGGGTGATGGCTGTCTCCTCTTCTGTAGCTGTGGATGGTGGTCACAGGCAGTCCGCCTGGTGAACCAAAGTGTGGGGCTGAATCCAGAGGTCCAGGAAAGCTGACTGGTGGAGTTGGAGGCAACAGTGACTCTGGAAAAACAGTATCTGGGAGTACAGTGGAACTTGCCCAGGGGTCTGCCCAGGAAGGGGACCACTTCAGAGGATAGAGTCAGTGGACGGGTGTCAGCACACAGAGAGAGAGAAAGGGGGTGCCAAGTTTAGAGCCCTGAAGAGAATTGCAAGCAGGAACACCTAAAATATCTTCACTTCAGTGGCAAAGTGAAGCAGCGGCCTTGCCGCATCCTAAAGTCAGTTGTCCTCAAGACTGTGAATAGTTATTAGTTGGAGATCTAATCTCAGATGTAGGAGTCTGCGACAACCTGGATTCTACCGATCACAATTAGCGTAAATCACAACATAACAAGGCACGAGGGGAAGATAAGAACCCTAAACTTCAGAAGGGCAAATTGTGTTCAATGATAGAGGAAATAAACTGGGACCAAACCCTGGGATCACTGACCATGGAGGAAAAATGGGAATGCTTTAGGAACATATTAAGCAAAGGCATCTTGCAGTGCATTCCTATGGGAAATACATTTAGAAGAGACAAAGCCAAACCTGGCTGGCTAAACTGCAATGTAAATAAACTTATTAGAGAAAAAAAATGGCCTTCAGGAAATATAAATCAGAGGGCACAGTATCGGCTTTCCAGCTATAAAAGGAATCAAATAATAAATGTAAATCCGAAATCAAAGTAGCTAAAATCAACTTTGAGAGACAAATAGCGGAGGATAGTAAAGAGAACCCAAAGAAATTCTTTAAATATATCAACAGCAAAAAAGCTAGGGCAGAGCATATTGCACACATAATTAACAATGATGGGAGGATGGTTACAGAGGACACTGAAAAAGCAACCGTGCTGAACGCTTTTTTCTCCTCAGTCTTTACACAGGAAACGGAGGGGTACACTGACCATGACTGTATGGGGTACACTGACCATGACTGTATGGGGTACACTGACCATGGCTGTATGGGGTACACTGACCATGGCTGTATGGGGTACACTGACCATGACTGTATGGGGTACACTGATCATGACTGTATGGGGTACACTGACCATGACTGTATGGGGTACACTGACCATGACTGTATGGGGGTACACTGACCATGACTGTATGGGGTACACTGACCATGGCTGTATGGGGTACACTGACCATGACTGTATGGGGTACACTGACCATGGCTGTATGGGGTACACTGACCATGGCTGTATGGGGTACACTGACCATGACTGTATGGAGTACACTGACCATGACTGTATGGGGTACACTGACCATGACTGTATGGGGAACACTGACCAGGACTGTATGGGGTACACTGACCATGGCTGTATGGGGTACACTGACCATGACTGTATGGAGTACACTGACCATGACTGTATGGGGTACACTGACCATGACTGTATGGGGTACACTGACCATGACTGTATGGAGTACACTGACCATGGCTGTATGGGGTACACTGACCATGACTGTATGGAGTACACTGACCATGACTGTATGGGGTACACTGACCATGACTGTATGGGGTACACTGACCATGGCTGTATGGGGTACACTGACCATGACTGTATGGGGGTACACTGACCATGACTGTATGGGGTACACTGACCATGACTGTATGGGGTACACTGACCATGACTGTATGGAGTACACTGACCATGACTGTATGGTTAGTAGTAATACACAGGACTTGCCACTATGGCTAACAGAGGGTGAAATCAGGGAAAGGCTGGATAAAAATAACACAAACAAATCACCAGGCCCGGATGGCGTACATCCGAGAGTACTCAAAGAACTCAGTAAGGTTATATCTAGACCACTGTTCCTGATCTTTGCTGACAGTATTAGGACAGGAGATGTACCAGGGGATTGGAGGAAAGCTAACGTGATACCGGTATTCAAAAAAGGGGCAGAGGCATATCCCGGGAAATTATAGGCCTGTCAGTCTGACATCGATAGTATGTAAACTTCTGGAGGGGATGATAAGGGACTATATCGTAGAGTTTGCTAAAGAAAACAATATCATCAGCAGTAATCAGCATGGGTTTACAAAGGGGCATTCGTGTCAAACCAATCTGTTAACATTCTACGAGGAGGTGAGCTGTGAGCTAGATAGGGGGAGACCAGTGGATGTGGTGTACCTGGATTTTGCTAAGGCGTTTGATACAGTTCCCCACAAACGCTTGATTTATAAATTCAACCACAAGGTTTGCTCTTGGATAAGGAACTGGGTAAAGGGGCGTGTCCAAAGAGTGGTAATAAACAACGCATACTTCGACTGGTCTGGTGGTGGTAAGTGGGGTCCCCCAAGGCTCAGTTCTGGGACCAATTTTTTCAATTTATTCATAAACAGCACTGAGGACGGGGTCAGTAGCTCGATCTCAGGTTTTGCAGATGACACAAAATTAAGCAGGGCAATAACTTCACATCGTGAGGCAGAAATCTTACAGAATGACCTAAACAAAACAACAGAGTGGGCAACGACATGGCAAATGAGGTTTAATGTGGAGAAGTGCAAGGTATTGCACTTAGGGACCAATAATATAAAAGCAATATACAAGCTAGGGGGGGAACCTCTGGGGGTATCAAAATGGAGAAAGATCTGGGAGTCTTAGTGGAAGATAGATTTAGCAACAGCATGCAATGTCAAGCTGCAGCTGCCAAAGCCAGCAGAATATTAGCATGCATAAAGAAAGGGATGTATTCCAGAGATAAGACTATAATCCTTCCACTTTATAAAACTCTGGTCCGACCGCATCTGGAGTATTCTGTCCAGTTCTGGTCGTCAGTGCTCAGAAGGGATGTATTGGAGCTTGAGACAGTACAAAGACGGGCAACAAAACTTATTAGGGGATTGGAGGACCTTAATTATAAAGAGCGTTTAGAGGCACTAGATTCATTCTCCCTGGAGAAGAGACGCCTGAGAGGGGACATGATAGCGATTTACAAATACCTCATCGGTGATCAGAGCACAGAAAAAAAAAACTGTTCAGTCGCAAGGAATGCATGAGGACTCTAGGACATACAATGCGATTAGAGGAGAAGAGATTTAACCTCAGGCTATGCGGGGGGTTCTTTACTGTTAGAGCTACAAGACTGTGGAATTCCCTGCCACAAATGGTAGTAACTGCGGGGAGTATGGCTACTTTTAAAAGACTATTGGACATACATCTCAAGAAAAAAAACATTCAGGGGTATGAGAAATGAATAGGTCCACACACACCTACACAGGGGGAACTGGATGGACTATTGTCTTTATTCAACCTCACCTACTATGTAACTATGGAGTATCCCACGCATCCCTTCTCCTATCCCAGTTCTAAATAAAACTACAAAACAAAATCCCCTGGACTGATCATGACTGAGCCAAGGACTTAAAGTGATAAGTTTCTGCAACCAGTTGTTACGAGTAACCCAAGGGAATCCAGAAAGTGTTATATCCAGCAGTCCTCTAGGGGGCAGTGCTACTACTGGGAACACCAACAGGGAGGAACTATCATACAGGGACCACCTACAGGAAGGAGCCAACATTCCGGAACCAACTACAGGAGGGTGCCATCATTCCGGGACCACCTACAGGAGGGCGTTATCATACTAGAACCACCTACAGGAGGGGGCCATCATACTGGGACCACCTACAGGGAGGAGCTATCATACTGGGACCACCTACAGGGAGGAGCTATCATACCGGGACCACCTACAGGGAGGAGTTATCATACCAGGACCACCTACAGGGAGGAGCTATCATACTGGGACCACCCAACTCATCCCATCTCATTAGCTGCACCTGCAGACAGTGACACAAGGCCTGGAAATTCTCCTGGTTGAATTCCAGCTGATCCCAGTCCAGTTCCCAGCATGCAGTGGGGTTGAGAATGGATGAAAGTCCATACAGCATGGAGCCACACACTCCCTGAGAGGACAGAGCTCTGGAAGGAGAGAAGATCGCAGTCACCACTTAAATACAGAGCAGAGGCCGGCCATGGGGGGGGGGGGGAATCAGACTCTTACCGAAGGATCCGGATGGTCTGTGGGACTCCGGGGGTGCGCTCCTGTTCACCATCATGAGGGAGACCTCCGAGGAGGAGACTGGGAGGGAGGAGAGGGCGGTGCACATCGCAGATGATCTGTACTGTAGATGGAGAGGAATGGGGGGTTCATGTCATGGGGAAGTTCAAAAAAGATCATTGCAACCCCCCCCCCCCACCCCCGAGTGTGAATGACCCCCCTATAAAATGATGGCATACTAGGTAAGGTGATTATTATAGAGGCTACACCCCCAGAGTGTGAATGACCCCCCCTCTATATAATGATAATATCCTATACACTCAGTATAACCTTTATATCCAGTATATAAAACAAGATGCCCCACCCCCCCCCCCCCATATAATGCTAATATACTTGTAGTGCCCTCCTAGATAGGTGTACATCATTTTTGGTTTCTCTGCTTAACAGAGAGCTGTGATTGTTTAGTGAGGTCTGCTCAGTGTGCTCTGGTGCTGCTCATGCTGTCTGGATGTTTCACACCAATCCAATAGCTAAGGAGTATATTGGACAGTGGGTGGAAACAAAGCAGATTGTACAGCATCTGTACAGCCCTGGCCAATTAGAAGAGGATGTACCCCAAAGCATGCTGGGTACCTGTATTTATATCTGAAGGTCACATGGGCTGGTAGTCCAGTCTACCTCTAGGTCCAGGTGGGGAGGGGGCTGCTGCCTCCCCCAGCACAGGCTGCTATGTGGCCTTAGGTAGTTGACCTGAAACATTGAAGTTGCAACCCATGGTCCTGACTGAGGGAGGCTGTCCATGGATTCTGTCTGGTACCACTAAAGAGGGCTGCTGTGTGTGCTTCAGGAACCTTGCGAGTACAGACCCCCCCACAGGGGATCCCTGGGGAAGTGTGGTGTTAGATCCCCCTCTGGGTGCAAGAAGTCAGATATTGGGTGCAAGCTAAAGGAGACACTGGCTAGTGTCTTGAAGAGCCAAGGATCACTGAGTTCCTTCAGCTACTGTCAAGACCTGGACCTGAACCTGGGACCTCTGCTGTGTCTGGCAATGACTCTGCTTGCTGAGCTACCTGGAATGCTTGACAGCTCTCTGCTACCTGGAATGCTTGACAGCTCTCTAGACAATTCCTTGAATGATCCTGCCTTGAATCTTGTTTGCCTTGAACCTTGAACTCTTTGCTCCTCCCATGAACTTCCTGATATTAGCAATGTCTCTGCACTTCCTGGTTGCCAGAATATTGTGCCTTCACCAGCCAATATCTTGCTCTTGTTTCTCCTACTGCCGACCGTGTCTTTGCTACCATTTGTTACCGACATTTGGCTTGTTCCTCAACTACGCTTCTGCTTGATCCCTACCTGCTATATCTGCTACTGGACCATGGCTTGCTCACCTCCTGGTTGGGCTATCCTGAGGACTGCAACCTGGTACCAACAAGCAGCAAAGCCCATCTCCACCACCCGGAGCTCTGGTGAATACCGTTTAGTACTTAGACCCCGCACCTCAGGTGAACCCGTATCGTCAGCCAGGGTGACCTGCGTGAATATCTATTCAACCTGTCAGTGGGTGCTACTCCACTGCCATAGCTACTGGCCTCCGAAACTGACTCCAGATAGTGACAGCTACCAAGGGACTTGTTCATCCTATACCAAGGCTGTATGGTCCAGCAGATGATCTGTTATTCAGTTCAAGCCAAGTGAGGCTAAGTGAGAGTTGTCCTCATCTGTGCTGTTCTATTGAGAGAGTTGTCCTCACCTATGAATAGTTAATTTGGAGTATCCTTCTACTATCCAAGTTCTCCAAATAAAATAAAAAACAAATCCCCTAGACTAATCTTTGAAGATAACGAGCATAAGAGTGTGTGCACCTGGCTATATGAAAATACCCTGTATCTGGCTGTAGAGTAATCAGTGGGAGACCTGGCCAATCCAATATCCAGGCGACTCCTGCAGAGGTAGCGCTATATTCTGTACACTCACACTTATTATCTCCTTTGGGAAAGATAAGGCGGACCTCTTCCCTCTCAGATTCAAACAGCCAGGCTTTGAAGAAACTCTCCAGACTGAGAACATCCCCGGCACTCACCCGGAGTTCAATGTCATAGATGTGAGACCCTACAAGAGACATAGAACTTTACATCACCAGAAATCCCTAGAACATGGAACTAAATATCATATAAGGAATGCTGAGGGCCACAGAATGGACTGAGAACATCACCAGAAATATCAAGGCCTCACTGTCCTGCCTGATATGGAGGAGAGCAAGGACATAACTAGGCATGACCTGGAATGACACATCATGTATGTAGAAGATGGAGGAGTATGGAGGAGATGGAGAACATAACCAGGAATGACATGTCATGTATGTAGAAGATGGAGGGGTATGGAGGAGATGGAGAACATAACCAGGAATGACATGTCATGTATGTAAAAGATGGAGGGGTATGGAGGAGATGGAGAACATAAACAGAAATGACAAGTCATGTATGTAGAAGAGGGAGGGGTATGGAGTAGATGGAGAAAATAACCAGGAATGACACGTCATGTATGTAGAAGACAGAGGGGTGTGGAGGAGATGGAGAACATAACCAGGAATGAAACATCATGTATGTAGAAGATGGAGGGGTATGGAGGAGATGGAGAACATAACCAGGAATGACATGTCATGTATGTAGAAGGTGGAGGAGATGGAGAACATAACCAGGAATGACATGTCATGTATGTAGAAGAGGGAGGGGTATGGAGGAGATAGAGAACATAACCAGGAATGACATGTCATGTATGTAGAAGGTGGAGGAGATGGAGAACATAACCAGGAATGACATGTCATGTATGTAGAAGATGGAGGAGATGGAGAACATAACCAGGAATGACATGTCATGTATGTAGAAGATGGAGGAGATGGAGAACATAACCAGGAATGACATGTCATGTATGTAGAAGATGGAGGGGTATGGAGGAGATGGAGAACATAACCAGGAATGACATGTCATGTATGTAGAAGATGGAGGGGTATGGAGGAGATGGAGAACATAGCCAGGAATGACATGTCATGTATGTAGAAGATGGAGGGGTATGGAGGAGATGGAGAACATAGCCAGGAATGACACGTCATGTATGTAGAAGAGGGAGGGGTATGGAGGAGATAGAGAACATAACCAGGAATGACACGTCATGTATGTAGAAGATGGAGGAGATGGAGAACATAACCAGGAATGACATGTCATGTATGTAGAAGATGGAGGAGATGGAGAACATAACCAGGAATGACATGTCATGTATGTAGAAGAGGGAGGGGTATGGAGGAGATGGAGAACATAACCAGGAATGACATGTCATGTATGTAGAAGATGGAGGAGATGGAGAACATAACCAGGAATGACACGTCATGTATGTAGAAGATGGAGGAGATGGAGAACATAACCAGGAATGACACGTCATGTATGTAGAAGAGGGAGGGGTATGGAGGAGATGGAGAACATAACCAGGAATGACACGTCATGTATGTAGAAGATGGAGTGAAGGGACCACACTCCTAGAAACATGTTCATACTACATACTGTGATCCGGATCTCTGGTGGGGTCAGGAGAGGCCTCGTTGCTCACGCCGTCCTCCACATCACATGACAACTGGACAACCAGCAGTCTACGCAATGAACTCAGATCAGATTCCTTCAACCCTTCATTCAGCTCAGAGGCCACTTCTTGTCCCGGGCGGGTGGACAGCACCAACACCTGTGAATGAAACAAGACCGACAATCTGAGCATTGTCTACACCAATCACACCACCGCCAGTGTGCTCTGCTCAGTCCGTGTATGGAATGATTGGAGGGGTTTTACCTCTACAAAGGAGTTGTGTGTTCCGGCTCCATAAGCGCTGTGCTGGGCCAGCTGTCTGTTCTGCTGCAGAGCGTCAAGGATGGCCAGAGACAGTGCGCGGGTCCGGAGGGCCTGAGACCCCTCCCCACAGATGGAGTAAAGCTCTGATAGGCAACTGTGAAGGCGAATGAAGTTTCCTCTCAGGGGCTAAAAAACAAGTCAAGGATGGAGAGACCTGAGATACTTCATAAACCTGCATATCACACGGGGGATGGGGGGCCAAGGGGAGACAGAACAGGCAGCTGCCTTGGGAGCTTCAATTAAATAGAACACAAAAGTGTTGGGTGGAACTGGCAACCTACTCGCCTGAAGAAGTCATTGTGACGGTGTTCACCGTCACTGGAATTTAAGGACAGATGGATGATGGTTTGGATTGCTTTATATTTGTCAGCAAGGTCTCCATGTAGAAATATTGAGATTTGTTCCCATTTGCCATGAGGTCTTTGACCAGGAAGTACAACTCCTAATATGGTAATTCCAGGAAGTTCAATGAGGTGACTGACTGTCTAACAATGTTGCTTTTGTCTGAGGTGGCTTTCCATTCACCTATTGTCAGGTGTGCTAATGAACTCACCTGTTGTCTGCTAAGGGATGTATTGACACTCAGAGTAATGTGTATTGGGGGCTCATTAGGGAACCATTGTTCTGTATCTGGCTATTGTGTACATTGATTGTCCCCTGGGGGCTTCTGTCTCCTTACACATAACAGTTCTTCTAAGCAAGCTAACGGGCCAATCCCTGCTGACTCATTTTCAAGTCCTCATTTGCATGGCTAAGGAGGACCTGAAGGAGAACGGCATCTACTGTGCAATTGACCAATGGGAAAGCGGTTTTTGGGGGCAGGATGTTCCAAATTCTGTATAAAAGTGTGTTGTGTTCTTCCAATAAATCGTCTTCCTGTTTGAACTTACATACAGCCTGCTTGGTGTTTGTTCTAATGGATTCTGAACGGCACATAGCTGTAGTTCAGATCCCGGATCCTTGGTTGACCGAACATTCAGACGTTGCGATCTGCAAGCTGACTCACTAGAAGCAGAGGAGTGTCGGGAGAGCGGAAGCGAGCGAGCCAGGGTCTCGTTACAGTCATCTTTAATGGGTGGCTGCAATTGGATCATTTTCCTTTGGCTTACTCACACCTATAGTGGTCCCCTGTACCTTCCTCCCACCTATACCGGTCCCCTGTACCTTCCTCACACCTTTACCGCTCCCCTGTACCTTCCTTACACCGATACCGCTCCCCTGTACCTTCCTCACATCTATACTGGTCCCCTGTACCTTCCTCACACCTATACCGGTTCCCTGTACCTTCTTCACACCTATACCGGTCCCCTGTACCTTCCTTACACCTATACCAGTTCCCTGTACCTTCCTCACACCTATACCGGTCCCCTGTACCTTCCTCACACCTACACCGGTCCCCTGTACCTTCCTCACACCTACACCGGTCCCCTGTACCTTTCTCACACCTATACCGATCCCCTGTACCTTCCTCACACCGATACCGCTCCCCTGTACCTTCCTCACACCTATACCGGTCCCCTGTACCTTCCTCACACCGATACCGGTCGCCTCTACCTTCCTCACACCTACACCGGTCCCCTGTACCTCTCTCACACCTACAACGGTCCCCTGTACCTTCCTCACACCTACACCGGTCCCCTGTACCTCCCTCACACCTACAACGGTCCCCTGTACCTTCCTCACACCTATAACGGTCCCCTGTGCCTTCCTTACACCTATACCGGTCCCCTGTACCTTCCTAACACCTATACCGATCCCCTGTACCTTCCTCACACCGATACCGGTCCCCTGTACATTCCTCACACCTATACCGGTCCCCTGTACCTTCCTCACACCGATACCGGTCGCCTCTACCTTCCTCACACCTATACCGGTCCCCTGTACCTCTCTCACACCTACAACGGTCCCCTGTACCTTCCTCACACCTACACCGGTCCCCTGTACCTCCCTCACACCTACAACGGTCCCCTGTACCTTCTTCACACCTATAACGGTCCCCTGTACCTTCCTTACACCTATACCGGTCCCCTGTACCTTCCTAACACCTATACCGATCCCCTGTACCTTCCTCACACCTATACCAGTCCCCTGTACCTTCCTCACACCTATACCGGTCCCCTGTACCTTCCTCACACCGATACTGCTCCCCTGTACCTTCCTCACACCTATACCGGTCCTCTGTACCTTCCTCACACCTATACCGATCCCCTGTACCTTCCTCACACCGATACCGGTCGCCTCTACCTTCCTCACACCTATACCGGTCCTCTGTACCTTCCTCACACCTATACCGATCCCCTGTACCTTCCTCACACCTATACCGGTCGCCTCTACCTTCCTCACACCTATACCGGTCCCCTGTACCTTCCTCACACCTATACCAGTCCCCTGTACCTTCCTCACACCTACACCGGTCCCCTGTACCTTCCTCACACCTACACCGGTCCCCTGTACCTCCCTCACACCTACAACGGTCCCCTGTACCTTCCTCACACCTACACCGGTCCCCTGTACCTCCCTCACACCTACAACGGTCCCCTGTACCTTCCTCACACCTACACCGGTCCCCTGTACCTCCCTCACACCTACAACGGTCCCCTGTACCTTCCTCACACCTATACTGGTCCCCTGTACCTTCCTAACACCTATACCGATCCCCTGTACCTTCCTCACATCTATACCGGTCCCCTGTACCCTCCTCACACCTATACCGGTCCATTGTACCTTCCTCACACCTATACCGGTCCCCTGTACCTTCCTCACACCTATACCGGTCCCCTGTACCTTCCTCACACCTACACCGATCCCCTGTACCTTCCTCACACCTACACCGGTCCCCTGTACCTTCCTTACACCTATACCGGTCCCCTGTACCTTCCTCACACCTATACAGGTCCCCTATACCTTCCTCACACCTACACCGGTCCCCTGTACCTTCCTTACACCTATAAATCTCACCTGTACCTTCCTCACAGCTACACCGGTCCCCTGTACCTTCCTCACACCTATAAAGCTCACCTGTACCTTCCTCACACCTACACCGGTCCCCTGTACCTTCCTCACACCTACACCGGTTGTAACGGAACCGCGACCCCCACTGTACTTGTGGACTTCCTTCAGTATACAGCTTCCTCCCAGTCGTGAACATAGATATCAACTTTTCCAGCTGCCCCTGTGATGGGAGTCACTTTGGTTGGGACCAACCTAAGGTAACCCAGCTTACCTTAGAGAAGTTGGGAAATCCCTGTCTCAGGTCCCCGCCCCTCCTATGTGTAAGTCACCCTGTGTCTATTAGGGACACAGAGTGACCGAGAAAATTATGGACTTAATGGACACACAATATGGTTTGGATTACTTTAAAATGGGACAGTAATAATTATCAAGAAATATGCAGATTTAATCCCACTTTACACTGTGAGACCTATAGACTGTTGTAGCCTGTTGTCATGAAGTCTGGGACTCCTAAATAATCAAAGCAATGCTTAGATGTGTATTCCATGTACTTCGATGTAGGAGACGGACAGTCTGTCACTGGTGGTCTCTTCCTATTGTCTGTATCATGGGGTGTTCTGTGTTTATACTTAGGATAATGTGAAATTTTGTATTAACTTTGTTGCCGGGCAGGCTGGTTTAAGTGCGCTAAATTAAAGTGGAGTTCCACCCTGAACATTTTTTTTTACCTAAAAATACCCCTGGGACAGTCAGGGCTAGTGCATTTAGCCTCTGAACTGTCCCGTTTCACTTACCTTTTAGAAGAAATACTTACCTTGAAAATGTCTTGTCCAGCGCTGACATCTCAGGTGTGGGCAGCTGAAGCCGGAGCGTCCTCTTTGGTGACGTCAGAGTCCCAGAATGTCCTACAACGGCCCAGCTCGTCACTTCCGGTGCAGTCATCCCTGCACAGCTCCTGAACCGGAAGTGACGGCGCGGGCCGCGGCCACAGAGGGAGGAAGAGGAAGGAAGGTAAGTATATTTTCATTAAGAACAAGGTACGTGAAAAAAAAAAAATTGAATTATCCAAATCTTTTTCAGGATATTTTCTTCTATTAGAAACTGCAACGTACTGGGTGAGAGGATGGCCATAAAGTTAGAGGGGCTCTTAAACTAGGTGATGGGGGGGGGGAGGGTACAGATGTATAATTAGCCAGTGCGGAGCAAGATTCAGAGGACACAAATGGGGACATTAGCAGTAGGGTGTTCAGAGCTCCTAAACCCAGGGGGGGTATGGGGAAAAAATCACAAGAGCAGCCTAAAAACAACATCAAATGAGGATATAGGCAACCGGACAAAATTACGAGGTTTACCAATGCAAGAAGCCTGGCCAACAAGATGGAAGAGCTGGAGCTGCAGATGATTGAGGAGGACTTAGATTTTGTGGGGATAACAGAGACTTGGTTCGAAAGCTCTCATGATTGGATGGCGACCATTCAGGGGTATTCCCTTTATCGCAGGGATAGAGAAGGTACAAAAGGGGGAGGGGTATGTCTGTATATTAAGAACAGTATACAGGTAAATATGAGGGATGATATTAATAATGGAGCTATGGACGAGGCAGAATCCCTATGGGTAGAGCTTCAAAGGGAAGGCACGGTGGGGAAAGTAATAGTGGGCGTATGCTATAGGCCCCCCCACCAGAGGGAGGAGGGGGAGGCAGACCTCATTTTACAGATAGGATTGGTCAGATGGTGAACGCACTGACAAGAAATGCGGTACTTGACCTACTGATTACCAACAATACAGACCTGCTCATGGATATAGAAATACGGGGCAACTTAGGAAACAGTGACCATAGGTCAATAAGTTTCAGTATTAATTACAGTAATAGGAAACACAAGGGTAATTTAAGGACACTGAAATTCAAAAGAGCCAATTTCCCATAACTGCTCTTTCTGCTAGAAAATATCAAATGGGATAGAACCCTGGGAACAAAGAACACGGAGGAAAAATGGGAGTGCTTCAAGAGCATACTAAACAAAGGGATTGGCCAGTGCATTCCAAAGGGAAAAAAATGTAAAAGAGCAAAACTAAACCCTGGGTGGCTAAACTCCAACATAAAATGCATATTAATACTAAAGAAAAGGCCTTCAAAAAATACAAGACTGAGGGGTCATTGGCAGCATTCAAGCATTACAAAGAGTGTAATAAGAAATGTAAGGGCGAAATCAGGGCGGCTAAAATAGAACACGAGAGACATATAGTGGAAGAGAGTAAAAAGAACCCCAAGAAGTTCTTTAAGTATATAAACAGTAAGAAAGCGAGGTCAGGACACATTGGCCCCATAAAAGATGATGAAGGAAATTTGGCCACAGAGGACAGAGAAAAGGCAGAAGTGTTAAATAATTTCTTCTCTTCAGTCTTCACAAAAGAATCGGGGGGCTACACGAACCCAGCTTGTAAGGCCGAACTAAACAACACACCTCAGGAAGTGCCGCCATTGCGAACAGAAGATAGACTTAGAACTAAACTAGAGAAACTTAACATGAATAAATCACCGGGACCGGATGGCTTGCACCCGAGGGTTCTTAACCGGTTGCCGACCGCCGCACGACTATATACTGCGGCGGTCAGCCCCGGCCAGGCAGAGTGACGTATCGGTACGTCACTCGCCTGTCACTGACTTGCGAGCCTATCGCGGGCGGGCGCGCGCCCGCCGAGGCGCGCGCCCGCCGCGGCTCGTTCACAGGCAAGTCAGTGCGTGTGACCGGCGGACTCGATGTCCGCCAGTCACACTGCGATCGCTCCTGTGAAGGGAGAAAGACAGAGCAGCTTGTGTAAACAAGCTGCCTGTCAGTTCTCCCTGTGTAAAAGTAAAGATCTGACCGTTCTACTATGTAGAACGGTTGATCTTTGCTTTTACACCAATAGCAATGTCCCTACACAGTAGAAAGCACGCCCCTAGGACACACTTAACCCCTCCCTGTCCAATAAAGTTAACCCCTTCCCTGCCAGTGTCATTTTTGCAGTAACAGTGCATATGTATAGCACTGATTACTGCAGTAATGTCACTGGTAACCCCAAAAGTGTCAAAAATGTCAGTCAAGGGTCCGATCTGTCCGCCGCAATGTCGCAGTACCGAAAAAAAAAAATCGCAGATCGCCGCCATTACGCGTTAAAAAAAAAAACACCAAAAATGACAAAAATCTTTCCCTTTGTTAGTAAACGCGATAACTTTTGCGCAAACCAATCAAAATACGCTTTTTGCGATTTTTTTTTACCAAACATAGGTAGCATAAAACAAATTGGCCGAAAAATGTTAAAAAATTTTGATTTTTACTTTTTTTTTTGGGGAATTTCATATAAAAAAATGTGAAAAATATTGTTATTTTTGCAAAATTTACGCTCTTTTTTTGTTTATAGCGCGTGATCAAAAAATCGCACAGGTGATCAAATACCACCAAAAGAAAGCTCTGTTTGTGGGAAAAAAAGGACGTCAAATTCGTTTAGGTACAGCGTCGCACGACCGTGCAATTGTCCGTTAAATCACGCAGTAAAAAAATCGCAAAAAAACCCCTGGTCCTTTAGCAGCCAAATCCTCCGGGGCTTAAGTGGTTAAAGAGCTCAGCCAGGTGATTGGCAGACCATTATTCTTGATCTTTAAGGATAGTTTACAGACGGGTATGGTGCCAGCTGATTGGAAAAAAGCCAACGTGGTACCAATATTTAAAAAGGGGCCGAGATATATCCCGGGTAACTATAGGCCGGTCAGCCTAACATCAATAGTCTGCAAGATTTTGGAGGGGATGTTAAGGGACCACATACAAGACTTTAGTAATGAAAACTGTATTATTAGTAGTAATCAGCATGGATTCATGAAAAATCGTTCTTGACAAACCAATCTATTAACCTTCTACGATGAAGTGAGCTGCCACCTAGATAAAGGAAAGCCTGTGGATGTTACATAGTTACATAGTAGTTGAGGTTGAATAAAGACAATAGTCCATTCAGTTCAACCTGTGTAGGTGTGTGTGGCTGTAATCATCTCTCATACCCCTGAATGTTCTGATCCTTGAGATGTAAGTCTAAGAGTCTTTTGAAAGCCACCATACTTCCCGCAGAAACCACCTCTTGTGGTAGAGAATTCCACAATCTTGTAGCTCTAACAGTAAAGAACCCCCTGCGTTGCCTGAGGTTAAAACGCTTCTCCTCTAATCGCATTGTATGTCCTCGAGTCCTCTTGCAATCCTTTCGACTGAATAGCTTTTTTTTCTATGCTGAGATCCCCATTGAGATATTTATAAATTGCTATCATGTCCCCTCTAAGGCGTCTCTTCTCCAGGGAGAATAAATCGAGCGATTGCAGACGCTCTTCATAATTAAGGTCCTCCAATCCCCTAATCAGTTTAGTTGCCCTTCTCCGGACTCTCTCCAGCTCCAACACATCCCTCCCGAGGACTGGCGACCAGAACTGGACAGAATACTCCAGATGCGGTCGGACCAGAGTTTTATAAAGTGGAAGGATTATAGTCTTATCTCTGGAATACATCCCTTTCTTTATGCATGCTAATATTCTGTTGGCTTTGGCAGCTGCCGCTTGACATTGCATGCTGTTGCCTAATCTATCATCAACCAAGACTCCCAGATCTTTCTCCATTTTTGATTCCCCCAAAGGTTCCCCCCCTAACGTGTATTGTGCTTTTATGTTTCTAATCCTCAAGTGCAAAACCTTACACTTCTCTACGTTAAACCTCTTTGCCATGTCGTTGCCCACTCTGTTATTTTGTCCAGGTCATTCTGTAGGATATCTGCTTCATGCTGTGCAGTTATTGCCCTGCCCAATTTTGTGTCATCTGCAAAAACTGATATCGAACTCCTGATCCCGTCCTCAATGCTGTTTATGAATAAATTGAACAAGGTTGGTCCCAGGACTGAGCCCTGGGGGACCCCGCTTACAACCCCAGACCAGTCTGAGTATGCGCTGTTTATTACTACCCTTTGGACACGGCCTTTTAGCCAATTCCGTATCCAAGAGCAAACCCTGCTATCGATACCTGCAGACCTTATTTTATAAATTAAGCGTTTGTGGGGGACTGTATCAAACGCCTTAGCGAAATCCATGTACACCACATCCACTGGTCTCCCCCTATCTAGGTACACCACATCCACTGGTCTGCCCCTATCCAGATACCCCACATCCACTGGTCTGCCCCTATCTAACTCACAGCTCACCTCCTCGTAGAATGTTAAGAGATTGGTTTGACAAGAACGCCCATTTGTAAACCCGTGCTGATTACTGCTGATGATGTTGTTGTCTTTAGCAAACTCTAAGGCTCCATTCACACCTGAGCATTTTTGAGCGTTTTTCAGCTCCAAAAACGCTCAAAAAAACAGCACTTGCTGCATCCACCATAAGACCTCCGCATCTAGGACTGTGGGTGGAGGTGAGCAAAGCCACTATTACTGTGCCACATTGTCCATTCTTCAGTCAGGATTTCTGGACTGTCAGCTGCTACTTCTGGATATTCCCAGGTAAGGGGAGCCCAGGCCCGATGCTGAGCAGAGTCTAGCAGCCGTCTGTAGGCGATCTCCAGCTCCCATTCCTGATTGGCAGAAAATTCCAAATCTTCCAGTGCCCAGAACACTTCCGAGATGTTCAGGATCTTTTCTCTGTAATCCTCAATTTCCTCCAACCGCCACTCCAAATCGCCGCCATAGTAAAAGCCTTCTGTAGGGCTGTCCTTCGCTGTCCATGGGCACACTTGGGTTACATACCAGCAGGGGGCTCTGTAGCTCTCATCCAATTACATCTCCACCTGGACCAGCCTTCCTAACTCCGCTTTCCATTCCTTGTGCGGTTGTCTCCCCAAAAACACCATTCACACTTCATACTGGGACCAGTACCATTCACACTTCATACTGGGACCAGTACCATTCACACTTCATACTGGGACCAGTACCATTCACACTTCATACTGGGACCAGTACCTTTCCTGGAAGGAGGGGAGGAGTTTTCCCTGGTGTCACTGCTCACAGGCTAGCGCTTCCTCCCAGAGTTCCCAGTGGATTACATCATACCATCCTAGCAGGACCTTCTCTGACACCGGTCCCCTGTGCTGAGGATCTTCTCTGACACCGGTCCCCTGTGCTGAGGACCTTCTCTGACACCGGTCCCCTGTGCTGAGGACCTTCTCTGACACCGGTCCCCTGTGCTGAGGATCTTCTCTGACACCGGTCCCCTGTGCTGAGGACCTTCTCTGACACCGGTCCCCTGTGCTGAGGACCTTCTCTGACACCGGTCCCCTGTGCTGAGGACCTTCTCTGACACCGGTCCCCTGTGCTGAGAACCTTCTCTGACACCGGTCCCCTGTGCTGAGGACCTTCTCTGACACCGGTCCCCCGTGCTGAGGACCTTCTCTGACACCGGTCCCCTGTGCTGAGGATCTTCTCTGACACCGGTCCCCTGTGCTGAGAACCTTCTCTGACACCGGTCCCCTGTGCTGAGGACCTTCTCTGACACCGGTCCCCTGTGCTGAGGACCTTCTCTGACACCGGTCCCCTGTGCCGAGAACCTTCTCTGACACCGCTCCCCTGTGCTGAGGATCTTCTCTGATACCGGTCCCCTGTGCTGAGGACCTTCTCTGACACCGATCTCCTGTGCTGAGGATCTTCTCTGACACCGGTCCCCTGTGCTGAGGACCTTCTCTGACACCGATCCCCTGTGCTGAGGATCTTCTCTGACACCGATCCCCTGTGCTGTATCCGCATCTCTCACAACCTCCTTCAAAATTCCTCTTCCATGGCGGCTGATATCTGTACCTCTCCTCTTCTGCTATCCGGACCTTGGATCCCAGGGGAGGTTTGGATGTCCCAGACTGCAGGAAGCATCCCACCGCTTGCCACCAATGTAACGGAACCTCAGACCCACACTGTACTTGTGGTCTTCCGTCAGTATACGGCTTCCTCCCAGTCATGAACATAGATATCAAATCCTAGCACTCCCCATACAAAGCTAGCCGACAACTTATCTTGTACTGGAATCTTCTCCTTTATTGAACAGTTTCACTCTCAATTAATACACACATGAGCACATCCCCCTCCTGATCAGATTACCCAATCAGGTCAGGGTTACCTGATTACATTATCATATGCAGATAAAATTGTATATAGAAATAGATTTAACCTGAACTAATTATCTAGCCATCTGGACACAAACAATATGTGAGGTCATTAACATTTAACAATGGGACAGACAGGCTTAACAGAATCCACATCACACCTTGTCGTGGAAAATAAAAGGGCTTGTACTGAAAAGTACAAATGGCCCGCTCTTTTGCATAACGATTTACCAAGCACTCGGCGATAAAGAAAGGAACAAACACGCTGGGTCATTTCGATGCCATCTGCCAGGTCTCTCTCCATTGGATATGTATGTGTGTGCATTTGTGTAGTAATAGCAAGTGTTTGTGTGTGTGTGAGTTTATGTGTCTCTTAAATGGCTATGTGAGCTTGTGTCTGTGTGTGTGTGTGTGTGTGTGTCAGTGTGTGTGTGCCTCCTTCTGAGTTCTGATCTGTTCTGTGTGAGGGCAGGGCAGAGCAGGTTTATTTACATCAAGTGGACAAAAGGAAGTTACAGGGAGTGGCTTCACAACCACCAATCACAAAGTACAATGGGCAGGGCTTATGTACAAACACAGCCATGTGCAGAGATGAGTAGAAATGGCTGCCATCTTATTACTAACAAGTCTTTCAATGACAGTTAAAGCAATAATCACTGTAAATATCGATTATCAGTAAAACTTGACACTGGGAGACATTATGACTATTTAAACTAAAGAAAATGTCCACAATCAAAATTTCCACAACACACCTCAATACACAGAAAATAGGAAGAGCCTGTCTCTGACATTGAAGGACAATACACATTATCATAAGTGTAAACACAGAACCCATTAAAAGCAACCCAAACCATTAAGTATCTATCTTTCACTCCCAGTGACGGTGAGCACTGTCACACCGGTCCCATGTACCTTCCTCACACCTATACCAGTCCCCTATACCTTCCTCACACCTACACCGGTCCCCTGTACCTTCCTCACACCTATACCAGTCCCCTATACCTTCCTCACACCTATACCGGTCCCCTGTACCTTCCTCACACCTATACCGGTACCCTGTACCTTCCTCACACCTATACCGATCCCCTGTACCTTCCTCACACCTATACCGGCCTCCTGTACCTTCCTCACACCTATACCGGTCCCCTGTACCTTCCTCACACCTACACCGGTCCCCTGTACCTTCCTCACATCTATACCGGTCCCCTGTACCTTCCTCACATCTATACCGGTCCCCTGTACCTTCCTCACACCTATACCGGTCCCCTGTACCTTCCTCACACCTATAACGGTCCCCTGTACCTCCCTCACACCTACACCGGTCCCCTGTACCTCCCTCACACCTAAACCGGTCCCCTGTACCTTCCTCACACCTATACCGGTCCCCTGTACCTTCCTCACACCTATACCGGTCCCCTTTACCATCCTCACACCTACACCAGTCCCCTGTACCTTCTCACACCTATACCGGTCGCCTGTACCTTCCTCACACCTATACCGGTCCCCTGTACCTTCCTCACACCTATACCGGTCCCCTGTACCTTCCTCACCCCTATACCGGTCCCCTGTACCTTCCTCACCCCTATACCGGTCCCCTGTACCTTCCTCACATCTATACCGGCCTCCTGTACCTTCCTCACACCTATACAGGTCCCCTGTACCTTCCTCACACCTACACCGGTCCCCTGTACCTTCCTCACACCTACACCGGTCCCCTGTACCTTCCTCACACCTATACCGGTCCTCTGTACCTTCCTCACATGTATACCGGTCCCCTGTACCTCCCTCACACCTATACCGGTCCCCTGCACCTTCCTCACACCTATACCGGTCCCCTGTACCTTCCTCACACCTATACCAGTCCCCTGTACCTTCCTCACACCTATACCGGTCGCCTGTACCTTCCTCACACCTATACCGGTCGCCTGTACCATCCTCACACCTATACCGGTCTCCTGTACCTTCCTCACCCCTATACCGGTCCCCTGTACCTTCCTCACCCCTATACCGGTCCCCTGTACCTCCCTCACACCTATACCGGTCCCCTGTACCTTCCTCACACCTATACCGGTCCCCTGTACCTTCCTCACACCTATACCGGTCCCCTGTACCTTCCTCACACCTATACCGGTCCCCTGTACCTTCCTCACCCCTATACCGGTCCCCTGTACCTTCCTAACACCGATACCGGTCCCCTGTACCTCCCTCACACCTATACCGGTCCCCTTTACCATCCTCACACCTACACCAGTCCCCTGTACCTTCTCACACCTATACCGGTCGCCTGTACCTTCCTCACACCTATACCGGTCCCCTGTACCTTCCTCACACCTATACCGGTCCCCTGTACCTTCCTCACCCCTATACCGGTCCCCTGTACCTTCCTCACCCCTATACCGGTCCCCTGTACCTTCCTCACATCTATACCGGCCTCCTGTACCTTCCTCACACCTATACAGGTCCCCTGTACCTTCCTCACACCTACACCGGTCCCCTGTACCTTCCTCACACCTACACCGGTCCCCTGTACCTTCCTCACACCTATACCGGTCCTCTGTACCTTCCTCACATCTATACCGGTCCCCTGTACCTCCCTCACACCTATACCGGTCCCCTGCACCTTCCTCACACCTATACCGGTCCCCTGTACCTTCCTCACACCTATACCAGTCCCCTGTACCTTCCTCACACCTATACCGGTCGCCTGTACCTTCCTCACACCTATACCGGTCGCCTGTACCATCCTCACACCTATACCGGTCTCCTGTACCTTCCTCACCCCTATACCGGTCCCCTGTACCTTCCTCACCCCTATACCGGTCCCCTGTACCTCCCTCACACCTATACCGGTCCCCTGTACCTTCCTCACACCTATACCGGTCCCCTGTACCTTCCTCACACCTATACCGGTCCCCTGTACCTTCCTCACACCTATACCGGTCCCCTGTACCTTCCTCACCCCTATACCGGTCCCCTGTACCTTCCTAACACCGATACCGGTCCCCTGTACCTTCCTCACACCTATACCGGTCCCCTGTACCTTCCTCACACCTATACCGGTTCCCTGTACCTTCTTCACACCTATACCGGTCCCCTGTACCTTCCTCACACCTATACCGGTCCCCTGTACCTTCCTCACCCCTATACCGGTCCCCTGTACCTTCCTAACACCTATACCGGTCCCCTGTACCTTCCTCACACCTACACCGGTCCCCTGTACCTTCCTCACATCAATACCGGTCCCCTGTACCTTCCTCACACCTATACCGGTCCCCTGTACCTTCCTCACACCTATACCGGTCCCCTGTACCTTCCTCACACCCATACCAGTCCCCTGTACCTTCCTCACACCTATACCGGTCCCCTGTACCTTCCTCACACCTATACTGGTCCCCTGTACCTTCCTCACACCTACACCGGTCCCCTGTACCTTCCTCACACCTATACCGGTCCCCTGTACCCCCCTCACACCTACACCGGTCCCCTGTACCTTCCTCACACCTATACCGATCCCCTGTACCCTCCTCACCCCTATACCGATCCCCTGTACCCTCCTCACACCTATACCGGTCCCCTGTACCTCCCTCACACCTATACCGATCCCCTGTACCCTCCTCACCCCTATACTGATCCCCTGTACCTTCCTCACACCTATACCGGTCCCCTGTACCTTCCTCACACCTATACCGGTCCCCTGTACCTCCCTCACACCTATACCGGTCCCCTGTACCTTCCTCACACCTATACCGGTCCCCTGTACCTTCCTCACCCCTATACCGGTCCCCTGTACCTTCCTCACATCTATACCGGCCTCCTGTACCTTCCTCACACCTATACCGGTCCCCTGTACCTTCCTCACACCTATACCGGTCCCCTGTACCTTCCTAACACCTACACCGGTCCCCTGTACCTTCCTCACACCTACACCGGTCCCCTGTACCTTCCTCACACCTATACCGGTCCCCTGTACCTTCCTCACACCTATACCGGTCCCCTGTACCTTCCTAACACCTACACCGGTCCCCTGTACCTTCCTCACACCTACACCGGTCCCCTGTACCTTCCTCACACCTATACCGGTCCCCTGTACCTCCCTCACACCTATACCGGTCCCCTGTACCTTCCTAACACCTACACTGTTCCCCTGTACCTTCCTCACACCTATACCGGTCCCCTGTACCCTCCTCACACCTATATCGGTCCCCTGTACCTTCCTCACACCTATACCGGTCCGCTGTACCTTCCTAACACCTATACCGGTCCCCTGTACCTTCCTCACACCTACACCGGTCCCCTGTACCTTCCTCACCCCTATACCGGTCCCCTGTACCTTCCTAACACCTATACCGGTCCCCTGTACCTTCCTCACACCTACATCGGTCCCCTGTACCTTCCTCACACCCATACCGGTCCCCTGTACCTCCCTCACACCTATACCGGTCCCCTGTACCTCCCTCACACCTATACCGGTCCCCTGTACCTTCCTAACACCTACACCGTTCCCCTGTACCTTCCTCACACCTATACCGGTCCCCTGTACCCTCCTCACACCTATATCGGTCCCCTGTACCTTCCTCACACCTATACCGGTCCCCTGTACCTTCCTCACACCTACACCGGTCCCCTGTACCTTCCTCACCCCTATACCGGTCCCCTGTACCTTCCTAACACCTATACCGGTCCCCTGTACCTTCCTCACACCTACATCGGTCCCCTGTACCTTCCTCACACCTATACCGGTCCCCTGTACCTTCCTCACACCTATACCGGTCCCCTGTACCTCCCTCACACCTATACCGGTCCCCTGTACCTTCCTCACACCTACACCGGTCCCCTGTACCTTCCTCACACCCATACCAGTCCCCTGTACCTTCCTCACACCTATACCGGTCCACTGTACCTTCCTCACACCTATACCGGTCCCCTGTACCTCCCTCACACCTATACCGGTCCCCTGTACCTTCCTCACACCTACACCGGTCCCCTGTACCTTCCTCACACCCATACCAGTCCCCTGTACCTTCCTCACACCTACACCGGTCCCCTGTACCTTCCTCACACCTATACCGGTCCCCTGTACCTTCCTCACACCTATACCGGTCCACTGTACCTTCCTCACACCTATACCGGTCCCCTGTACCTCCCTCACACCTATACCGATCCCCTGTACCCTCCTCACCCCTATACTGATCCCCTGTACCTTCCTCACACCTATACCGGTCCCCTGTACCTTCCTCACACCTATACCGGTCCCCTGTACCTCCCTCACACCTATACCGGTCCCCTGTACCTTCCTCACACCTATACCAATCCCCTGTACCCTCCTCACACCTATACCGGTCCCCTGTACCTTCCTCACACCTATACCGGTCCCCTGTACCTTCCTAACACCTATACCGGTCCCCTGTACCTTCCTCACACCTACACCGGTCCCCTGTACCTTCCTCACCCCTATACCGGTCCCCTGTACCTTCCTAACACCTATACCGGTCCCCTGTACCTTCCTCACACCTACATCGGTCCCCTGTACCTTCCTCACACCTATACCGGTCCCCTGTACCTCCCTCACACCTATACCGGTCCCCTGTACCTTCCTCACACCTACACCGGTCCCCTGTACCTTTCTCACACCTATACCGGTCCCCTGTACCTTTCTCACACCTATACCGGTCCCCTGTACCTTTCTCACACCTATACCGGTCCCCTGTACCTTCCTCACACCTACACCGGTCCCCTGTACCTTCCTCACACCTACACCGGTCCCCTGTACCTTTCTCACACCTATACCGGTCCCCTGTACCTTCCTCACACCTATACCGGTCCCCTGTACCTTCCTCACATCTATACCGGCCTCCTGTACCTTCCTCACACCTATACCGGTCCCCTGTACCTTCCTCACACCTACACCGGTCCCCTGTACCTTCCTCACACCTACACCAGTCCCCTGTACCTTCCTCACACCTATACCGGTCGCCTGTACCTTCCTCACACCTACACCGGTCCCCTGTACCTTCCTCACACCTACACCAGTCCCCTGTACCTTCCTCACCCCTATACCGGTCCCCTGTACCTTCCTCACCCCTATACCGGTCCCCTGTACCTTCCTCACACCTATACCGGTCCCCTGTACCTTCCTCACACCTATACCGATCCCCTGTACCTTCATCACACCTATACCGGTCCCCTGTACCTTCCTCACACCTATACCGGTCCCCTGTACCTTCCTCACCCCTATACCGGTCCCCTGTACCTTCCTCACACCTATACCGGTCCCCTGTACCTTCCTCACACCTATACCGGTCCCCTGTACCTTCCTCACCCCTATACCGGTCCCCTGTACCTTCCTCACCCCTATACCGCTCCCCTGTACCTTCCTCACACCTATACCGGTCCCCTGTACCTTCCTCACCCCTATACCGGTCCCCTGTACCTCCCTCACACCTACACCGGTCCCCTGTACCTTCCTCACACCTATACCGGTCCCCTGTACCTTCCTCACACCGATACCGGTCCCCTGTACCTTCCTCACACCTATACCGGTCCCCTGTACCTTCCTCACACCTATACCGGTCCCCTGTACCTTCCTCACCCCTATACCGGTCCCCTGTACCTTCCTCACCCCTATACCGCTCCCCTGTACCTTCCTCACACCTATACCGGTCCCCTGTACCTTCCTCACCCCTATACCGGTCCCCTGTACCTCCCTCACACCTACACCGGTCCCCTGTACCTTCCTCACACCTATACCGGTCCCCTGTACCTTCCTCACACCGATACCGGTCCCCTGTACCTTCCTCACACCTATACCGGTCCCCTGTACCTTCCTCACACCTATACCGGTCCCCTGTACCTTCCTCACACCTACACCGGTCCCCTGTACCTCCCTCACCCCTATATCGGTGTACACGTCCAGTATTACCTGAAGGGGAAGGAGGCAGAGGGGCGTGTCCTGAATGGTGTACACACCCAGTATTACCTGTAGGGGGAGGAGGCAGAGGGGCGTGTCCCGAGCAGTGAACACACCCTGTATTACCTGTAGGGGGAGGAGGCAGAGGGGCGTGTCCTGAATGGTGTACACACCCAGTATTACCTGTAGGGGGAGGAGGCAGAGGGGCGTGTCCCGAGCAGTGAACACACCCTGTATTACCTGTAGGGGGAGGAGGCAGAGGGGCGTGTCCTGAATGGTGTACACACCCAGTATTACCTGTAGGGGGAGGAGGCAGAGGGGCGTGTCCCGAGCAGTGAACACACCCTGTATTACCTGTAGGGGGAGGAGGCAGAGGGGCGTGTCCTGAATGGTGTACACACCCAGTATTACCTGTAGGGGGAGGAGGCAGAGGGGCGTGTCCCGGGCAGTGAACACACCCAGTATTACCTGTAGGGGGAGGAGGCAGAGGGGTGTGTCCCGTGCAGTGAACACACCCTGTATTACCTGTAGGGGGAGGAGGCAGAGGGGTGTGTCCCGTGCAGTGAACACACCCTGTATTACCTGTAGGGGGAGGAGGCAGAGGGGCGTGTCCCGGGCAGTGAACACACCCAGTATTTCTCCTTTCGGTGATATTGCTGCCGCCAGACTCAGAGAATTCATCAACGCCTCACATAGCTCCGCCCTCACCATTGCCCAACCAGGAGGATTTACATCCAATAAGAGGACCCGAGGAGAGACACAGCGCCGCCCACTGGGCGTTCCCATACTCATCTTCACCCTATAATGAGAGGAGAAATATGAGACATCATTCCCCAATACTGACTGTATAATATATTATATATAGAGACACAGCGCCCTCTACTGGGAGTGTGATATCACTACACTGAGAGGAGAAATATGAGACATCATTCCTCAATACTGACTGTATAATATATTATATATAGAGACACAGCGCCCTCTACTGGGAGTGTGATATCACTACACTGAGAGAGGAGAAATATGAGACATCATTCCTCAATACTGACTGTATAATATATTATATATAGAGACACAGCGCCCTCTACTGGGAGTGTGATATCACTACACTGAGAGAGGAGAAATATGAGACATCATTCCTCAATACTGACTGTATAATATATTATATATAGAGACACAGCGCCCTCTACTGGGAGTGTGATATCACTACACTGAGAGAGGAAATATGAGACATCATTCCTCAATACTGACTGTATAATATATTATATATAGAGACACAGCGCCCTCTACTGGGAGTGTGATATCACTACACTGAGAGAGGAAATATGAGACATCATTCCCCAATACTGACTGTATAATATATTATATATAGAGACACAGCGCCCTCTACTGGGAGTGTGATATCACTACACTGAGAGAGGAGAAATATGAGACATCATTCCCCAATACTGACTGTATAATATATTATATATAGAGACACAGCGCCCTCTACTGGGAGTGTGATATCACTACACTGAGAGGAGAAATATGAGACATCATTCCCCAATACTGACTGTATAATATATTATATATAGAGACACAGCGCCCCCTACTGGGAGTGTGATATCACTACACTGAGAGAGGAAATATGAGACATCATTCCCCAATACTGACTGTATAATATATTATATATAGAGACACAGCGCCCTCTACTGGGAGTGTGATATCACTACACTGAGAGAGAGGAAATATGAGACATCATTCCCCAATACTGACTGTATAATATATTATATATAGAGACACAGCGCCCTCTACTGGGAGTGTGATATCACTACACTGAGAGGAGAAATATGAGACATCATTCCTCAATACTGACTGTATAATATATTATATATAGAGACACAGCGCCCCCTACTGGGAGTGTGATATCACTACACTGAGAGAGGAAATATGAGACATCATTCCCCAATACTGACTGTATAATATATTATATATAGAGACACAGCGCCCTCTACTGGGAGTGTGATATCACTACACTGAGAGAGGAAATATGAGACATCATTCCTCAATACTGACTGTATAATATATTATATATAGAGACACAGCGCCCTCTACTGGGAGTGTGATATCACTACACTGAGAGAGGAGAAATATGAGACATCATTCCTCAATACTGACTGTATAATATATTATATATAGAGACACAGCGCCCTCTACTGGGAGTGTGATATCACTACACTGAGAGGAAATATGAGACATCATTCCCCAATACTGACTGTATAATATATTATATATAGAGACACAGCGCCCTCTACTGGGAGTGTGATATCACTACACTGAGAGAGAGGAAATATGAGACATCATTCCCCAATACTGACTGTATAATATATTATATATAGAGACACAGCGCCCTCTACTGGGAGTGTGATATCACTACACTGAGAGGAGAAATATGAGACATCATTCCCCAATACTGACTGTATAATATATTATATATAGAGACACAGCGCCCCCTACTGGGAGTGTGATATCACTACACTGAGAGAGGAGAAATATGAGACATCATTCCTCAATACTGACTGTATAATATATTATATATAGAGACACAGCGCCCCCTACTGGGAGTGTGATATCACTACACTGAGAGAGGAGAAATATGAGACATCATTCCTCAATACTGACTGTATAATATATTATATATAGAGACACAGCGCCCTCTACTGGGAGTGTGATATCACTACACTGAGAGAGGAAATATGAGACATCATTCCTCAATACTGACTGTATAATATATTATATATAGAGACACAGCGCCCTCTACTGGGAGTGTGATATCACTACACTGAGAGAGAGGAAATATGAGACATCATTCCCAATACTGACTGTATAATATATTATATATAGAGACACAGCGCCCTCTACTGGGAGTGTGATATCACTACACTGAGAGAGGAAATATGAGACATCATTCCTCAATACTGACTGTATAATATATTATATATAGAGACACAGCGCCCCCTACTGGGAGTGTGATATCACTACACTGAGAGAGAGGAAATATGAGACATCATTCCCCAATACTGACTGTATAATATATTATATATAGAGACACAGCGCCCTCTACTGGGAGTGTGATATCACTACACTGAGAGGAGAAATATGAGACATCATTCCCCAATACTGACTGTATAATATATTATATATAGAGACACAGCGCCCCCTACTGGGAGTGTGATATCACTACACTGAGAGAGGAGAAATATGAGACATCATTCCTCAATACTGACTGTATAATATATTATATATAGAGACACAGCGCCCCCTACTGGGAGTGTGATATCACTACACTGAGAGAGGAGAAATATGAGACATCATTCCTCAATACTGACTGTATAATATATTATATATAGAGACACAGCGCCCTCTACTGGGAGTGTGATATCACTACACTGAGAGAGGAAATATGAGACATCATTCCTCAATACTGACTGTATAATATATTATATATAGAGACACAGCGCCCTCTACTGGGAGTGTGATATCACTACACTGAGAGAGGAAATATGAGACATCATTCCCCAATACTGACTGTATAATATATTATATATAGAGACACAGCGCCCTCTACTGGGAGTGTGATATCACTACACTGAGAGGAAATATGAGACATCTGGGGGGGGGACATCATTCACAATGACTTGTAAATTTATAGGGACACAGGCCCTCTGCTATCGAGTGAACAACTACCTGAGAGAGGAGAAATATGAGACATCATTCCTCAATACTGACTGTATAATATATTATATATAGAGACACAGCGCCCTCTACTGGGAGTGTGATATCACTACACTGAGAGAGGAAATATGAGACATCATTCCTCAATACTGACTGTATAATATATTATATATAGAGACACAGCGCCCTCTACTGGGAGTGTGATATCACTACACTGAGAGAGAGGAAATATGAGACATCATTCCCCAATACTGACTGTATAATATATTATATATAGAGACACAGCGCCCTCTACTGGGAGTGTGATATCACTACACTGAGAGAGAGGAAATATGAGACATCATTCCCCAATACTGACTGTATAATATATTATATATAGAGACACAGCGCCCTCTACTGGGAGTGTGATATCACTACACTGAGAGAGAGGAAATATGAGACATCATTCCTCAATACTGACTGTATAATATATTATATATAGAGACACAGCGCCCTCTACTGGGAGTGTGATATCACTACACTGAGAGAGGAGAAATATGAGACATCATTCCTCAATACTGACTGTATAATATATTATATATAGAGACACAGCGCCCTCTACTGGGAGTGTGATATCACTACACTGAGAGAGGAAATATGAGACATCATTCCTCAATACTGACTGTATAATATATTATATATAGAGACACAGCGCCCTCTACTGGGAGTGTGATATCACTACACTGAGAGAGAGGAAATATGAGACATCATTCCCCAATACTGACTGTATAATATATTATATATAGAGACACAGCGCCCTCTACTGGGAGTGTGATATCACTACACTGAGAGAGAGGAAATATGAGACATCATTCCCAATACTGACTGTATAATATATTATATATAGAGACACAGCATGGGGGATGGGAGATTTCCTGTCCTATGATTGGTGGATGGAGGGGGAGGAGTTCTGTGATTGGATAATTCTAGAATCAGACAGGAAATGTCTCAATAAAAGGTGGGCGTGTCTCCCTCTTCCATGGGCTGTGATTGGATGAGGGAAGATGAAGGCAGTAAATGATTGGTTGGGATTTCCTCTCAGAGTCTCTCTGTGAGCAGTGAGGGGGGCGGGGCTCTGTGATATTCCGCACTGTGATTGGTGGATGCGCTGTGAGGTGAGGAAGAGAATTTTGGAGGGAAGATGAAAAGAGCCGAGCGGAGGAGACCCGGAGATCATCCCTCCCCTCCCCCCACATATCTCCTCCCACCCCAACCAATCACCTTCCACTTACCTCACACCGGACTCTGCAACTCCTCCTCCTCCACACACACCTCAAATACATCAAACCCCGCCCTAACCCCTCCCTCCTACACCTCATACACGCCTACTAGCCCCGCCCTCAACCCCGCCCATTCTACAGACTTCAAGTACACCTACAAACTCCGCCTCCTACCCCGCCCCCTCCACACACACCTCTTATACACCTACTAACCCCGCCCACCTCACCTCATATACACCTACTAACCCCGCCCCCAACCCCACCCACCTCTACACACCTCATATACACCTACTAACCCCGCCCCCAACCCCACCCACCTCTACACACACCTCATATACACCTACTAACCCCGCCCCCAACCCCACCCACCTCTACACACACCTCATATACACCTACTAACCCCGCCTCCAACCCCACCCCCTCTACACACACCTCATATACACCTACTAACCCCGCCCCCAACCCCACCCACCTCTACACACCTCATATACACCTACTAACCCCACCCCCAACCCCACCCACCTCTACACACCTCATATACACCTACTAACCCCGCCCCCAACCCCACCCACCTCTACACACCTCATATACACCTACTAACCCCGCCCCCAACCCCACCCACCTCTACACACCTCATATACACCTACTAACCCCGCCCCCCAACTCCACCCCCTCTACACACACCTCATATACACCTACTAACCCCTCCCCCAACCCCACCCACCTCTACACACCTCATATACACCTACTAACCCCTCCTCCAACCCCACCCACCTCTACACACCTCATATACACCTACTAACCCCGCCTCCAACCCCACCCACCTCTACACACCTCATATACACCTACTTACCCCACCCCCAACCCCACCCACCTTTACACACACCTCATATACACCTACTAACCCCGCCCCCAACCCCACCCACCTCTACACACCTCATATACACCTACTAACCCCGCCCCCAACCCCACCCACCTCTACACACCTCATATACACCTACTAACCCCACCCCCAACTCCACCCACCTCTACACACACCTCATATACACCTACTAACCCCGCCCCCAACCCCACCCACCTCTACACACCTCATATACACCTACTAACCCCGCCCCCAACCCCACCCACCTCTACACACCTCATATACACCTACTAACCCCGCCCCCAACTCCACCCACCTCTACACACCTCATATACACCTACTAACCCCGCCCCCAACCCCACCCACCTCTACACACCTCATATACACCTACTAACCCCACCCCCAACCCCACCCACCTCTACACACCTCATATACACCTACTAACCCCGCCTCCAACCCCACCCCCTCTACACACCTCATATACACCTACTAACCCCGCCCCCAACCCCGCCCCCTCTACACACACCTCATATACTCCTACTAACCCCACCCCCAACCCCACCCACCTCTACACACCTCATATACACCTACTAACCCCTCCCCCAACCCCACCCACCTCTACACACCTCATATACACCTACTAACCCCTCCCCCAACCCCACCCACCTCTACACACCTCATATACACCTACTAACCCCACCCCCAACCCCACCCACCTCTACACACCTCATATACACCTACTAACCCCGCCCCCAACCCCACCCCCTCTACACACCTCATATACACCTACTAACCCCGCCCCCAACCCCACCCCCTCTACACACCTCATATACACCTACTAACCCCTCCCCCAACCCCACCCACCTCTACACACCTCATATACACCTACTAACCCCTCCCCCAACCCCGCCCACCTCTACACACACCTCATATACACCTACTAACCCCTCCCCCAACCCCACCCACCTCTACACACCTCATATACACCTACTAACCCCGCCCCCAACCCCACCCACCTCTACACACCTCATATACACCTACTAACCCCGCCCCCATCCCCACCCACCTCTACACACCTCATATACACCTACTAACCCCACCCCCAACCCCACCCCCTCTACACATCTCATATACACCTACTAACCCCGCCCCCAACCCCACCCACCTCTACACACCTCATATACACCTACTAACCCCACCCCCAACCCCACCCACCTCTACACACCTCATATACACCTACTAACCCCTCCCCCAACCCCACCCACCTCTACACACCTCATATACACCTACTAACCCCACCCCCAACCCCACCCCCTCTACACACACCTCATATACACCTACTAACCCCTCCCCCAACTCCACCCACCTCTACACACCTCATATACACCTACTAACCCCACCCCCAACCCCACCCACCTCTACACACCTCATATACACCTACTAACCCCTCCCCCAACCCCACCCACCTCTACACACCTCATATACACCTACTAACCCCGCCCCCAACCCCGCCCCCTCTACACACACCTCATATACACCTACTAACCCCACCCCCAACCCCGCCCACCTCTACACACACCTCATATACACCTACTAACCCCTCCCCCAACCCCACCCACCTCTACACACCTCATATACACCTACTAACCCCGCCCCCAACCCCGCCCCCTCTACACACACCTCATATACTCCTACTAACCCCACCCCCAACCCCACCCCCTCTACACACACCTCATATACACCTACTAACCCCACCTCCAACCCCACCCACCTCTACACACCTCATATACACCTACTAACCCCTCCCCCAACCCCACCCACCTCTACACACCTCATATACACCTACTAACCCCACCCCCAACCCCACCCACCTCTACACACCTCATATACACCTACTAACCCCACCCCCAACCCCACCCACCTCTACACACACCTCATATACACCTACTAACCCCGCCCCCAACCCCACCCACCTCTACACACCTCATATACACCTACTAACCCCTCCCCCAACCCCACCCACCTCTACACACCTCATATACACCTACTAACCCCACCCCCAACCCCACCCACCTCTACACACCTCATATACACCTACTAACCCCGCCCCCAACCCCACCCACCTCTACACACCTCATATACACCTACTAACCCCACCCCCAACCCCACCCCCTCTACACACCTCATATACACCTACTAACCCCACCCCCAACCCCACCCACCTCTACACACCTCATATACACCTACTAACCCCGCCTCCAACCCCTCCCCCCTCTACACACCTCATATACACCTACTAACCCCGCCCCCAACCCCACCCACCTCTACACACCTCATATACTCCTACTAACCCCTCCCCCAACCCCACCCACCTCTACACACCTCATATACACCTACTAACCCCGCCTCCAACCCCTCCCCCCTCTACACACCTCATATACACCTACTAACCCCGCCCCCAACCCCACCCACCTCTACACACCTCATATACACCTACTAACCCCGCCCCCAACCCCACCCACCTCTACACACCTCATATACACCTACTAACCCCAACCCCGCCCACCTCTACACACCTCATATACACCTACTAACCCCGCCCCCATCCCCACCCACCTCTACACACCTCATATACACCTACTAACCCCGCCCCCAACCCCACCCACCTCTACACACCTCATATACACCTACTAACCCCACCCCCAACCCCACCCACCTCTACACACCTCATATACACCTACTAACCCCGCCCCCAACCCCACCCCCTCTACACACCTCATATACACCTACTAACCCCGCCCCCAACCCCACCCACCTCTACACACCTCATATACACCTACTAACCCCTCCCCCAACCCCACCCACCTCTACACACCTCATATACACCTACTAACCCCGCCCCCAACCCCGCCCCCCTCTACACACCTCATATACACCTACTAACCCCACCCCCAACCCCACCCACCTCTACACACCTCATATACACCTACTAACCCCGCCTCCAACCCCACCCCCTCTACACACCTCATATACACCTACTAACCCCACCCCCAACCCCACCCACCTCTACACACCTCATATACACCTACTAACCCCTCCCCCAACCCCGCCCACCTCTACACACCTCATATACACCTACTAACCCCTCCCCCAACCCCGCCCCCCTCTACACACCTCATATACACCTACTAACCCCACCCCCAACCCCACCCACCTCTACACACCTCAAATACACCTACTAACCCCGCCCCCAACCCCACCCACCTCTACACACCTCATATACACCTACTAACCCCACCCCCAACCCCACCCCCTCCACACACCTCATATACTCCTACTAACCCCGCCCCCAACCCCACCCACCTCTACACACCTCATATACACCTACTAACCCCTCCCCCAACCCCGCCCACCTCTACACACCTCATATACACCTACTAACCCCTCCCCCAACCCCGCCCCCCTCTACACACCTCATATACACCTACTAACCCCACCCCCAACCCCACCCACCTCTACACACCTCATATACACCTACTAACCCCTCCCCCCTCTACACACACCTCTACACACCTCATATACACCTACTAACCCCACCCCCAACCCCACCCACCTCTACACACCTCATATACACCTACTAACCCCGCCCCCAACCCCGCCCCCTCTACACACACCTCATATACACCTACTAACCCCACCCCCAACCCCACCCACCTCTACACACCTCATATACACCTACTAACCCCACCCCCAACCCCACCCCCTCTACACACACCTCATATACACCTACTAACCCCACCCCCAACCCCACCCACCTCTACACACCTCATATACACCTACTAACCCCACCCCCAACCCCACCCACCTCTACACACCTCATATACACCTACTAACCCCGCCTCCAACCCCACCCCCTCTACACACCTCATATACACCTACTAACCCCGCCCCCAACCCCGCCCCCTCTACACACACCTCATATACACCTACTAACCCCGCCCCCAACCCCACCCACCTCTACACACCTCATATACACCTACTAACCCCGCCCCCAACCCCACCCACCTCTACACACACCTCATATACACCTACTAACCCCACCCCCAACCCCACCCACCTCTACACACCTCATATACACCTACTAACCCCACCCCCAACCCCACCCACCTCTACACACACCTCATATACACCTACTAACCCCTCCCCCAACCCCACCCACCTCTACACACCTCATATACACCTACTAACCCCTCCCCCAACCCCACCCACCTCTACACACCTCATATACACCTACTAACCCCGCCTCCAACCCCTCCCCCCTCTACACACCTCATATACACCTACTAACCCCACCCCCAACCCCACCCCCTCTACACATCTCATATACACCTACTAACCCCGCCCCCAACCCCACCCACCTCTACACACCTCATATACACCTACTAACCCCACCCCCAACCCCACCCACCTCTACACACCTCATATACACCTACTAACCCCTCCCCCAACCCCACCCACCTCTACACACCTCATATACACCTACTAACCCCACCCCCAACCCCACCCACCTCTACACACCTCATATACACCTACTAACCCCTCCCCCAACCCCACCCACCTCTACACACCTCATATACACCTACTAACCCCGCCCCCAACCCCACCCACCTCTACACACCTCATATACACCTACTAACCCCACCCCCAACCCCACCCACCTCTACACACACCTCATATACACCTACTAACCCCGCCCCCAACCCCACCCACCTCTACACACCTCATATACACCTACTAACCCCGCCTCCATCCCCTCCCCCCTCTACACACCTCATATACACCTACTAACCCCGCCCCCAACCCCACCCACCTCTACACACCTCATATACACCTACTAACCCCACCCCCAACCCCACCCACCTCTACACACCTCATATACACCTACTAACCCCACCCCCAACCCCACCCCCTCCACACACCTCATATACTCCTACTAACCCCGCCCCCAACCCCACCCACCTCTACACACCTCATATACACCTACTAACCCCGCCCCAACCCCACCCACCTCTACACACACCTCATATACACCTACTAACCCCTCCCCCAACCCCGCCCACCTCTACACACCTCATATACACCTACTAACCCCTCCCCCAACCCCGCCCCCCTCTACACACACCTCATATACACATACTAACCCCTCCCCCAACCCCGCCCACCTCTACACACCTCATATACACCTACTAACCCCTCCCCCAACCCCGCCCCCCTCTACACACACCTCATATACACCTACTAACCCCACCCCCAACCCCACCCACCTCTACACACCTCATATACACCTACTAACCCCGCCCCCAACCCCGCCCCCTCTACACACACCTCATATACACCTACTAACCCCACCCCCAACCCCACCCACCTCTACACACCTCATATACACCTACTAACCCCACCCCCAACCCCACCCCCTCTACACACACCTCATATACACCTACTAACCCCACCCCCAACCCCACCCACCTCTACACACCTCATATACACCTACTAACCCCACCCCCAACCCCACCCACCTCTACACACCTCATATACACCTACTAACCCCACCCCCAACCCCACCCACCTCTACACACCTCATATACACCTACTAACCCCACCCCCAACCCCACCCACCTCTACACACCTCATATACACCTACTAACCCCACCCCCAACCCCACCCACCTCTACACACCTCATATACACCTACTAACCCCGCCTCCAACCCCACCCCCTCTACACACCTCATATACACCTACTAACCCCGCCCCCAACCCCGCCCCCTCTACACACACCTCATATACACCTACTAACCCCACCCCCAACCCCACCCACCTCTACACACCTCATATACACCTACTAACCCCACCCCCAACCCCACCCACCTCTACACACCTCATATACACCTACTAACCCCGCCTCCAACCCCTCCCCCCTCTACACACCTCATATACACCTACTAACCCCACCCCCAACCCCACCCCCTCTACACATCTCATATACACCTACTAACCCCGCCCCCAACCCCACCCACCTCTACACACCTCATATACACCTACTAACCCCACCCCCAACCCCACCCACCTCTACACACCTCATATACACCTACTAACCCCACCCCCAACCCCACCCACCTCTACACACACCTCATATACACCTACTAACCCCACCCCCAACCCCACCCACCTCTACACACCTCATATACACCTACTAACCCCACCCCCAACCCCACCCACCTCTACACACCTCATATACACCTACTAACCCTGCCCCCAACTCCACCCACCTCTACACACCTCATATACACCTACTAACCCCGCCCCCAACCCCACCCACCTCTACACACCTCATATACACCTACTAACCCCACCCCCAACCCCACCCACCTCTACACACACCTCATATACACCTACTAACCCCGCCCCCAACCCCACCCACCTCTACACACCTCATATACACCTACTAACCCCGCCTCCAACCCCTCCCCCCTCTACACACCTCATATACACCTACTAACCCCGCCCCCAACCCCACCCACCTCTACACACCTCATATACACCTACTAACCCCGCCTCCAACCCCTCCCCCCTCTACACACCTCATATACACCTACTAACCCCGCCCCCAACCCCACCCACCTCTACACACCTCATATACTCCTACTAACCCCTCCCCCAACCCCACCCACCTCTACACACCTCATATACACCTACTAACCCCGCCTCCAACCCCTCCCCCCTCTACACACCTCATATACACCTACTAACCCCGCCCCCAACCCCACCCACCTCTACACACCTCATATACACCTACTAACCCCGCCCCCAACCCCACCCACCTCTACACACCTCATATACACCTACTAACCCCACCCCCAACCCCGCCCACCTCTACACACCTCATATACACCTACTAACCCCGCCCCCATCCCCACCCACCTCTACACACCTCATATACACCTACTAACCCCGCCCCCAACCCCACCCACCTCTACACACCTCATATACACCTACTAACCCCACCCCCAACCCCACCCACCTCTACACACCTCATATACACCTACTAACCCCGCCCCCAACCCCACCCCCTCTACACACCTCATATACACCTACTAACCCCGCCCCCAACCCCACCCACCTCTACACACCTCATATACACCTACTAACCCCACCCCCAACCCCGCCCACCTCTACACACACCTCATATACACCTACTAACCCCACCCCCAACCCCGCCCACCTCTACACACACCTCATATACACCTACTAACCCCGCCTCCAACCCCACCCACCTCTACACACCTCATATACACCTACTAACCCCTCCCCCAACCCCACCCACCTCTACACACCTCATATACACCTACTAACCCCGCCCCCAACCCCGCCCCCCTCTACACACCTCATATACACCTACTAACCCCACCCCCAACCCCACCCACCTCTACACACCTCATATACACCTACTAACCCCGCCTCCAACCCCACCCCCTCTACACACCTCATATACACCTACTAACCCCACCCCCAACCCCACCCACCTCTACACACCTCATATACACCTACTAACCCCACCCCCAACCCCACCCACCTCTACACACCTCATATACACCTACTAACCCCACCCCCAACCCCACCCCCCTCTACACACATCTCATATACACCTACTAACCCCGCCCCCAACCCCACCCACCTCTACACACCTCATATACACCTACTAACCCCGCCCCCAACCCCACCCACCTCTACACACACCTCATATACACCTACTAACCCCGCCCCCAACCCCACCCACCTCTACACACCTCATATACACCTACTAACCCCGCCCCCAACCCCACCCACCTCTACACACACCTCATATACACCTACGAACCCCGCCCCCAACCCCACCCACCTCTACACACACCTCATATACACCTACTAACCCCGCCCCCAACCCCACCCCCCTCTACACACACCTCATATACACCTACTAACCCCGCCCCCAACCCCACCCACCTCTACACACCTCATATACACCTACTAACCCCGCCCCCAACCCCACCCACCTCTACACACCTCATATACACCTACTAACCCCGCCCCCAACCCCACCCACCTCTACACACCTCCTAACCCCGCCCCCAACCCCACCCACCTCTACACACCTCATATACACCTACTAACCCCGCCCCCAACCCCACCCACCTCTACACACCTCATATACACCTACTAACCCCGCCCCCAACCCCACCCACCTCTACACACCTCATATACACCTACTAACCCCGCCCCCAACCCCACCCACCTCTACACACACCTCATATACACCTACTAACCCCGCCCCCAACCCCACCCACCTCTACACACCTCATATACACCTACTAACCCCTCCCCCAACCCCACCCACCTCTACACACCTCATATACACCTACTAACCCCGCCCCCAACCCCACCCACCTCTACACACCTCATATACACCTACTAACCCCACCCCCAACTCCACCCACCTCTACACACACCTCATATACACCTACTAACCCCGCCCCCAACCCCACCCCCCTCTACACACCTCATATACACCTACTAACCCCACCCCCAACCCCACCCACCTCTACACACCTCATATACACCTACTAACCCCGCCCCCAACTCCACCCACCTCTACACACCTCATATACACCTTCTAACCCCACCCCCAACCCCACCCACCTCTACACACCTCATATACACCTACTAACCCCACCCCCAACCCCACCCACCTCTACACACCTCATATACACCTACTAACCCCACCCCCAACCCCACCCACCTCTACACACACCTCATATACACCTACTAACCCCGCCCCCAACCCCACCCACCTCTACACACCTCATATACACCTACTAACCCCGCCCCCAACCCCACCCACCTCTACACACCTCATATACACCTACTAACCCCGCCCCCAACTCCACCCACCTCTACACACCTCATATACACCTACTAACCCCTCCCCCAACCCCGCCCACCTCTACACACCTCATATACTCCTACTAACCCCGCCCCCAACCCCACCCACCTCTACACACCTCATATACACCTACTAACCCCTCCCCCAACCCCACCCACCTCTACACACACCTCATATACACCTACTAACCCCACCTCCAACCCCGCCCACCTCTACACACCTCATATACACCTACTAACCCCGCCCCCAACCCCACCCACCTCTACACACCTCATATACACCTACTAACCCCTCCCCCAACCCCGCCCACCTCTACACACCTCATATACTCCTACTAACCCCGCCCCTGACCCCACCCACCTCTACACACACCTCATATACACCTACTAACCCCTCCCCCAACCCCACCCACCTCTACAGACACCTCATATACACCTACTAACCCCGCCCCCAACCCCGCCCACCTCTACACACCTCATATACTCCTACTAACCCCGCCCCCAACCCCACCCACCTCTACACACACCTCATATACACCTACTAACCCCTCCCCCAACCCCACCCACCTCTACACACCTCATATACACCTACTAACCCCACCTCCAACCCCGCCCACCTCTACACACCTCATATACACCTACTAACCCCGCCCCCAACCCCGCCCACCTCTACACACCTCATATACTCCTACTAACCCCGCCCCTGACCCCACCCACCTCTACACACACCTCATATACACCTACTAACCCCTCCCCCAACCCCACCCACCTCTACACACACCTCATATACACCTACTAACCCCTCCCCCAACCCCACCCACCTCTACACACACCTCATATACACCTACTAACCCCTCCCCCAACCCCACCCACCTCTACACACACCTCATATACACCTACTAACCCCACCTCCAACCCCGCCCACCTCTACACACCTCATATACACCTACTAACCCCGCCCCCAACCCCGCCCACCTCTACACACCTCATATACTCCTACTAACCCCGCCCCTGACCCCACCCACCTCTACATACACCTCATATACACCTACTAACCCCACCCCCAACCCCGCCCACCTCTACACACCTCATATACACCTACTAACCCCACCCCCAACTCCACCCCCTCTACACACCTCATATACACCTACTAACCCCGCCCCCAACCCCGCCCCCCTCTACACACCTCATATACACCTACTAACCCCGCCCCAACCCCACCCCCTTTACACACCTCATATACACCTACTAACCCCACCCCCAACCCCACCCACCTCTACACATCTCATATACACCTACTAACCCCGCCCCAACCCCGCCCACCTCTACACACCTCATATACACCTACTAACCCCACCCCCAACCCCGCCCACCTCTACACACCTCATATACACCTACTAACCCCTCCCCCAACCCCACCCACCTCTACAGACACCTCATATACACCTACTAACCCCGCCCCCAACCCCGCCCACCTCTACACACCTCATATACTCCTACTAACCCCGCCCCCAACCCCACCCACCTCTACACACACCTCATATACACCTACTAACCCCTCCCCCAACCCCACCCACCTCTACACACCTCATATACACCTACTAACCCCACCTCCAACCCCGCCCACCTCTACACACCTCATATACACCTACTAACCCCGCCCCCAACCCCGCCCACCTCTACACACCTCATATACTCCTACTAACCCCGCCCCTGACCCCACCCACCTCTACACACACCTCATATACACCTACTAACCCCTCCCCCAACCCCACCCACCTCTACACACACCTCATATACACCTACTAACCCCACCTCCAACCCCGCCCACCTCTACACACCTCATATACACCTACTAACCCCGCCCCCAACCCCACCCACCTCTACACACCTCATATACACCTACTAACCCCTCCCCCAACCCCGCCCACCTCTACACACCTCATATACTCCTACTAACCCCGCCCCCAACCCCACCCACCTCTACACACCTCATATACACCTACTAACCCCTCCCCCAACCCCACCCACCTCTACACACACCTCATATACACCTACTAACCCCACCTCCAACCCCGCCCACCTCTACACACCTCATATACACCTACTAACCCCGCCCCCAACCCCACCCACCTCTACACACCTCATATACACCTACTAACCCCTCCCCCAACCCCGCCCACCTCTACACACCTCATATACTCCTACTAACCCCGCCCCTGACCCCACCCACCTCTACACACACCTCATATACACCTACTAACCCCTCCCCCAACCCCACCCACCTCTACAGACACCTCATATACACCTACTAACCCCGCCCCCAACCCCGCCCACCTCTACACACCTCATATACTCCTACTAACCCCGCCCCCAACCCCACCCACCTCTACACACACCTCATATACACCTACTAACCCCTCCCCCAACCCCACCCACCTCTACACACCTCATATACACCTACTAACCCCACCTCCAACCCCGCCCACCTCTACACACCTCATATACACCTACTAACCCCGCCCCCAACCCCGCCCACCTCTACACACCTCATATACTCCTACTAACCCCGCCCCTGACCCCACCCACCTCTACACACACCTCATATACACCTACTAACCCCTCCCCCAACCCCACCCACCTCTACACACACCTCATATACACCTACTAACCCCTCCCCCAACCCCACCCACCTCTACACACACCTCATATACACCTACTAACCCCTCCCCCAACCCCACCCACCTCTACACACACCTCATATACACCTACTAACCCCACCTCCAACCCCGCCCACCTCTACACACCTCATATACTCCTACTAACCCCGCCCCTGACCCCACCCACCTCTACATACACCTCATATACACCTACTATTCTATGGTAGGTAGGGGCTCGGCCGGTCAGTTTAGGTGGACGGCCATGTCTTGGTAGGGGCCTGGCCGGTCAGTTTAGGGGGACGGCCATGTCTTGGTAGGGGCCTGGCCGGTCAGTTTAGGTGGACGGCCATGTCTTGGTAGGGGCCCGGCCGGTCAGTTTAGGTGGACGGCCATGTCTTGGTAGGGGCCCAGCTGGTCAGTTTAGGTGGACGGCCATGTCTTGGTAGGGGCCCGGCCGGTCAGTTTAGGTGGACGGCCATGTCTTGGTAGGGGCTCGGCCGGTCAGTTTAGGGGGACGGCCATGTCTTGGTAGGGGCTCGGCCGGTCAGTTTAGGGGGACGGCCATGTCTTGGTAGGGGCTCGGCCGGTCAGTTTAGGTGGACGGCCATGTCTTGGTAGGGGCTCGGCCGGTCAGTTTAGGGGGACGGCCATGTCTTGGTAGGGGTCCGGCCGGTCAGTTTAGGTGGACGGCCATGTCTTGGTAGGGGCCCGGCTGGTCAGTTTAGGTGCACGGCCATGTCTTGGTAGGGGCCCGGCTGGTCAGTTTAGGGGGACGGCCATGTCTTAGTAGGGGCCTCGGCCGTTCAGTTTAGGGGGACGGCCATGTCTTGGTAGGGGCCCGGCCGGTCAGTTTAGGTGGATGGCCATGTCATGGTAGGGGCTCGGCCGGTCAGTTTAGGGGGACGGCCATGTCTTGGTAGGGGCCCGGCCGGTCAGTTTAGGTGGATGGCCATGTCTTGGTAGGGGCCCGGCCGGTCAGTTTAGGTGGATGGCCATGTCATGGTAGGGGCTCGGCCGGTCAGTTTAGGTGGGCGGCCATGTCTTGGTAGGGGCCCGGCCGGTCAGTTTAGGGGGACGGCCATGTCTTGGTAGGGGCCCGGCCGGTCAGTTTAGGTGGATGGCCATGTCTTGGTAGGGGCCCGGCCGGTCAGTTTAGGTGGATGGCCATGTCATGGTAGGGGCTCGGCCGGTCAGTTTAGGTGGACGGCCATGTCTTGGTAGGGGCTCGGCCGGTCAGTTTAGGGGGACGGCCATGTCTTGGTAGGGGCCCAGCTGGTCAGTTTAGGTGGACGGCCATGTCTTGGTAGGGGCCCGGCTGGTCAGTTTAGGTGCACGGCCATGTCTTGGTAGGGGCCCGGCCGGTCAGTTTAGGTGCACGGCCATGTCTTGGTAGGGGCCCAGCTGGTCAGTTTAGGGGGACGGCCATGTCTTGGTAGGGGCCCGGCCGGTCTGTTTAGGTGGGCGGCCATGTCTTGGTAGGGGCCCAGCTGGTCAGTTTAGGGGGACGGCCATGTCTTGGTAGGGGCCCAGCCGGTCAGTTTAGGTGGGCGGCCATGTCTTGGTAGGGGCCCAGCCGGTCAGTTTAGGTGGACGGCCATGTCTTGGTAGGGGCCCGGCCGGTCAGTTTAGGTGGACGGCCATGTCTTGGTAGGGGCCCAGCTGGTCAGTTTAGGGGGACGGCCATGTCTTGGTAGGGGCCCAGCTGGTCAGTTTAGGTGGACAGCCATGTCTTGGTAGGGGCCCGGCTGGTCAGTTTAGGGGGACGGCCATGTCTTAGTAGGGGCCCGGCCGGTCAGTTTAGGTGGATGGCCATGTCTTGGTAGGGGCCCGGCCGGTCAGTTTAGGTGGACGGCCATGTCTTGGTAGGGGCCCGGCTGGTCAGTTTAGGGGGACGGCCATGTCTTGGTAGGGGTCCGGCCGGTCAGTTTAGGTGGACGGCCATGTCTTGGTAGGGGCCCGGCTGGTCAGTTTAGGTGCACGGCCATGTCTTGGTAGGGGCCCAGCTGGTCAGTTTAGGGGGACGGCCATGTCTTGGTAGGGGCCCGGCCGGTCTGTTTAGGTGGACGGCCATGTCTTGGTAGGGGCCCGGCCGGTCAGTTTAGGTGGATGGCCATGTCTTGGTAGGGGCCCGGCCGGTCAGTTTAGGTGGATGGCCATGTCTTGGTAGGGGCCCGGCCGGTCAGTTTAGGTGGGCGGCCATGTCTTGGTAGGGGCCCAGCCGGTCAGTTTAGGTGGGCGGCCATGTCTTGGTAGGGGCCCAGCCGGTCAGTTTAGGTGGACGGCCATGTCTTGGTAGGGGCCCGGCCGGTCAGTTTAGGTGGACGGCCATGTCTTGGTAGGGGCCCAGCTGGTCAGTTTAGGGGGACGGCCATGTCTTGGTAGGGGTCCGGCCGGTCAGTTTAGGTGGACGGCCATGTCTTGGTAGGGGCCGGTCAGTTTAGGTGGACGGCCATGTCTTGGTAGGGGCCTGGCCGGTCAGTTTAGGTGGACGGCCATGTCTTGGTAGGGGCTCGGCCGGTCAGTTTAGGTGGACAGCCATGTCTTGGTAGGGGCCGGTCAGTTTAGGTGGACGGCCATGTCTTGGTAGGGGCCCGGCCGGTCAGTTTAGGTGGACGGCCATGTCTTGGTAGGGGCCGGTCAGTTTAGGTGGACGGCCATGTCTTGGTAGGGGCCCGGCCGGTCAGTTTAGGTGGATGGCCATGTCTTGGTAGGGGCCCGGCCGGTCAGTTTAGGTGGGCGGCCATGTCTTGGTAGGGGCCCAGCCGGTCAGTTTAGGTGGGCGGCCATGTCTTGGTAGGGGCCCAGCCGGTCAGTTTAGGTGGACGGCCATGTCTTGGTAGGGGCCCGGCCGGTCAGTTTAGGTGGACGGCCATGTCTTGGTAGGGGCCCAGCTGGTCAGTTTAGGGGGACGGCCATGTCTTGGTAGGGGTCCGGCCGGTCAGTTTAGGTGGACGGCCATGTCTTGGTAGGGGCCGGTCAGTTTAGGTGGACGGCCATGTCTTGGTAGGGGCCTGGCCGGTCAGTTTAGGTGGACGGCCATGTCTTGGTAGGGGCCCAGCTGGTCAGTTTAGGTGGACGGCCATGTCTTGGTAGGGGCCCGGCCGGTCAGTTTAGGTGGACGGCCATGTCTTGGTAGGGGCCCGGCCGGTCAGTTTAGGTGGACAGCCATATCTTGGTAGGGGCCTGGCCGGTCAGTTTAGGTGGACGGCCATGTCTTGGTAGGGGCTCGGCCGGTCAGTTTAGGTGGACAGCCATGTCTTGGTAGGGGCCCAGCTGGTCAGTTTAGGTGGACGGCCATGTCTTGGTAGGGGCCCGGCCGGTCAGTTTAGGTGGACGGCCATGTCTTGGTAGGGGCCCGGCCGGTCAGTTTAGGTGGACGGCCATGTCTTGGTAGGGTTGCAGTCGTGCCATACTCTTTCCATTTTCCCATGATGGATTGATCAGCGCTCCGTGAGATGGTCAAAGCTTGGGAGATTTTATTATAACCTAACCCTGCTTTACACTTCTCCACAACTTTATCCCTGACCTGTCTGGGGGTGTTCATTTTCCTTCATGATGCTGTTTGTTCACTAAGATTCTCTAACAAACCTCTGAGGGCTTCACAGAACAGCTGTATTTATACTGAGATTACATTACACACAGGTGGTCTCTATTTACTAATTAGGTGACTTCTAAAGGCAATTGGTTCCTCTAGATTTAGGTTAGGGGTATCAGAGTAAAGGGGGTGAATACAAATGCAGCCACACTTTTCACAGATTTATTTGTATCATTTTCCTTCCACTTCACAATTATGGCCACTTTGTGTCGTCTATCACATAAAATCCCAATAAAATACATTTACATTTCTGGGTGTAACATGAGAAAATGGGGGAGATTTCAGGGGTGTGAATACTTTTCCAAGGCTCTGTATATGGATGGCCCCTTATAGGTGATGGACATTATATTCAGTTATACAGACACTGACTCTATAGGTGGAGGTGATATATGGACAGTGACTCTATAGGTGGAGGTGATATAGGTGACAGAGGTTATATACAGGTGGTTCCTCTGTACGGGACAGAGGTGATATATGAATATACGGATAATCCCTCTATGGGTGGAGGTTTTTATATATATATATATGGATGTTCCCTCTATATGTGAAGGTTACAGTATATATAGATATACAGATGGTCCCTCTATAGGTGGAGGTGATATATGGACAGTGACTCCTATAGGTGGAGGTTACACACCGATTTCCCTCTATAGGTGGAGGTTATATATGGATGGTCCTTCTATAGGGGGAGGTTATATACAGATTTCCCTCTATAGGGGGAGGTTATATACAGATTTCCCTCTATAGGGGGAGGTTCTACAGTCAGGTCCATAAATATTGGGACATTGACACAATTCTAATCTTCTCTTCCCGTCCTCCAGGAGGTAGGTGTATGTGTGTCACCTTCACAACAGTTGATAAAGGAATTGGCAGCACTCCGGGTTGAGTCAAAATCCACATTTATTGACTGGACATCCAAATAATGACAATCGTGACAAGGTAGACGCGTTTCACACACTGACTGTGTGCTTAATCAATTGCAATTCACAACAGTTGGCCAGATCAAGATCACTCTCCAGGAGGTAGGTGTATGTGTGTCAGATGAAGAACACTCTCCAGGAGGTAGGTGTATGTGTGTCAGATGAAGAACACTCTCCAGGAGGTAGGTGTATGTGTCAGATGAAGAACACTCTCCAGGAGGTAGGTGTATGTGTGTCAGATGAAGAACACTCTCCAGGAGGTAGGTGTATGTGTGTCAGATGAAGAACACTCTCCAGGAGGTAGGTGTATGTGTGTCAGATGAAGAACACTCTCCAGGAGGTAGGTGTATGTGTGTCAGATCAGGAACACTCTCCAGGAGGTAGGTGTATGTGTGTCAAAGTCAACAATCAAGAGAAGACTTCACCAGAGTGAATACAGAGGGTTCACCACAAGATGTAAACCATTGGTGAGCCTCAAAAACAGGAAGGCCAGATTAGAATTTGCCAAACAACATCTAAAAAAGCCTTCACAGTTCTGGAACATCCTATGGACAGAGGAGACCAAGATCAACTTGTAGCAGAGTGATGGGAAGAGAAGAGTATGGAGAAGGAAAGGAACTGCTCATGATCCAAAGCATACCACCTCATCTGTGAAGCATGGTGGTGGTAGTGTCATGGTGTGGGCATGTATGGCTGCCAATGGAACTGGTTCTCTTGTATTTATTGATGATGTGATGAATTCTGAAGTGTTTCGGGGAATATTATCGGCTCATATTCAGCCAAATGCTTCAGAACTCATTGGACGGCGCTTCACAGTGCAGATGGACAATGACCCGAAGCATACTGCGAAAGCAACCAAAGAGATTTTTAAGGGAAAGAAGTGGAATGTTATGCAATGGCCAAGTCAATCACCTGACCTGAATCCGATTGAGCATGCATTTCACTTGCTGAAGACAAAACTGAGGGGAAAATGCCCCAAGAACAAGCAGGAACTGAAGACGGTTGCAGTAGAGGCCTGGCAGAGCATCACCAGGGATGAAACCCAGCGTCTGGTGATGTCTATGCATTCCAGACTTCAGGCTGTAATTGACTGCAAAGGATTTGCAACCAAGTACAGTATTAAAAAGTGAAAGTTTGATTTAGGATTGTTAATCTGTCCCATTACTTTTGGTCCCTTAAAAAGTGTGAGGCACAAATACAAACTGTTGTAATTCCTCCACCGTTCACCTGATTTGGATGTAAATTCCCTCACATTAAAGCTGAAAGTCTGCAGTTAAAGCACATCTTGTTTGTTTCATTTCAAATCCATTGTGGTGGTGTATAGAGCCAAAAAGATTAGAATTGTGTCCATGTCCCAATATTTATGGACCTGAATGTATACAGATGGTCCCTCTATAGTTGGAGGTCACATATGGCAATTTGGATGGTCCCTCTATAGCTGGAGGTTACAGTGCCTTGCGAAAGTATTCGGCCCCCTTGAACTTTGCGACCTTTTGCCACATTTCAGGCTTCAAACATAAAGATATAAAACTGTAATTTTTTGTGAAGAATCAACAACAAGTGGGACACAATCATGAAGTGGAATGAAATTTATTGGATATTTCAAACTTTTTTAACAAATAAAAAACTGAAAAATTGGGCGTGCAAAATTATTCAGCCCCCTTAAGTTAATACTTTGTAGCGCCACCTTTTGCTGCGATTACAGCTGTAAGTCGCTTGGGGTATGTCTCTATCAGTTTTGCACATCGAGAGACTGAAATTTTTTCCCATTCCTCCTTGCAAAACAGCTCGAGCTCAGTGAGGTTGGATGGAGAGCGTTTGTAAACAGCAGTTTTCAGTTCTTTCCACAGATTCTCGATTGGATTCAGGTCTGGACTTTGACTTGGCCATTCTAACACCTGGATATGTTTATTTGTGAACCATTCCATTGTAGATTTTGCTTTATGTTTTGGATCATTGTCTTGTTGGAAGACAAATCTCCGTCCCAGTCTCAGGTCTTTTGCAGACTCCATCAGGTTTTCTTCCAGAATGGTCCTGTATTTGGCTCCATCCATCTTCCCATCAATTTTAACCATCTTCCCTGTCCCTGCTGAAGAAAAGCAGGCCCAAACCATGATGCTGCCACCGCCATGTTTCACAGTGGGGATGGTGTGTTCAGGGTGATGAGCTGTGTTGCTTTTACGCCAAACATAACGTTTTACATTGTTGCCAAAAAGTTTGATTTTGGTTTCATCTGAGCAGAGCCCCTTCTTCCACATGTTTGGTGTCTCCCAGGTGGCTTGTGGGAAACTTTAAATGACACTTTTTATGGATATCTTTAAGAAATGGCTTTCTTCTTGCCACTCTTCCATAAAGGGCAGATTTGTGCAGTATACGACTGATTGTTGTCCTATGGACAGAGTCTCCCACCTCAGCTGTAGATCTCTGCAGTTCATCCAGAGTGATCATGGGCCTCTTGGCTGCATCTCTGATCAGTCTTCTCCTTGTATGAGCTGAAAGTTTAGAGGGACGGCCAGGTCTTCGTAGATTTGCAGTGGTCTGATACTCCTTCCATTTCAATATTATCGCTTGCACAGTGCTCCTTGGGATGTTTAAAGCTTGGGAAATCTTTTTGTATCCAAATCCGGCTTTAAACTTCTCCACAACAGTATCTCGGACCTGCCTGGTGTGTTCCTTGTTCTTCATGATGCTCTCTGCGCTTTAAACGGACCTCTGAGACTATCACAGTGCAGGTGCATTTATATGGAGACTTGATTACACACAGGTGGATTCTATTTATCATCATTAGTCATTTAGGTCAACATTGGATCATTCAGAGATCCTCACTGAACTTCTGGAGAGAGTTTGCTGCACTGAAAGTAAAGGGGCTGAATAATTTTGCACGCCCAATTTTTCAGTTTTTTATTTGTTAAAAAAGTTTCAAATATCCAATAAATTTCATTCCACTTCATGATTGTGTCCCACTTGTTGATTCTTCACAAAAAATTACAGTTTTATATCTTTATGTTTGAAGCCTGAAATGTGGCAAAAGGTCACAAAGTTCAAGGGGGGCGAATACTTTCACAATGCACTGTATATACGGATGTTCCCTCTATACTTGAAGGTTATATACGGATGGTCCCTCTATAGGGGGAGGTTATATACAGATGTTCCCTCTATAGGGGGAGGTTATATACAGAAGTTCCCTCTATAGGGGGAGGTTATATACGGATAAACAGATGTTCCTTCTAAAGGTGACGGAGATCACGTAGACTTTTGGGAAAGTTTTCCGAGTGTTGGGATTTGACCCTCTCTGGAATGAATTAAGTGAGTGTGTCCCCCTCCTCCAATCAATGAGTGGTGACACATGTGTCGGGGGTAGGTGTACGCTGTGTTTGGTTAGGTGTGTGTATGTGGCAGTCCCCCTCCTCCGCTCACTGCTTGTTTGCTTAATATTCTGAGAGAGACTGAGGGGGGAAAGACAGAGGAGAGTGAGAGACCAGAGGAGAGTGAGAGACCAGAGGAGAGTGAGAAGAAGGAAGAAAGAGGGAAAAGAGGAGAGAGAGAGACCAGAGACAGAGGAGAGAGAGAGACAGAGGAGAGAAGAGAGAGACCAGAGACAGAGGAGAGAAAAGAGAGAGCAGAGATAGGAGAGAGACAGAGGAGAGAAGAGAGAGACAGAGGAGAGTGAGAAGAAGGAAGAAAGAGGGAAAAGAGGAGAGAGAGACCAGAGACAGAGGAGAGAAGAGAGAGAGCAGAGACAGGAGGGAGAGAGCAGAGACAGGAGAGAGAGAGACCAGAGGAGAGTGAGAAGCAGGAAGAAAGAGGAGAGAGAGAGACCAGAGACAGAGGAGAGGGAGACCAGAGACAGAGGAGAGAGAGACAGAGGAGAGAAGAGAGACAGAGGAGAGAAGAGAGACAGAGGAGAGAAGAGAGAGACCAGAGACAGAGGAGAGAAGAGAGAGAGCAGAGATAGGAGAGAGACAGAGGAGAGAAGAGAGAGACAGAGGAGAGAGAGACCAGAAACAGAGGAGAGACCAGAGACAGAGGAGAGAGAGACCAGAAACAGAGGAGAGACCAGAGACAGAGGAGAGAGAGACAGAGGAGAGAAGGGAGAGAGCAGAGACAGGAGAGAGAGAGCAGAGACAGAGGAGAGAAGAGAGAGACAGAGGAGAGAGAGAAGAAGGAAGAAAGAGGGAAAAGAGGAGAGAGAGAGACCAGAGACAGAGGAGAGAGAGCAGAGACAGAGGAGAGAGAGACAAAGGAGAGAAGAGAGAGACCAGAGACAGAGGAGAGCGAGAAGAAGGAAGAAAGAGAGAAAAGGAGAGACAAGGGAGATAAGAGATAGAAAAGAGACTGAGTGAGGAGAAAAGAAAGAGAGAGAGCAGAGGAAAGAAAGTGAGAGAGGGGAGAGGAAAGAGAGAGACCGAAAAGAAAGAGAAATAAGAGAGAAGTGAGAGAGAGAAGTGAAGAAGGAGAGAAAGAAAAGAAACACAGAGAGTAGAAAAGACTGAGACAGAGGAGAGGAAGAGACAGAAGAGAGGACAGGAGGAGGGGGAGAGACAGGAGGAGGAGAGTGAGAGAGATCAGAGGAGGGGAAGAGACAGAAGAGAGGAGAGGAGAGTGAGAGAGAAGGAGAGAGACACAAAGAGAAGATCCAGCAGAGGAGAGATAAGAAGTCAGGAAGAGAAGTTGGAAGACGGAAGGAGGAGAGGAAGGAAAGAAGAGACTGCACTGATATTAAAGGTAAGACCAAGATAGATGGAGACATACTTTGTATAGATACAATTTAAGAGATGGTGGGTGTATATGGGGGGTGTATATGGGGGGTGTATATGGAGGGTGTATATGGAGGTGATATATGGGGGGGGTGATATATGGGGGGTGATATATGGAGGGTGTATATGGGGGGGTGATATATGGGGGTGTATATGGGGGGGTGATATATGGGGGTGTATATGGGGGGGTGATATATGGAGGGTGTATATGGGGGGGTGATATATGGGGGTGATATATGGGGGTGATATATGGGGGGGTGATATATGGAGGGTGTATATGGGGGGGTGATATATGGGGGTGTATATGGGGGTGATATATGGGGGGTGATATATGGGGGTGTATATGGGGGGGTGATATATGGGGGGTGATATATGGTGGGTGTATATGGGGGTGATATATGGGGGGGTGATATATGGTGGGTGTATATGGGGGGGTGATATATGGGGGTGATATATGGAGGGTGTATATGGGGGGTGATATATGGGGGGTGTATATGGGGGGTGTTATATGGAGGGTGTATATGGGGGTGATATATGGGGGGGTGATATATGGGGGTGTATATGGGGGGTGATATATGGAGGGTGTATATGGGGGGTGATATATGGGGGTGTATATGGGGGGGGTGTATATGGTGGGTGATATATGAGGTGATATATGGAGGGTGTATATGGGGGTGATATATGGGGGGTGTATATGGGGGGTGTATATGGTGGGTGTATATGGGGGTGATATATGGGGGGGTGATATATGGTGGGTGTATATGGGGGGGTGATATATGGGGGTGATATATGGAGGGTGTATATGGGGGGTGATATATGGAGGGTGTATATGGGGGGTGTATATGGGGGGTGTTATATGGAGGGTGTATATGGGGGTGATATATGGGGGGTGATATATGGGGAGGTGATATATGGGGGTGTATATGGGGGGTGATATATGGAGGGTGTATATGGGGGGTGATATATGGAGGGTGTATATGGGGGGTGATATATGGAGGGTGTATATGGGGGGTGATATATGGGGAGGTGATATATGGGGGTGTATATGGGGGGTGATATATGGAGGGTGTATATGGGGGGTGTATATGGTGGGTGATATATGAGGTGATATATGGAGGGTGTATATGGGGGTGATATATGGGGGGTGTATATGGGGGGTGTATATGGGGGGGTGATATATGGGGGTGATATATGGAGGGTGTATATGGGGGGGTGTATATGGTGGGTGATATATGAGGTGATATATGGAGGGTGTATATGGGGGTGATATATGGGGGGTGTATATGGGGGGTGTATATGGTGGGTGATATATGGGGGGTGTATATGGGGGGGTGATATATGGGGGTGATATATGGAGGGTGTATATGGGGGGTGATATATGGAGGGTGTATATGGGGGGTGTATATGGGGGGTGTTATATGGAGGGTGTATATGGGGGTGATATATGGGGGGTGATATATGGGGGGGTGATATATGGGGGTGTATATGGGGGGTGATATATGGAGGGTGTATATGGGGGGTGATATATGGAGGGTGTATATGGGGGTGATATATGGGGGGTGATATATGGAGGGTGTATATGGTGGGTGATATATGGAGGGTGTATATGGGGGGTGATATATGGAGGGTGATATATGGGGGGTGTATATGGTGGGTGTATATGGGGGTGATATATGGGGGGTGATATATGGAGGGTGTATATGGTGGGTGTATATGGGGGGTGTATATGGGGGTGATATATGGTGGGTGATATATGGAGGGTGTATATGGAGGTGATATATGGGGGTGATATATTGGGGGGTGTATATGGGGGGGTGATATATGGGGGTGTATATGGGGGGGGTGATATATGGGGGGTGTATATGGTGGGTGTATATGGGGGGTGATATATGGAGGGTGTATATGGGGGTGATATATGGGGGTGATATATGGGGGGGTGATATATGGTGGGTGTATATGGGGGGGTGATATATGGAGGGTGTATATGGGGGGTGATATATGGGGGGTGTATATGGGGGGTGTTATATGGAGGGTGTATATGGGGGTGATATATGGGGGGTGATATATGGGGGGGTGATATATGGGGGGGTGATATATGGGGGTGTATATGGGGGGTGATATATGGAGGGTGTATATGGGGGGTGATATATGGAGGGTGTATATGGGGGTGATATATGGGGGGTGATATATGGAGGGTGTATATGGTGGGTGATATATGGAGGGTGTATATGGGGGGTGATATATGGAGGGTGATATATGGGGGGTGTATATGGGGGGTGATATATGGAGGGTGTATATGGGGGTGATATATGGGGGGTGATATATGGAGGGTGTATATGGGGGGTGATATATGGGGGGGTGTATATGGTGGGTGATATATGGGGGGTGTATATGGGGGTGATATATGGGGGGTGTTATATGGAGGGTGTATATGCTGGGTGATATATGGGGGGTGTATATGGGGGGTGATATATGGTGGGTGTATATGGGGGGTGATATATGGGGGTGATATATGAGGTGATATATGGGGGTGATATATGGAGGGTGTATATGGGGGTGATATATGGGGTGTATATGGGGGGTGGTGTATATGGGGGTGATATATGGGGGGTGATATATGGGGGTGTATATGGTGGGTGGTATATGGAGGGTGATATATGGGGGGGTGTATATGGTGGGTGATATATGGGGGTGTATATGGGGGTGATATATGGGGGGTGATATATGGGGGTGATATATGGGGGTGATATATGGTGGGTGATATATGGGGTGTATATGGGGGGTGGTATATGGAGGGTGATATATGGGGGGTGGTATATGGAGGGTGTATATGGGGGTGATATATGGAGGGTGTATATGGTGGGTGATATATGGGGTGTATATGGGGGGTGGTATATGGAGGGTGATATATGGGGGGTGATATATGGGGGGTGATATATGGAGGGTGTATATGGGGGTGATATATGGAGGGTGATATATGGTGGGTGATATATGGAGGGTGTATATGGTGGGTGATATATGGAGGGTGTATATGGGGGGTGATATATGGTGGGTGATATATGGGGGGTGGTATATGGAGGGTGATATATGGGGGGTGGTATATGGAGGGTGTATATGGGGGTGATATATGGAGGGTGTATATGGTGGGTGATATATGGGGTGTATATGGGGGGTGGTATATGGAGGGTGTATATGGGGGTGATATATGGAGGGTGTATATGGTGGGTGATATATGGAGGGTGTATATGGGGGGTGATATATGGTGGGTGATATATGGGGGGTGGTATATGGAGGGTGATATATGGGGGGTGGTATATGGAGGGTGTATATGGGGGTGATATATGGAGGGTGTATATGGTGGGTGATATATGGGGTGTATATGGGGGGTGGTATATGGAGGGTGATATATGGGGGGTGGTATATGGAGGGTGTATATGGGGGTGATATATGGAGGGTGTATATGGTGGGTGATATATGGGGTGTATATGGGGGGTGGTATATGGAGGGTGATATATGGGGGGGTGTATATGGTGGGTGATATATGGGGTGTATATGGTGGGTGATATATGGGGGTGATATATGGGGGGGTGTATATGGTGGGTGTATATGGGGGGTGATATATGGGGGGTGTATATGGTGGGTGATATATGAGGTGATATATGGAGGGTGTATATGGGGGTAATATATGGGGGTGTATATGGTGGGTGATATATGGGGGTGATATATGGAGGGTGATATATGGGGGGTGTATATGGGGGGTGATATATCGGGGGTGTATATGGGGGGTGATATATGGAGGGTGTATATGGTGGGTGTATATGGGGGGTGTATATGGTGGGTGATATATGAGGTGATATATGGAGGGTGTATATGGGGGTGATATATGGGGGGTGATATATGGGGGGGGGTGTATATGGTGGGTGATATATGAGGTGATATATGGGGGGTGTATATGGTGGGTGATATATGGGGGGTGATATATGGGGGGTGTATATGGTGGGTGATATATGGGGGGTGTATATGGTGGGTGATATATGGGGGTGATATATGGGGTGTATATGGGGGGTGATATATGGGGGTGTATATGGTGGGTGGTATATGGAGGGTGATATATGGGGGGGTGTATATGGTGGGTGATATATGGGGGGTGATATATGGGGGGTGATATATGGGGGTGATATATGGTGGGTGGTATATGGAGGGTGATATATGGGGGGGTGTATATGGTGTGTGATATATGGGGTGTATATGGGGGGTGATATATGGGGGGTGATATATGGGGGTGTATATGGAGGGTGTATATGGAGGGTGATATATAGGGGGGTGTATGGGGGGTGATATATGGGGGTGTATATGGTGGGTGGTATATGGGGGGTGTATATGGAGGGTGATATATGGGGGTTATATATGGGGGGTGATATATGGAGGGTGTATATGGGGGTGATATATGGAGGGTGTATATGGGGGGTGTATATGGTGGGTGATATATGGGGGGTGTATATGGTGGGTGATATATGGGGGTTATATATGGGGGGTGATATATGGAGGGTGATATATGGGGGTGATATATGGTGGGTGATATATGGGGGGTGTATATGGTGGGTGATATATGGGGGGTGTATATAGGGGATGATATATGGGGGGTGTATGTTGGTGGGTAATATATGGGGGTGATATATGGGGGGTGTATGTTGGTGGGTGATATATGGGGGTGATATATGGGGGGTGTATATGGGGGGTGTATATGGTGGGTGTATATGGGGGGTGATATATGGGGGGTGTATATGGTGGGTGATATATGAGGTGATATATGGAGGGTGTATATGGGGGTAATATATGGGGGTGTATATGGTGGGTGATATATGGGGGTGATATATGGAGGGTGATATATGGGGGGTGTATATGGGGGGTGATATATCGGGGGTGTATATGGGGGGTGATATATGGAGGGTGTATATGGTGGGTGTATATGGGGGGTGTATATGGTGGGTGATATATGAGGTGATATATGGGGGTGATATATGAGGTGATATATGGGGGGTGTATATGGTGGGTGATATATGGGGGGTGATATATGGGGGTGATATATGGAGGGTGATATATGGGGGGTGTATATGGTGGGTGATATATGGGGGGTGTATATGGTGGGTGATATATGGGGGTGATATATGGGGGGGTGTATATGGTGGGTGATATATGGGGTGTATATGGGGGGTGATATATGGGGGTGTATATGGTGGGTGGTATATGGAGGGTGATATATGGGGGGGTGTATATGGTGGGTGATATATGGGGGGTGATATATGGGGGTGATATATGGTGGGTGGTATATGGAGGGTGATATATGGGGGGGTGTATATGGTGTGTGATATATGGGGTGTATATGGGGGGTGATATATGGGGGGTGATATATGGGGGTGTATATGGAGGGTGTATATGGAGGGTGATATATAGGGGGGTGTATGGGGGGTGATATATGGGGGGTGTATATGGTGGGTGGTATATGGGGGGTGTATATGGAGGGTGATATATGGGGGGTGTATATAGGGGATGATATATGGGGGGTGTATGTTGGTGGGTAATATATGGGGGTGATATATGGGGGGTGTATATAGGGGATGATATATGGGGGGTGTATGTTGGTGGGTGATATATGGGGGTGATATATGGGGGGTGTATATGGGGGTGATATATGGGGGGTGATATATGGGGGTGTATATGGGGGTGATATATGGAGGGTGTATATGGTGGGTGATATATGGGGGGTGTATATGGTGGGTGATATATGGGGGGTGTATATAGGGGATGATATATGGGGGGTGTATGTTGGTGGGTAATATATGGGGGTGATATATGGGGGGTGTATATAGGGGATGATATATGGGGGGTGTATGTTGGTGGGTGATATATGGGGGTGATATATGGGGGGTGTATATGGGGGTGATATATGGGGGGTGTATGTTGGTGGGTGATATATGGGGGTGATATATGGGGGGTGTATATGGGGGTGATATATGGGGGGTGTATGTTGGTGGGTGATATATGGGGGTTTATATGGAGGGTGGTACATGGGGGGTGTATATGGGGGTGATATATGGGGGGTGTATATAGGAAATGGGACCCCTCTAGTGATATAAAGATCTATATAGAGGAATCAGGACCTTCCATCCTCCTGCTGGGGACCCCTCTAGTGTTTCCAGACCCTATCGAGCATCTGTAGGGGATCCTCAAACAGAAGGTGGAGGAGGGGAAGGTCTCTAACATCCACCAGCTCTGTGATGTCATCATGGAGGAGGGGAAGAGGTCTCCAGTGACAACCTGTGAAGCTCTGGTGAACTCCATGCCCAAGAGGGTTAAGGCAGTGCTGGAAAATAATGGCGGCCACACAAAATATTAACACTTTGGGCCCAATTTGGAGATTGTCACTTAGGGGTGTACTGACTTTTGTTGCCAGCGGTTTAGACATTAATGGCTGTGTGTTGAGTTATTTTGAGGGGACAGTAAATTTACACTGTTATACAAGCTGTACACTCACTACTTTACATTGTAGCAAAGTCTCATTTCTTCAGTGTTGTCACATGGGAGGGGTGTACTTACTTTTGTGAGATACTGTATCAATGGTGAGCATGGTAGGAGGATGGTGTGGAGAAGGGGGTGCCAGATAGACTGGGGGGGCTTCAAAATGCACTTTCACCTAAGTAGATAAAAATCCTTGCACCGCACATTCTTACCGAGCAGCGGAACATCCGACAAACTATGATTCCCCCATCCGCAGATCCTCCGAGTCTGCTGACACCATGAGCGGCCACTTCAGTGCGGACACGACTGAGTCTTTGGTCTGGAGATACTTTAGCCTGCGATTGGGGGAATGAATGTGCTGGCCAATGGCAACAGAACTTTGATTGCCTGCTTGGACAATTCTGGGTATTCTTTGCGTAAATCACCCCAAAAAGCAATAAGAGAAACTTCTTTAAATGTTTGGCTTAGTTGACTGTCAGGAGTTCTATCGATCGGATTCTCAAAATCTACATCAGAAAAATTGGCTGGCTTGTCTATTATGAATGGATTTGGAACCCGGTCATTATTGTTTTCAGCACCAAATGGGAAACGCTTTACTAGAATCCTAATCCCGGCGAGTCTGGAATGCCCCATACACCCACTCTGCATAACTCATATGGGGAGGAAGGGTACACTCAGAGCCCTCCCCACCCTCTTGTACACCTGAAGCAGAAAATGGTCCATGGACTCCACCACTCCTCCACACTCTACTCTCGGGCAGCCCTGATCACTCATAGAAAGAAACCCTAAGTCACACGCCTTTTGACAAGGTTTATTCTGTTCTGCATGGGACTCCACCTCCCGACACACGGGAATCCACCTCCCCATACACAGGACCCCACCTCCCCACACACGGGACCACACCTCTCCACACATGAGACCCCCCTTCCCACACGGGACCCCACCTCCACACACACGGGGCCCCACCTCCCCACACACGGGACCCCACCTTCCCACACACGGGACTCCATCTTCCCACACACAGGACCCCACCTTCCCACACACGGGACCCCACCTTCCCACATATGGGACGATACCTCCCCACACACGGGACCCCACCTTCCCACATACGGGACTCCACCTCCCCACACACTGGACCTCACCTCCCCACACACAGGAATTCACCTCCCCACACAAAGGAACCCAACTCCCCACACACGGGACGCCACCTCCCCACACACGGGACTCCACCTTCCCACACATGGAACTCTACCTCCCAAAATATGGGACTCCACTTTCTCACACATGGGACTCCACCTCCCCACACATGGGACCCCACCTCCCCACACACGGGGCTCTACCTCCCCACATATGAGACTCCACCTCCCCACACACAAGACTCCACCTTCCCACACACGGGAGTCCACCTCCCCACACACGGGAATCCACCTTCCCACACACGGGACTCCACCTCCCCACACACGGGACTCCACCTCCCCACACGCCAGAATCCACCTCCCCACACGCCAGAATCCACCTCCCCACACGCCAGAATCCACCTCCCACACACAGCATGCTGCACATTGTTCCATTTTGCTGCTGCAGAGGGAGGGAGACAGAGGCCTCCACCATTGGAGGCTCAGCAGATGTTTGAGGTGTTGAAGAGCTGGGCTCATCCTCCGGGCTCACTTTCTCACTCTCTGCTGACTGTCGGTACCTGCATCTCCTCACTGACTGGGTCACTCTCCATGCTGGAAACGGCTCCTCTCCTCATACAGCTGAAACGTTCCTCATTCCTGTATTTCTCCTTAAATGCTCCGCTGCTTTCCTTCAGAGAGCTCACCAACTCTTTCTGCTTCCTCAAAGTTTGCTCTAAGTCCTTCAACTCAGGCCTCAGAGCCGGTCTCTTCTTACTGTACAGTTTGGCACAAAACAACTTTTTCTTTTTAAATTCAGCCTTCAAATCTGCCAATTTCTCCTCCTCTTTATCAATCCACGTTAGCTTGTCGACAATCCACCGTCCAAAAGCAGACAGGGATTCATCTCTCCTTGGGCCAGGCCCAGTGTCTTCCACAGATTGAGGCCTAGTCTCAGGCCTATCTAGGGGACCCCTGCCGGGGTCCTCCCCAGGATCCAGCATCCCTTTAGGGCAGAGAAGCAACTCTAGCCCCCGGCTTCTGGAAGCACACGAGCTAAGGAACCAACAACCTCTTAAAATTATTTGAATTATCCGTGGTCATGACCTAACAATCAAGAGGGACTCAATAAACCTTTCTTTTGATTTAAAAAAAAAAAGGAACCAACAACCTCACTGTCAAGGAGTGCCTAGTTCCCTGGTTTGTTCACCCTCTGTGCCCATTACTAGGGGTTCTCACCATTCCCGGTCTGTTCACTCGCTGTGCCCATTATGATGGGGTTCCCACCATCCCTGTGCTGGGTTCCCGGGTCTGTACACATGCTGTCCATCCTCCCCACACACGGGAATCCACCTTCCCACACACGGGACTCCACCTCCCCACACACGGGACTCCACCTCCCCACACACGGGAATCCACCTCCCCACACACGGGAATCCACCTTCCCACACACGGGAATCCACCTCCCCACACACAGGAATCCACCTCCCCACACACGGGACTCCACCTCCCCACACACGGGACTCCACCTCCCCACACACGGGAATCCACCTCCCCACACACGGGAATCCACCTCCCCACACACAGGAATCCACCTTCCCACATACGGGACTCCACCTCCCCACACACAGGAATCCACCTTCCCACACACAGGAATCCACCTCCCCACACACAGGAATCCACCTCCCCACACACAGGAATCCACCTTCCCACCTCCCCACACACAGGAATCCACCTCCCCACACACAGGAATCCATCTCCCCACACACGGAAATCCACCTCCCCACACACGGAAATCCACCTCCCCACACACGGAAATCCACCTCCCCACACACAGGAATCCACCTCCCCACACACGGTAATCCACCTCCCCACACACGGGAATCCACCTCCCCACACACGGGACTCCACCTCCCCACACACGGGACTCCACCTCCCCCCTGTGCCCATTACTAGGGGTTCCCACCATCCCAGGTCTGTTCACTCGCTGTGCCCATTATGAGGGGTTCCCACCATCCCTGTGCTGAGTTCCCGGGTCTGTACACCTGTTGTGCCCATTATGAGGGGTTCCCATCATCCCTGTGCTGAGTTCCCGGGTCTGTACACCCCCTGTGCCCATTATGAGGGGTTCCACCATCCCTGTGCTGAGTTCCCGGGTCTGTACACCCCCTGTGCCCATTATGAGGGGTTCCCTCCATCCCTGTGCTGAGTTCCGGGGTCTGTACACCCACTGTGCCCATTATGAGGGGTTAATTTTGTTTATTGGAAATTCTTACAAACAATCAACTTATATACAATAAAACCATAATAAATAACATATTTACAAAATAATTGAATATAACGATACAAAACAAGAACATAATAAATAAACCAAATTGCACACAGCATAAACCCTACGAGAGAGCCGGACTAAGAAACTTCACCATGCATGGAACCTTTAATCAAAAATTATATTTTAGGACTGATTTTCAGCTGATAACATTATTGGTTGCCACTTTTAACAGATAATTGAGGCAGCCGTTTCTTAGGCTGACTACTCTCTCCCCCTGGAGAAGCAGTGCGCTTCAATGCACCCTGCGACTCATCATCCATGGAAGATTCTGTACTCAACAAGTCCCATTCATCATCATCATCTGACAGGACCCCAAACTTATTTGTCAAAGGCAAAACCTCAGGACTGTGGGTAACTGAACACTTTTTTTTCCTTCTTTTGCCCTTCTTTCTTTTCTCCTCCAACCATTCCACATCCCCCTTGGACAAATTGGAAGTAACAGTTTCCCCACTCTCACCCTCCCCTTCACCCCCACTCTCCCTTACCTGATCTACCACCAGGCCAGCCTCTTCACCATTCTCCCCACTCCTCTGCACCCCATGGTCCCTAATAGAAGCCCTGCAATGTCTAGGGGAGGGGACTGGCACTGTACTTGATGCCCCTGCCTCAGCACCTCTTGCCGCCTCTGCAATTTTGGAAGACATAGACACAGAAAGATTGGACACATTTTTAGTAACCGATACCTTACATACAGACTGGGAAGACACTGACACACTGGGAATCGGCACAGACTGGGGCACCACAGACTGAGAAGACACTGACACACTGGGCATTGGCACAGACTGGGGCATCACAGACTGGGAAGAGACAGGCACACTGGGTATTGGTACAGTCTCGGAGGGAATCGCAGGCACGCTAGCTGCTGAGCTCTGAGCATCCTCCATGTCCAGACGGAAGAACTCTCTCATGAGCTCAGGCTGGTTGTGTACTGCCTCAGGACACTGACTATAAGAATGCCCCACCGCATCGCACAAGTTGCACCTTATAATATTGCAATCTTTTGCCAAATGCCCTAAATCCTGACACAGAGAGCATTTCATTACTGGACAGGAGGATGCAAAGTGCCCTTTATCCCCACACTTATTGCACAGCTTTGGCTGGCCTGGATAGAATATGGTCAGTCTGTCCCTCCCCAGGAAAGCTGAGGATGGCAGATGCTGGATGACATTATCCATGACTCTTAGTTTTAGCTGCACAGACCATCCCCCCGTCCATATTCCTCGATCATCCATAATTTTGTGTAAGGGGCTCAGGATGTCTCCATATCTCCTCAGCCATACAGATAAATCCCCTTGTGGAATGGACTCATTGCGCACAAGAATCGTCACCATTTTAATAAGTGGCTGACGTGACACAACTTTGGGGATGAGCCCTTTCCAGTCCGGCAGGCTCCTACACACATGTTCATATTTCTCCCAAAATATGTCCAAAGACTCCGGACGGACAAAGGACAAATCATACTCATAGGAGCCGGTCGGACTGATCAGGGCAAAGATATCTGCAGGTTTAAAGCCCATCTGCAGAATCTTATCAACCACAGCTCTCCTATATGGGGGAATACCTTCACCCTCCCATCGTAACTGTACCACATTCCTCCTTTTAAATAATGAGGAAGATAAAACATTTCCATGCTCCTTCCCTGCTTGTACCCCCCTCCCAAACCCTTCAGCAGCACCAGCATAGGTTTTCCTCCCAGAAACATCAGCAATTACAGCATTGTCTTTAGACACAGCCACACCTGATGAGAAGGAGCCTGAATCAACCCTTGCAGTCTTTGGAGCAGCAGAGACAAGACCCACCCCCTCCCCCTTCTCTGAGCACTCAGCTGCTTTCCTGGGTTCAATCACAGCCTTGTCTACTGCAGACTCCAAAAAAGTTATAGTACTACTGCTCCCAGCATCTCCTCCACCATGCTCAGGAACAGCCACTGTATTTGGTCCAGGCAAAGCCTCTGCAATGTCCGTGGTGCTCCTCTCTGCAGACTCTTCAACCAGAAGCTCACAGTTTTTTCCAATTTTCTCACCACTTGCATTTAAAAGTGGAATTTTTTCAGCAGGTGTATCAGGTTGCACTGCATGCTGCACATTGTCTATGGGTGTGGGCTGACAGCCCATAGCACTACAACCCTCAGCAAGCACATTGTCATTAAAGTTCACATCACCACCTTGCACACACACTGTACCTGCTTGCTGTGTTACCTCTGCTGTGTCATGGCTGATGGTGGGATCAAACTTCCTCCTGGTTGTTGCAGGCTTAATGGTGAATGTTCCTCTCTCCACAGGTCTCTCTTTCATAGGGCGAGGAACGGTATCCATCTCCTTATCTGAGGAATCTGCAGAAAAATTGAACTTTCTTCCATCCAGAGGGGATTCCAGCTCAGCGATGAACTCCAACATCCCAGTACCCCCCTCAACCTCCTGCTCAGATGTTCCACATTGCTGCTGCAGAGGGAGGGAGACAGAGGCCTCCGCCATTGGGGGCTCAGCAGATGTCTGAGGTGTCGAAAAGCTGGGCCCATCCTCCGGGCCCACTTTCTCACTCTCTGCTGACTCTGTCGCTACCTGCATCTCTTCACTGGCTGGGTCACTCTCCATGCTGGAAACGGCTCCTCTCCTCATACGGCTGAAACGCTCCTCATTCCTGTATTTCTCCTGAAGTGCTTCACAGCTTTCCTTCAGAGAGCTCACCAACTCTTTCTGCTTCCTCAAAGCTTGCTCCAAGTCCTTCAATTCAGGCCTCAGAGCCGGTCTCTTCTTACTCTACAGTTTGGCACAATACAACTTTTTCTTTTTAAATTCTACTTTCAAAGTTGCCAATTTCTCCTCCTCTTTCTCAATCCGCCTCAGCTTTTCAACAGTCCTCCGTCTAAAGGTAGGCAGGGATTCACCCCTCCTTGGGCCGAGCTCCATGTCTTCCATAGACTGAGGCCTAGTCTCAGGCCTATCCAGGGGGCCCCCGCCGGGGTCCTCCCCAGGATCCAGCATCCCTCCTGGGGCAGAGAAGCAACTCTAGCCCCTGGCTTCTGGAAGCACACGAGCTAAGGAACCAGCAACCTCACACCTCGCTGTCAGGGAGTGGAATGGCAGTTTCCCACCATCCCTGTGCTGAGTTCCCGGGTCTGTACACCCCCTGTGCCCATTATGAGGGGTTCCCTCCATCCCTGTGCTGAGTTCCTGGGTCTGTACACCCACTGTGCCCATTAGGAGGGGTTAATTTTGTTTATTGGAAATTCTTACAAACAATCAACTTATATACAATAAAACCATAATAAATAAATTATAAATAACATATTTAGAAAATAATTGAATATAACTATACAAAACAAGAACATAATAAATAAACCAAATTGCACACAGCATAAACCCTACGAGAGAGCCAGACTAAGAAACTTCACCATGCATGGAACCTTTAATCAAAAATTATATTTTATGACTGATTTTCAGCTGATAACATTATTGGTTGCCACTTTTAACAGATAATTGAGGCAGCCGTTTCTTAGCCTGACTACTCTCTCCCCCTGGAGAACCAGTGCGCTTCAATGCACCCTGGGACTCATCATCCATGGAAGATTCTGTACTCAACAAGTCCCATTCATCCTCATCATCTGACAGGACCCCAAACTTATTTGTCAAAGGCAAAACCTCAGGACTGTGGGTAGCTGAACACTTTTTTTTCCTTCTTTTGCCCTTCCTCCTTTTCTCCTCCAACCATTCCACATCCCCCTTGGACAATTTGGAAATAACAGTTTCCCCACTCTCACCCTCCCCTTCACCCCCACTCTCCCTTACCTTATCTACCACCAGGCCAGCCTCTTCACCATTCTCCCCACTCCTCTGCACCCCATGGTCCCTAATAGAAGCCCTGCAATGTCTAGGGGAGGGGACTGGCACTGTACTTGATGCCCCTGCCTCAGCACCTCTTGCCGCCTCTGCAATTTTGGAAGACATAGACACAGAAAGATTGGACACATTCTTAGTAACCGATACCTTACATACAGACTGGGAAGACACTGACACACTGGGAATCGGCACAGACTGGGGCACCACAGACTGAGAAGACACTGACACACTGGGCATTGGCACAGACTGGGGCACCACAGACTGGGAAGACACTGACACACTGGGTATTGGTACAGTCTCGGAGGGAATCGCAGGCACCCTAGCTGCTGAGCTCTGAGCATCCTCCATGTCCAGACGGAAAAACTCTCTCATGAGCTCAGGCTGGTTGTGCATTGCCTCAGGACACTGGCTATAAGGATGCCCAACTGCATTGCACAAGTTGCACCTTATAATATTGCAATATTTTGCCAAATGCCCTAAATCCTGACACAGAGAGCATTTCATTACTGGACAGGAGGATGCAAAGTGCCCTTTATCCCCACACTTATTGCACAGCTTTGGCTGGCCTGGATAGAATATGGTCAGTCTGTCCCTCCCCAGGAAAGCTGAGGATGGCAGATGCTGGATGACATTGTCAATGACTCTTAGTTTTAGCTGCACAGACCATCCCCCCGTCCATATTCCTCGATCATCCATAATTTTGTGTAAGGGGCTCAGGATGTCTCCATATCTCCTCAGCCATACAGATAAATCCCCTTGCGGTATGGACTCATTGCGCACAAGAATCGTCACCATTTTAATAAGTGGCTGACGTGACACAACTTTGGGGATGAGCCCTTTCCAGTCCGGCAGGCTCCTACACACATGTTCATATTTCTCCCAAAATATGTCCAAAGACTCCGGAAGGACAAAGGACAAATCATACTCATAGGAGCCAGTCGGACTGATCAGGGCAAAGATATCTGCAGGTTTAAAACCCATCTGCAGAATCTTATCAACCACAGCTCTCCAATATGGGGGAATACCTTCGCCTTCCCATCTGAGCTGTACCACATTCCTCCTTTTAAATAATGAGGAAGATAAAACATTTCCATGCTCCTTCCCTGCTTGCACCCCCCTCCCAAATCCTTCAGCAGCACCAGCATATGTTTTCCTCCCAGAAACACCAGCAATTACAGCATTGTCTTTAGACACAACCACACCTGATGACAAGGAGCCTGAATCAACCCTTGCAGTCTTTGGAGCAGCAGAGACAAGACCCACCCCCTCCCCCTGCTCTGACCACTCAGCTGCTTTCCTGGGTTCAATCACAGCCTTGTCTACTGCAGACTCCAAAAAAGTTATAGCACTACTGCTCCCAGCATCTCCTCCACCATGCTCAGGAACAGCCACTGTATTTGGTCCAGGCAAAGCCTCTGCAATGTCCGTGGTGCTCCTCTCTGCAGACTCTTCAACCAGAAACACACAGTTTTTTCCAATTTTCTCACCACTTGCATTTAAAAGTGGAATTTTTTCAGCAGGTGCATCAGGTTGCACTGCATGCTGCACATTGTCTATGGGTGTGGGCTGACAGCCCATAGCACTACAACCCTCAGCAAGCACATTGTCATTAAAGTTCACATCACCACCTTGCACACACACTGTACCTGCTTGCTGTGTTACCTCTGCAGTGTCATGGCTGATGGTGGGATCAAACTTCCTCCTGGTTGTTGCAGGCTTAATGGTGAATTTTCCTCTCTCCACAGGTCTCTCTTTCATAGGGCGAGGAACGGTATCCATCTCCTCATCTGGGGAATCTGCAGAAAAATGGAACTTTCTTCCATCCAGAGGGGATTCCAGCTCAGCGACGAACTCCAACATGCCAGTACCCCCCTCAACCTCCTGCTCAGATGTTCCACATTGCTGCTGCAGAGGGAGGGAGACAGAGGCCTCCGCCATTGGGGGCTCAGCAGATGTGTGAGGTGTCGAAGAGCTGGGCTCATCCTCCAGGCCCACTTTCTCACTCTCTGCTGACTCTGTCGGTACCTGAATCTCCTCACTGACTGGGTCACTCTCCATGCTGGAAACGGCTCCTCTCCTCATACAGCTGAAACGTTCCTCATTCCTGTATTTCTCCTGAAGTGCTTCACAGCTTTCCTTCAGAGAGCTCACCAGCTCTTTCTGCTTCCTCAAAGCTTGCTCCAAGTCCTTCAATTCAGGCCTCAGAGCCGGTCTCTTCTTACTGTACAGTTTAGCACAATACAACTTTTTCTTTTTAAATTCTACTTTCAAAGTTGCCAATTTCTCCTCCTCTTTCTCAATCCGCCTCAGCTTTTCAACAGTCCTCCGTCTAAAGGTAGGCAGGGATTCACCCCTCCTTGGGCCGAGCTCCATGTCTTCCATAGTCTCAGGCCTATCCAGGGGGCCCCCGCCAGGGTCCTCCCCAGGATCCAGCATCCTTCCTGGGGCAGAGAAGCAACTCTAGCCCCTGGCTTCTGGAAGCACACGAGCTAAGGAACCAGCAACCTCACACCTCGCTGTCAGGGAGTGGAATGGCAGTTTCCCACCATCCCTGTGCTGAGTTCCCGGGTCTGTACACCCACTGTGCCCATTATGAGGGATTCCCACCATCCCATGTGCTGAGTTCCCGGGTCTGTACACCCACTGTGCCCATTATGAGGGGTTAATTTTGTTTATTGGAAATTCTTACAAACAATCAACTTATATACAATAAAACCATAATAAATAACATATTTACAAAATAATTGAATATAACTATACAAAACAAGAACATAATAAATAAACCAAATTGCACACAGCATAAACCCTAGGAGAGAGCCGGACTAAGGAACATCACCGTCACCATGCATGGAGCCTTTTATCAAAAATTATATTTTATGACTGATTTTATGCTGATAACATTATTGGGTGCCACTTTTAACGGAGGATAATTGAGGCAGCCGTTTCTTAGGCTGACTACTCTCTCCCTGGAGAACCAGTGCGCTTCACTGCACCCTGGGACTCATCATCCATGGAAGATTCTGTACTCAACAAGTCCCATTCATCCTCATCATCTGACAGGACCCCAAACTTATTTGTCAAAGGCAAAACCTCAGGACTGTGGGTAGCTGAACACTTTTTTTTCCTTCTTTTGCCCTTCTTTCTTTTCTCCTCCAACCATTCCGTATCATCCTTGGACAAACTGGAAGTAACAGTTTCCCCACTCTTACCCTCCCCCCCACTCTCCCTTACCTTATCTGCCATCAGGTCAGCCTCTTTACCATTCTCCCCATTCCTCTGCACCCCATGGTCCCTAATAGAAGCCCTGCAATGTCTAGAGGGGGGGACTGGCACTGCACTTGATGCCCCTGCCTCAGCACCTCTTGCCGCCTCTGAAATTTTGGAAGACATAGACACAGAAGGATTGGACACATTCTCAGTAACCGATACCTTAGATACAGACTGGGAAGACACTGACACACTAGGCAAATGCACAGACTGGGGCGCCACAGACTTGGAAGACACTGACACACTGGGAATTGGCACAGACTGGGGCATCACAGACTGGGAAGAGACAGGCACACTGGGTATTGGTACAGACTCGGAGGGAATCGCAGGCACCCTAGCTGCTGAACTCTGAGCATCCTCCATGTCCAGGCGGAAGAACTCCCTCATGAGCTCAGGCTGGTTGTGCATTGCCTCAGGACACTGACTATAAGGATGCCCAACCGCATTGCACAAGTTGCACCTTATAATATTGCAATCTTTTGCCAAATGCCCTAAATCCTGACACAGAGAGCATTTCATTACTGGACAGGTGAATGCAAAGTGCCCTTTATCCCCACACTTATTGCACAGCTTTGGCTGGCCTGGATAGAATATGGTCAGCCTGTCCCTCCCCAGGAAAGCTGAGGATGGTAGATGCTGGATGACATTGTCAATGACTCTTAGCTTTAGCTGCACAGACTATCCCCCCGTCCATATTCCTCGATCATCCATAATTTTGTGTAAGGGGCTCAGGATGTCTCCATATCTCCTCAGCCATACAGATAAATCCCTTGTGGTATGGATTCATTGCGCACAAGAATTGTCGCCATTTTAATGAGTGGCTGACGTGACACAACTTTGGGGATGAGCCCTTTCCAGTCCGGCAGGCTCCTACACACATGCTCATATTTCTCCCAAAATATGTCCAAAGACTCCGGACGGACAAAGGACAAATCGTACTCATAGGAGCCGGTCGGACTGATCAGGGCAAAGATATCTGCAGGTTTAAAACCCATCTGTAGAATCTTATCCACCACAGCTCTCCTATATGGGGGAATACCTTCACCCTCCCATCGTAACTGTACCACATTCCTCCTTTTAAATAGTGAGGAAGATGAAACATTTCCATGCTCCTTCCCTGCTTGCTCCCCCTCCCAAACCCTTCAGCAGCACCAGCATAGGTTTTCCTCCCAGAAACATCAGCAATTACAGCATTGTCTTTAGACACAACCACACCTGATGAGAACGAGCCTGAATCAACCCTTGCAGTCTTTGGAGCAGCAGAGACAAGACCCACCCCCTCCTCCTTCTCTGAGCACTCAGCTGCTTTCCTGGGTTCAATCACAGTCTTGTCTACTGCAGACTCCAAAACAGTTATAGTACTACTGCTCCCAGCATCTCCTCCACCATGCTCAGGAACAGCCACTGTATTTGGTCCAGGAAAAGCCTCTGCAATGTCCGTGGTGCTCCTCTCTGCAGACTCTTCAACCAGAAGCTTAATTTTATTTTCAGTTTTCTCACCACTTGCATTTAAAAGTGGAGTTTTTTCAGCAGGTGCATCAGGTTGCACTGCATTCTGCACATTGTCTATGGGTGTAGGCTGACAGCCCATAGCACTACAACCCTCAGCAAGCACATTGTCATTAATAAAGGTCATATCACCACTTTGCACACACACTGTACCTGCTTGCTGTGTTACCTCTGCTGTGTGATGGCTGATGGTGGGATCAAACTCCTTCCTGGTTGTTGCAGATTTTATGGTAAATCTTCCTCTCTCCACAGGTCTCTCTTTCATAGGGCGAGGAACGGTATCCATCTCCTCATCTGAGGAATCCGCAGAAAAATTTAACTTTCTTCCATCCAGAGGGGATTCCAGCTCAGCGACGAACTGTAACATGCCAGTACCCCCCTCAACCTCCTGCTCAGGTGTTCCATATTGCTGCTGCAGAGGGAGGAAGACAGAGGCCTCCGCCATTGGGGGCTCAGCAGATGTTTGAGGTGTTGAAGAGCTGGGCTCATCCTCCGGGCCCACTTTCTCACTCTCTGCTGACTCTGTCGGTACCTGAATCTCCTCACTGGCTGGGTCACTCTCCATGCTGGAAACGGCTCCTCTCCTCATACGGCTGAAACGTTCCTCATTCCTGTATTTCTCCTTAAATGCTTCACTGCTTTCCTTCAGAGAGCTCACCAGCTCTTTCTGCTTCTTCAAAGCTTGCTCCAAGTCCTTTAATTCAGGCCTCAGAGCCGGTCTCTTCTTGCTGTACAGTTTGGCACAATACAACTTTTTCTTTTTAAATTCTACTTTCAAAGTTGCCAATTTCTCCTCCTCTTTCTCAATCCGCCTCAGCTTTTCAATAGTCCTCCGTCTAAAGGTAGACAGGGATTCATCTCTCCTTGGGCCGAGCTCCATGTCTTCCATAGTCTCAGGCCTATCCAGGGGGCCCCCGCCAGGGTCCTCCCCAGGATCCAGCATCCTTCCTGGGGCAGAGAAGCAACTCTAGCCCCTGGTTTCTGGAAGCACACGAGCTAAGGAACCAGCAACCTCACACCTCGCTGTCAGGGAGTGGAATGGCAGTTTCCCACCATCCCTGTGCTGAGTTCCCAGGTCTGTACACCCACTGTGCCCATTATGAGGGGTTCCACCATCCCTGTGCTGAGTTCCCAGGTCTGTACACCCACTGTGCCCATTATGAGGGGTTCCCACCATCCCTGTGCTGAGTTCCCAGGTCTGTACACCCACTGTGCCCATTATGAGGGGTTCCCACCATCCCTGTGCTGAGTTACTGGGCCTGTACCCCCGCTGTGCCCATTATGAGGGGTTAATTTTGTTTATTGGAAATTCTTACAAACAAACAATCAACTTATATACAATAAAACCATAATAAATAAATTATAAATAACATATTTACAAAATAATTGAATATAACGATACAAAACAAGAACATAATAAATAAACCAAATTGCGCACAGCATAAACCCTACGAGAGAGCCAGACTAAGGAACATCACCGTCACCATGCATGGAGCCTTTTATCAAAAATTATATTTTATGACTGATTTTAAGCTGACAACATTATTGGTTGCCACTTTTAACGGAGGATAATTGAGGCAGCCGTTTCTTAGCCTGACTACTCTCTCCCCCTGGAGAACCAGTGCGCTTCACTGCACCCTGCGACTCATCATCCATAGAAGACGCTATACTCAACGAGTCCCATTCATCGTCATCATCTGACAGGACCCCAAACTTATTTGTCAAAGGCAAAACCTCAGGACTGTGGGTAGCTGAACACTTTTTTTTCCTTCTTTTGCCCTTCCTCCTTTTCTCCTCCAACCATTCCACATCCCCCTTGGACAAATTGGAAATAACAGTTTCCCCACTCTCACCCTCCCCTTCACCCCCACTCTCCCTTACCTTATCTACCACCAGGCCAGCCTCTTCACCATTCTCCCCACTCCTCTGCACCCCATGGTCCCTAATAGAAGCCCTGCAATGTCTAGGGGAGGGGACTGGCACTGTACTTGATGCCTCTGCCTCAGCACCTCTTGCCGCCTCTGCAATTTTGGAAGACATAGACACAGAAGGATTGGACACATTCTTAGTAACCGATACCTTACATACAGACTGAGAAGACACTGACACACTGGGAATTGGCACACACTGGGGCACCACAGACTGAGAAGACACTGACACACTAGGCATTGGCACAGACTGGGGCACCACAGACTGGGAAGACACTGACACACTGGGTATTGGTACAGACTCGGAGGGAATCGCAGGCACCCTAGCTGCTGAGCTCTGAGCATCCTCCATGTCCAGACGGAAAAACTCTCTCATGAGCTCAGGCTGGTTGTGCACTGCCTCAGGACACTGGCTATAAGGATGCCCAACTGCATTGCACAAGTTGCACCTCATAATATTGCAATCTTTTGCCAAATGCCCTAAATCCTGACACAGAGAGCATTTCATTACTGGACAGGAGGATGCAAAGTGCCCTTTATCCCCACACTTATTGCACAGCTTTGGCTGGCCTGGATAGAATATGGTCAGTCTGTCCCTCCCCAGGAAAGCTGAGGATGGCAGATGCTGGATGACATTATCAATGACTCTTAGTTTTAGCTGCACAGACCATCCCCCCGTCCATATTCCTCGATCATCCATAATTTTGTGTAAGGGGCTCAGGATGTCTCCATATCTCCTCAGCCATACAGATAAATCCCCTTGCGGTATGGACTCATTGCGCACAAGAATCGTCACCATTTTAATAAGTGGCTGACGTGACACAACTTTGGGGATGAGCCCTTTCCAGTCCGGCAGGCTCCTACACACATGTTCATATTTCTCCCAAAATATGTCCAAAGACTCCGGACGGACAAAGGACAAATCATACTCATAGGAGCCGGTCGGACTGATCAGGGCAAAGATATCTGCAGGTTTAAAGCCCATCTGCAGAATCTTATCAACCACAGCTCTCCTATATGGCGGAATACCTTCGCCTTCCCATCTGAGCTGAACCACATTCCTCCTTTTAAATAATGAGGAAGATAAAACATTTCCATGCTCCTTCCCTGCTTGCACCCCCCTCCCAAACCCTTCAGCAGCACCAGCATAGGTTTTCCTCCCAGAAACACCAGCAATTACAGCATTGTCTTTAGACACAACCACACCTGATGACAAGGAGCCTGAATCAACCCTTGCAGTCTTTGGAGCAGCAGAGACAAGACCCACCCCCTCCCCCTTCTCTGAGCACTCAGCTGCTCTCCTGGGTTCAATCACAGCCTTGTCTACTGCAGACTCCAAAAAAGTTATAGTACTACTGCTCCCAGCATCTCCTCCACCATGCTCAGGAACAGCCACTGTATTTGGTCCAGGCAAAGCCTCTGCAATGTCCGTGGTGCTCCTCTCTGCAGACTCTTCAACCAGAAACACACAGTTTTTTCCAATTTTCTCACCACTTGCATTTAAAAGTGGAATTTTTTCAGCAGGTGCATCAGGTTGCACTGCATGCTGCACATTGTCTATGGGTGTGGGCTGACAGCCCATAGCACTACAACCCTCAGCAAGCACATTGTCATTAAAGTTCACATCACCACCTTGCACACACACTGTACCTGCTTGCTGTGTTACCTCTGCAGTGTCATGGCTGATGGTGGGATCAAACTCCCTCCTGGTTGTTGCAGGCTTAATGGTAAATTTTCCTTTCTCCACAGGTCTCTCTTTCACAGGGCGAGGAACGGTATCCATCTCCTCATCTGGGGAATCTGCAGAAAAATGGAACTTTCCTTCATCCAGAGGGGATTCCAGCTCAGCGACGAACTCCAGCATCCCTCAACCTCCTGCTCAGATGTTCCACATTGCTGCTGCAGAGGGAGGGAGAAAGAGGCCTCCGCCATTGGGGGCTCAGCAGATGTGTGAGGTGTCGAAGAGCTGGGCTCATCCTCCAGGCCCACTTTCTCACTCTCTGCTGACTCTGTCGGTACCTGCATCTCTTCACTGGCTGGGTCACTCTCCATGCTGGAAACGGCTCCTCTCCTCATACGGCTGAAACGTTCCTCATTCCTGTATTTCTCCTGAAGTGCTTCACAGCTTTCCTTCAGAGAGCTCACCAACTCTTTCTGCTTCCTCAAAGCTTGCTCCAAGTCCTTCAATTCAGGCCTCAGAGCCGGTCTCTTCTTACTGTACAGTTTGGCACAATACAACTTTTTCTTTTTAAATTCTACTTTCAAAGTTGCCAATTTCTCCTCCTCTTTCTCAATCCGCCTCAGCTTTTCAACAGTCCTCCGTCTAAAGGTAGGCAGGGATTCACCCCTCCTTCGGCCGAGCTCCATGTCTTCCATAGTCTGAGGCCTATCCAGGGGGCCCCCGCCAGGGTCCTCCCCAGGATCCAGCATCCTTCCTGGGGCAGAGAAGCAACTCTAGCCCCTGGCTTCTGGAAGCACACGAGCTAAGGAACCAGCAACCTCACACCTCGCTGTCAGGGAGTGGAATGGCAGTTTCCCACCATCCCTGTGCTGAGTTCCCGGGTCTGTACACCAGCTGTGCCCATTATGAGGGGTTCCCACCATCCCTGTGCTGAGTTCCCGGGTCTGTACACCAGCTGTGCCCATTATGAGGGGTTAATTTTGTTTATTGGAAATTCTTACAAACAATCAACTTATATACAATAAAACCATAATAAATAAATTATAAATAACATATTTACAAAATAATTGAATATAACTATACAAAACAAGAACATAATAAATAAACCAAATTGCACACAGCATAAACCCTACGAGAGCCAGACTAAGGAACATCACCATGCATGGAGCCTTTAATCAAAAATTATATTTTATGACTGATTTTCAGCTGATAACATTATTGGTTGCCACTTTTAACGGATAATTGAGGCAGCCGTTTCTTAGCCTGACTACTCTCTCCCCCTGGAGAACCAGTGCGCTTCAGTGCACCCTGCGACTCATCATCCATAGAAGATTCTGTACTCAACAAGTCCCATTCATCATCATCATCTGACAGGACCCCAAACTTATTTGTCAAAGGCAAAACCTCAGGACTGTGGGTAGCTGAACACTTTTTTTTCCTTCTTTTGCCCTTCTTTCTTTTCTCCTCCAACCATTCCACATCCCCCTTGGACAAATTGGAAATAACAGTTTCCCCACTCTCACCCTCCCCTTCACCCCCACTCTCCCTTACCTGATCTACCACCAGGCCAGCCTCTTCACCATTCTCCCCACTCCTCTGCACCCCATGGTCCCTAATAGAAGCCCTGCAATGTCTAGGGGAGGGGACTGGCACTGTACTTGATGCCCCTGCCTCAGCACCTCTTGCCGCCTCTGCAATTTTGGAAGACATAGACACAGAAAGATTGGACACATTCTTAGTAACCAATACCTTACATACAGACTGGGAAGACACTGACACACTGGGAATCGGCACAGACTGGGGCACCACAGACTGGGAAGACACTGACACACTGGGCATTGGCACAGACTGGGGCACTACAGACTGGGAAGACACTGACACACTGGGTATTGGTACAGTCTCGGAGGGAATCGCAGGCACCCTAGCTGCTGAGCTCTGAGCATCCTCCATGTCCAGACGGAAGAACTCTCTCATGAGCTCAGGCTGGTTGTGCATTGCCTCAGGACACTGGCTATAAGGATGCCCAACTGCATTGCACAAGTTGCACCTTATAATATTGCAATCTTTTGCCAAATGCCCTAAATCCTGACACAGAGAGCATTTCATTACTGGACAGGAGGATGCAAAGTGCCCTTTATCCCCACACTTATTGCACAGCTTTGGCTGGCCTGGATAGAAGATGGTCAGTCTGTCCCTCCCCAGGAAAGCTGAGGATGGCAGATGCTGGATGACATTATCAATGACTCTTAGTTTTAGCTGCACAGACCATCCCCCCGTCCATATTCCTCGATCATCCATAATTTTGTGTAAGGGGCTCAGGATGTCTCCATATCTCCTCAGCCATACAGATAAATCCCCTTGCGGTATGGACTCATTGCGCACAAGAATCGTCACCATTTTAATAAGTGGCTGACGTGACACAACTTTGGGGATGAGCCCTTTCCAGTCCGGCAGGCTCCTACACACATGTTCATATTTCTCCCAAAATATGTCCAAAGACTCCGGACGGACAAAGGACAAATCGTACTCATAAGAGCCGGTCGGACTGATCAGGGCAAAGATATCTGCAGGTTTAAAACCCATTTGTAGAATCTTATCAACCACAGCTCTCCTATATGGGGGAATACCTTCGCCTTCCCATCTGAGCTGTACCACATTCCTCCTTTTAAATAATGAGGAAGATAAAACATTTCCATGCTCCTTCCCTGCTTGCACCCCCCTCCCAAACCCTTCAGCAGCACCAGCATAGGTTTTCCTCCCAGAAACATCAGCAATTACAGGATTGTCTTTAGACACAACCACACCTGATGACAAGGAGCCTGAATCAACCCTTGCAGTCTTTGGAGCAGCAGAGACAATACCCACCCCCTCCCCCTTCTCTGAGCACTCAGCTGCTTTCCTGGGTTCAATCACAGCCTTGTCTACTGCAGACTCCAAAAAAGTTATAGTACTACTGCTCCCAGCATCTCCTCCACCATGCTCAGGAACAGCCACTGTATTTGGTCCAGGCAAAGCCTCTGCAATGTCTGTGGTGCTCCTCTCTGCAGACTCTTCAACCAGAAACACACAGTTTTTTCCAATTTTCTCACCACTTGCATTTAAAAGTGGAATTTTTTCAGCAGGTGTATCAGGTTGCACTGCATGCTGCACATTGTCTATGGGTGTGGGCTGACAGCCCATAGCACTACAACCCTCAGCAAGCACATTGTCATTAAAGTTCACATCACCACCTTGCACACACACTGTACCTGCTTGCTGTGTTACCTCTGCAGTGTCATGGTTAATGGCGGGATCAAACTCCCTCCTGGATGTTGCAGGCTTAATGGTGAATTTTCCTCTCTCCACAGGTCTCTCTCTCATAGGGCGAGGAACGGTATCCATCTCCTCATCTGGGGAATCTGCAGAAAAATGGAACTTTCTTCCATCCAGAGGGGATTCCAGCTCAGCGACGAACTCCAACATGCCAGTACCCCCCTCAACCTCCTGCTCAGATGTTCCACATTGCTGCTGCAGAGGGAGGGAGACAGAGGCCTCCGCCATTGGGGGCTCAGCAGATCTCTGAGGTGTTGAAGAGCTGGGCTCATCCTCCGGGCCCACTTTCTCACTCTCTGCTGACTCTGTCGGTACCTGAATCTCCTCACTGACTGGGTCACTCTCCATGCTGGAAACGGCTCCTCTCCTCATACGGCTGAAACGCTCCTCATTCCTGTATTTCTCCTGAAGTGCTTCACAGCTTTCCTTCAGAGAGCTCACCAACTCTTTCTGCTTCCTCAAAGCTTGCTCCAAGTCCTTCAATTCAGGCCTCAGAGCCGGTCTCTTCTTACTGTACAGTTTGGCACAATACAACTTTTTCTTTTTAAATTCTACTTTCAAAGTTGCCAATTTCTCCTCCTCTTTCTCAATCCGCCTCAGCTTTTCAACAGTCCTCCGTCTAAAGGTAGGCAGGGATTCACCCCTCCTTCGGCCGAGCTCCATGTCTTCCATAGTCTCAGGCCTATCCAGGGGGCCCCCGCCAGGGTCCTCCCCAGGATCCAGCATCCTTCCTGGGGCAGAGAAGCAACTCTAGCCCCTGGCTTCTGGAAGCACACGAGCTAAGGAACCAGCAACCTCACACCTCGCTGTCAGGGAGTGGAATGGCAGTTTCCCACCATCCCTGTGCTGGGTTCCCGGGTCTGTACACCCGCTGTGCCCATTATGAGGGGTTCCCTCCATCCCTGTGCTGAGTTCCCGGGTCTGTACACCCGCTGTGCCCATTATGAGGGGTTCCCTCCATCCCTGTGCTGAGTTCCCGGGTCTGTACACATGCTGTCCATCTATTGAAGGGCTCCCAATTCTTTATTAATGTTATTTTCATTGAATTAATATTTTCCAGGGTGGTGAACAGTGTGAATGTCATTCTATGTGGAGCATTAGAACAACCCTGTAGATCATCCTACCTCCTGCAGTGTTATCAGTGAGTCCAGCTTCCTATTGGGGTCATTTATGTACATTGTATTCTATTGGGGTCATTTATGTACATTGTATTTTCTTATGGCCGTATAATATCCACCCATCGACATATGCTAATAACTGGTCTGTAATGGGGACTTGCTTATACAAGCTCTTCTCATCCTCCATCTGATGTTGGTGATATTGGCTTCTTTTTGGCCATATTTGTTATGACGGGTGCTCTGATCTGGGTTGGATGCAGGTTGGGTCTTTGTGCCCAACTTTCTCATTCTTCCACCACTATCTGAGCAAACTGTCCGGGATGCTGTAGTGTGGCAGAATAGCCATGGCCCCTATGGTCTTCTCTACCACCCGTCCTACTGCCAGGCCTAGTCAGAGGGGAAACTCCCCAACATGAGAGGAACACCCCAAATAACGATGAACCCTTAAAGTAGGACCCCCCACACCCAATGAGAGGAACTTTTCTAAAAGAGTGGAAACCCCCCTAATAGAGAGAGAATTTTGCCCCCCCACCCCACCCCTATCCCTGAAGAGGAGGTGAAGCCACCCCCAAAGATGAGACGAAACCTCTTTAACATGAAATGAAACCACCCCAAAATAACCAGAAACCCCCTAAAATGGCGAGACCCCATTTAAAATTAGAGGAAATCCAGCCAAAATGTGAGAGAACCCCCAAAATGAGAGAAATCAGCCCAGAATTAGATGTGCACCCCCAAAATGAAAGGAATGCTAACTCAAAATAATAGGAAACGTCCCCAACATGAGATAAAGTTTGCACCTTTCACCCATTTTGGATCACATTCTGTGGTAGTGACAATGGAGGGGGTAATAATAGAGGGGGTGATAATACAGGGGGTAATAATGGAGGGGGTAATAATAGAGGGGGTGATAATAGAGGGGGTGACAATAGAGGGGGTAATAATGGAGGGGGTGATAATGGAGGGGGTGATAATAGAGGGGGTAATAATGGAGGGGGTGATAATGGAGGGGGTGATAATGGAGGGGGTGATAATAGAGGGGGTGATAATGGAGGGGGTGATAATAGAGGGAGTGACAATAGAGGGGGTGATAATAGAGGGGGTGATAATGGAGGGGGTGATAATAGAGGGGGTGATAATGGAGGGGGTGATAATAGAGGGAGTGACAATAGAGGGGGTGATAATGGAGGGGGTGATAATGGAGGGGGTGATAATAAAGGGGGTGATAATGGAGGGGGTGATAATGGAGGGGGTGATAATAAAGGGGGTGATAATGGAGGGGGTGATAATGGAGGGGGTAATAATAGAGGGGGTGATAATAGAGGGGGTAATAATGGAGGGGGTGATAATGGAGGGGGTGATAATAGAGGGGGTGATAAAAGAGGGGGTGATAATGGAGGGGGTGATAATAGAGGGGGTGATAATGGAGGGGGTAATAATGGAGGGGGTGATAATAGAGGGGGTGATAATAGAGATGGTGATAATGGAGAGGGTGATAATAGAGGGAGTGACAATAGAGGGGGTGATAATAGAGGGGGTGATAATGGAGGGGGTGATAATGGAGGGGGTGATAATAGAGGGGGTGATAATAGAGGGAGTGACAATAGAGGGGGTAATAATAGAGGGGGTGATAATAGAGGGGGTGATAATGGAGGGGGTGATAATAGAGGGGGTGATAATAGAGGGGGTAATAATAGAGGGGGTGATAATAGAGGGGGTGATAATGGAGGGGGTGATAATAGAGGGGGTGATAATAGAGGGGGTGATAATGGAGGGGGTGATAATGGAGGGGGTGATAATAGAGGGGGTGATAATAGAGGGGGTGATAATGGAGGGGGTGATAATAGAGGGGGTGATAATAGAGGGGGTGATAATAGAGGGGGTGATAATAGAGGGGGTGATAATGGAGGGGGTGATAATGGAGGGGGTGATAATAGAGGGGGTCATAATAGAGGGGGTGATAATGGAGGGGGTGATAATAGAGGGGGTGATAATAGAGGGGGTGAATCTCCCTAAAAGGGTCCCAAACAGCCGGAGTTTTACTTTAATTTGTGCGGGTTGTTTTTTCGGGATGGGTCTTGGCTCAGGTTGAGTCCTCTAGAAGGTGATTGATGGTCAGAATTGGTCATTAGAACTTCTTCCAGGACTATGTGTGTGCACAGCATTAAATCTCTGACCGATGGGAGCTCCGGGTCAGGCCGTTGGCTGCTGTAAATAGACCTGATTTAGTGGTCTGTACACACATATGTGACACGGCAGAGACGAGATGTGATTTAGTGGTCTGTACACATATGTGACACGGCAGAGACGACATGTGATTTAGTGGTCTGTACACACATGTGACACGGCAGAGACTGAAGGTAATTACAAGGATTGAATTTAGACTTTGTCCCTGACTAGAAGATTTCACGGCTCAGACACTTTATATTGTACATGAGTGGAGGCCTGTCTGTCTTTTGGGGGTTCAAATGGGGGATTTGCAGATTAATCATTTGGTCACCACTAGACTGAATCTCCCTGTGATTCTATCTGTTACTCTGAATCTCCCTGTGATACTATCTGTTACTCTGAATCTTCCTGTGATACTATCCGTTACTCTGAATCTCCCTGTGATACTATCTGTTACTCTGAATCTCCCTGTGATACTATCTGTTACTCTGAATCTCCCTGTGATACTATCTGTTACTCTGAATCTCCCTGTGATACTATCTGTTACTCTGAATCTCCCTGTGATACTATCTGTTACTCTGAATCTCAGGCACTCCAACACAGAGAGGAGGTCTTGGTGTCTGACTCTCAGGGGGAATACCGGCCTCCATGAACCAGGTCTCCGGGACGGACACTGGCATCCATGGACTACACTGTCTTCTGATCTCCAGTGTCTGGTTAGGGGTCTCTTCTGTTCTCCTCATCCCACACTATGGACCGCACTGTCCTCTGATCTCCATTCTCTGGTCAGAGGTCTCCTTCTTTTTTCTCATCTCACACAATGTACTACACTGTCTTCTGATCTCTATTCTCCAGTCAGAGATCTCCTCTCTTCTCCTCATCCCACACCATGGACCACACTTTCTTCTGATCTCCATAGTCTGGCTAGGGGTCTCCTCAATTCTCCTCATCCCACACCATGGATCACACTGGCTTCTGACCTCCTGTGTCTGGTCAGAGGCCTCCTCCCTTTTCCTCATCCCAAACCATGAACTTCGCTGTCTTATGATTTCCGGTGTCTAATCAGAGGTCTCCTCCCTTCTCATCCCACACCATGGACCACACTGTCTTCTGGTCTGCCCTGAAGGGTAATAGGATGGGATTGTGAATGTGTTTTCTCTACTATCTTCTATAAAGGGTCTGAGGATGGGACTATGGAGATGTTTTCTCTATTATCTCCTATGAATAGTAGGAGGATGGAACTGTGGAGTTTTCTCTGCTCTGGAGGGGTATGAAGCACAGATCTACAGAATGGATGTAGCAGAAGCAGGGAGATTCTTGTACTGCAGGTTCTCCTGTGTGGCTTCCTCTCCAGCATGGAAAACAGCGAGCAGCACAGCAGTGGCATCATCAAGTCTTCCCCCATTTCTTACATGACCTCACTCCACTTATGAGGCTACGAAAAGCTGCACTGATGTTAGGAGTGCCAATGTATAGAAATAGGCTGCTAGTTTTCAGCAGGATTTTTAGATATAAGCTAGGTGGTTTTATTTTTTTTAAATGACCAGCTCCATATCTTTGGTATAAGGTAGCAAATCCTGATTTTTTTTTGTTAAGGTCCACTTCAAGTCTTTTGAACTCTTGAGTGAAGTTATATCAAAGATAGACATTTGAGGCTAGCTTCTGATTGGCTTGCAATGGGGGTCATCTTCAGCTCCCGAGCTCCTCTACCTCTCAGTGCCGGCGGTTTCTCCAGACGTTTTCTGACATTCGTCTATAGAAGGTGTTTCATAGGAGCTTCTGTGTTCTGATGTTGGGTCTGCCATGCTCTTACCTGGCCTTGTATGGCCTTGTATGGCCTTGCGCGGCCCGGCTCAGGGAATGGACAGTCTGGGCAGAGGTAATATATTGATGGATGAGTTGAGAACACACACAGAATGGGAATCTTCTACGTGACTCATTATCTCACATCTGTGGAACAGAAACTTGATGTTGTCGTGCCGAATGCCAGAGCCCACAATGCTAACTCCGATCAGATGTGGGTAGAGGAGATTGGATCCATAGAGTGAATGGGGAGAGACATTTTATGTGCATATAGAAGTCCTGATCTCATCATTCTGTACATGTGTTCCTCTCAATGATTCCGGAGATTTCAGATGTCTGTTGCCTGATTTATACATTGGAGGTGTGGGGGGCTCCGTGACTCCCCTCCGATCCACACAATTTCATGGAGTGTTCCTCATCTGTGCACAGCTGGGAGAGCGGAAAACCTTCTTCCATCGCATGCAATCAGCTCCACAAAATGTTAATAATCTTCCATGTCATGATGTTGGGACTCTGCCTGGTTCCTCATGGAATTTAGGTCATGGAATGTGAACAGCGAGCATTTACCACACTTGAATAAACAGTGGAGGCTGTATACAGACCGATTATCCTATGAATGGCTCATCTATACCGCCTGGAAAAACCAATGTTCCTCCACTGTTGTCTCTGGCTGGGCTACTTCCGCTGTCTCATTACAGGATCACCTTACCTGTCTATCCCTGAAAACTCCCGACATTCCTGCCTCATACTGACCCTAAGCAACCTGATCTTTGTAAAAAACCGACAAATATTTCCCATCCTGTGCTGTCCAACCGTAGTCCTCTAATCCTTGTCCCTGTCCTGTACTGTCCAACCCAACCCCTCTAATCCTTGTCCCTGTCCTGTACTGTCCAACCCAACCCCTCTAATCCTTGTCCCTGTCCTGTGCTGTCCAACCCAACCCTTCTAATCCTTGTCCCCGTCCTGTGCTGTCCAACCGTAGTCCTCTAATCCTTTTCCCTGTCCTGTACTGTCCAACCCTACTCCTCTAATCCTTGTCCCCGTCCTGTACTGTCCAACCCTACCCCTCTAATCCTTGTCCCTGTCCTGTACTGTCCAACCCTACTCCTCTAATCCTTGTCCCCATCCTGTGCTGTCCAACCCTACTCCTCTAATCCTTGTCCTTGTCCTGTACTGTCCAACCCAACCCCTCTAATCCTTGTCCCTGTCCTGTACTGTCCAACCCAACCCCTCTAATCCTTTTCCCTGTCCTGTACTGTCCAACCCTACTCCTCTAATCCTTGTCCCCGTCCTGTACTGTCTAACCCAACCCCTCTAATCCTTGTCCCTGTCCTGTACTGTCCAACCCAACCCCTCTAATCCTTGTCCCTGTCCTGTACTGTCCAACCCTACTCCTCTAATCCTTGTCCCTGTCCTGTACTGTCCAACCCAAACCCTCTAATCCTTGTCCCCGTCCTGTACTGTCCAACCCAACCCCTCTAATCCTTGTCCCTGTCCTGTACTGTCCAACCCAAACCCTCTAATCCTTGTCCCTGTCCTGTACTGTCCAACCCAACCCCTCTAATCCTTGTCCCTGTCCTGTACTGTCCAACCCTACCCCTCTAATCCTTGTCCCCGTCCTGTACTGTCCAACCCAACCCCTCTAATCCTTGTCCCCGTCCTGTACTGTCCAACCCAACCCCTCTAATCCTTGTCCCCGTCCTGTACTGTCCAACCCAACCCCTCTAATCCTTGTCCCTGTCCTGTACTGTCCAACCCTACTCCTCTAATCCTTGTCCCTGTCCTGTACTGTCCAACCCAACCCCTCTAATCCTTGTCCCCGTCCTGTACTGTCCAACCCAATGTAACGCTCCTGCGTTTTACGTATGATGTGGATTTTCAGCTGCAGAAATATTCCACTTCAGTAGTCATGTAGAGAAATGCTGAGACACCAATCCCAACTCTCAATGACTCATCATGTGTGGATGATCTCAATTCAGCAAGTAAATACACACACTCAATAAGATGTTTCCTAGAGTGACTTATGTATATAGTAACACAGTGATGATAGGCTGAAGAGACAGGTTGGGTAGAGATGGTAGATGACAGACACTTGAAAGGAAATGTTCTTGAAAGTAAGATAGTAGCAGATGGGATGCAGATAGGTTTAGCAATCATGTATGGTAGCTGATGACAGAGTAGCAGGTGGACATATAAGAGAGATCAACCCAGTGCAAGAACAGGTGGTAGTAGGCTCAAGAGCTAGCAATCTTAGATAATGCAGATGTAGTAATAGTCCTTAGTATGCAGAGCTAGATAGTGTAACCTTTAGTATAAAGGTTATAGAGGTTTCCCCTGTGGGGTACTTATCACTAATAGCAATGTAGCAGAGGAGAGGTTCGGCAAGAGCGGATGATCCGGTAGCGGGATACAGGGATCAGCGCAGCGTGGTTCCGACAGCGAGGTATGCTTGCAAGCATGAGAGCTTCAAGACAGGTTAGCATCAAGGCACAAAGCAGTTTGAACGAACACATGTGAGTGAGAGCCGGCGATCTAAACAGCCATCCAGTCCGGCGCTCAGTGATGACAGCATCAGTCTTAAAGGTGTATGCGCACCTTACCAAAAGAGAATGGTGGAGTGCATACACTTATGAAAGAGTAATTAGGGTACCCAAAGGTACCAGAACATTACAGTACCCCCCCCTTAAGGCCGGCTCCTGAAGGCCTCTGGAGCTGGTTTGTCTGGGTACTTCGCATGAAAATTGCGGATTAATCTAGGGGCATGTATTTCAGAGGTGTTTAGCCAGGTGTCGTCTTGGGGCCCATAGTTCTTCCATCGAACCAAGTACTGAAGTCTTCCTCTGTGGATACGAGAATCCAGAATCTCTTTTATCTCATATTCTTCTCCACCTTCAACTTGTACAGGAGGAGGAGGTGGGATAGTAGGCCTTATTCCTTGGTCAGGAACATGGGGCTTCAGTAGCGACACATGGAAAATGGGATGTATTTTGAGGTCTATTGGCAATGTTAGCTGTACTGCAGCTTTTCCAATAAGTTTCTTGATTGGGAAAGGTCCCAAGAACAGAGGTCCAAGCTTTTTGCTAGGGATTTTCAGTCTTAAATTTTTTGTTGAGAGCCAAACGAGGTCCCCAATAGCGTACTGAGGAGAAGGTCTTCTGCGAAGATCATAGTACTTCTTTTGTTGACTATGAGCGTGTGCAATGGTAGTATTAAGCAAACCCAGAGAGTCCTTTATTTGGGTAAGATAGTCTGAAGCTACTGGGTTGTTTGAAGGAAGGATGCGTGGTGGAAGAATAGAGGGATGAAACCCATAGTTCAAGTAGAACGGACTCTGCTTGGTCGTACTGTGGGTTGCGTTTTTGTAGGCAAATTCTGCCAAAGGGAGAAGATCCACCCAATCATCCTGTTGGTAAGAAGTGTAACAACGTAAATATTGCTCGATGCATTGGTTGACTCTTTCAGTCTGTCCGTTGGTCTGCGGATGGTAAGGAGAAGTGAGCTTCCGCTCGATCCGTAGTATGTGACATAGTTCTTGCCAGAACTTGGAAATAAATTGTGATCCACGGTCAGACAGAAGAGTTTTTGGGATACCATGTAACTTAAAGACATGTTTCATCAGGAGTCCTGCCGTTTGTTTGGATGAAGGTAGTCTGCGAATAGCAATGAAATGTGCCATTTTTGTCAGATGGTCCACTGACACTAAGATGGTCCAAGGACACAACTTCCCATGGAGTTTGGGGTATTGGTAGACTGCATAGTAGACCGGATGGTCTCGTAGTGTCAATTTTGGACCTGGCACAGACATTGCATGAAGAGACGAATTTTTGTATAGATGTTTTCATGTCAGGCCACCAGAATTGCCTGGTAATCAGATTAAGAGTCTTTGTCATACCCATATGTCCTGCCATAGGCACATCATGCGATAATTCCAAGATCTTGGTGCGTATGGTAGGTGGTATGTAAAGTTTGTCGTTGTAGTAGAGGAAGCCTTCTGCATCAGTATTTAGTTGTGGTGGGGGTGAATCCAAACTTATACCATGCAGAACCTCTTCCTTCAAGGAACGGACAACTCCAATAATGCGTTTGTGAGGTATTATAGGAACGGAAGGGATTTCAAAGTAGTTTTCTTCAGTTAGTCGTGATAGTGCATCCGCTTTTTTGTTCTTATCTGCAGGTGTGTAGGTCACTAGGAAGTTAAACCTTAGAAAGAATAGTGACCATCGTACCTGTCAGTGCGAGAGAGTTTTGTTAGTCTGAAGATATTGGAGATTTTTATGGTCCGTGTATATAAGTATTGGTAATTGGGTGCCTTCGAGTAAATGTCGCCAATTCTCCAGAGCCAATTTTATAGCAAGCAGTTCCTTTTCACCCACGGGGTAATTTATCTCGGGACTGCTTAGGGATTTAGAAAAAAAGGCGACTGGATGAAGTGGTGAAGTGTGAGTTGGTCGTTGGGAGAGTATTGCTCCTACTGCCATGTTTGACGCATCTACCTCCAGAATGTATTGGAGGGATGGGTCTGGATGGCGTAATATGGGAGCGGAAGTAAACCTTGTCTTTAACAAGTGAAAAGCTTTATTTGCTTCATCTGACCATTTAAATGGTATTTTAATGCTAGTGAGCTGTGTGAGGGGTCTCACAATGGCAGAGAAGTTTCTAATGAACTTCCTGTAGAAATTCGAAAATCCAAGGAATCGCTGTAGCGCCTTGCGTGTGGTTGGTGTAGGCCAATCCTGAATGCAGGATATCTTACTCATGTCCATCTCGATTCCTGTTTTGGATATGATGTAGCCTAGAAACAGTACCTCTTCTTTATGAAACAAGCATTTTTTCAGTTTCACATAAAGGTTGTGTGCAAGCAATCTCGATAATACAAGTCTTACATGTCTTATGTGTTCAGACAGGGTCCGTGAATATATAAGTATATCGTCCAGATATACCACAACACAGACATCTAGTAAGTCTCTGAAAATATCGTTTATAAATCGTTGAAAAACTGCAGGGGGGTTGCATAGCCCGAATGGCATTACAAGATATTCGAACAATCCGTATCTGGTTCTGAATGCAGTCTTCCACTCGTGTCCATCACGGATTCGAATGAGATTGTATGCTCCTTTCAGGTCCAATTTTGAAAAATAGGTAGCTCCACGCACCTGCTCAATGAGCTCAGGGATAAGCGGTAGAGGATAGCGATCTTTTATTGTAATAGCATTCAATTGCCTATAGTCGATGATAGGCCTGAGACTTGAGTCCTTATTGCGGACAAAAAAGAGTCCTGCTGCTGTGGAAGAAGTGGAAGGTCTAATAAAACCTTTTTCCAAGTTCTCATCCAAATAGTCTTTGAGATGGGAAAGTTCATCCTGTGAAAGAGGATAAACATGACCGAACGGCAATTTGCTATTTGGGAGTAGATCAATGCTACAATCATAGTCTCGATGGGGAGGTAGTGCTTGAGCATTTTTCTCAAGAAAAACCTCAGAGAGATCCTGATAACATAGTGGTGCAATCTCATCTGTCACCACAGACAGGATCTTCCCGAAAGACGGGAGGTTACACGTACCCTCGCAATAGCAAGAGAGGAAGGTCAGGGTCCGTTCCTTCCAATCTATGGTTGGTTGATGTGTGTGCAACCAGGGAAGTCCCAAAACAATGGGAAAGTGGGGTGAAGGTATTAGATCGAAGGTAGTGGTTTCCATATGAGACCCGTTAGTAGTGACTAGGAGTGCCTGTGTCTGATCAGTGATTGGACCAGAGGATAAAGGAACACCGTTAATAAGACTTACTGAGACAGGTTTAAGTTTAGAAATAATAGGAACTTTATTTAAAGCAGCAAAACGTATGTCAATATAATTTCCACAAGATCCTGTGTCAATCATGGCCTTAGTAGTAATCCTGTTCTGGTCCCACTGTAATGTTAAGCAAACAGAAAGGTAAGGGTTAGTGAATGAAGTTGTCAATCCCCCTAGGGAGACATGTGAACACTCACCCTTCTTTTTGTAGACTAGGGGACAGACGTTTATCTTGTGATCCGGGGATGCACAGTACAAGCAGAGATTACCAGATCGTCTTTTGGCTCTTTCCATAGTTGATAGAGGTGGGCGTATGGTTCCTACCTCCATAGGAACGGGGTCAACGGCCGAGATCCGAGAAGAACTGGATAATGGCATTCCCATTTTCTCAGCCTTTCTTTCTCGTAGTCTTCTATCTATGGTGATACTGAGTTGTATCAATGCATCCAGGGTTTTTGGCAGATCCGCTCGGGCGAGCTCGTCTTTAACGGCCTCTGATAGGCCAAGCCTAAATTGGGATTTCAGAGATGCATCATTCCATTCTGAATCAAGGGTCCATCTCTTGAATTCTGCGACAAAGTCTTCTACAGGTCTCCCACCTTGTTTCAAGGATCTTAATTGAAGATCGGCAGTACTCTGCCTATTGGGATCATCATATAGGCTAGTGAGTTCTGCTAGGAACAAGGCATAGGAGTTGAGAAGCTGGTCGCTTTTCTCAAAAAGAGAGTCTGCCCAGGCCCGAGGATCGCCTGTTAGGTAAGAAATAATAGTACAAACCTTAATGTGATCAGTAAGGTAGGTACGGGGTTTTAGCAAGAAAAGTAACTCACATGCGTTTTTAAATTCGCGAAATTTTTTGCGATCGCCTGTAAATACCAAAGGAGGATTTATTTTGGGTTCAGGGGACTGGGCAGTGGTAAGTTGTGTCAGTCTAATTACCTGCTGCGACAGAGCCTGATTGTCTTCTTTTAATTCAGCAAGTGTATTAACGCAGTTACTTGCTGTTTTAATTGTGTCATCTGAGTGGTTATTTCTGCTGAATCCATTTGTGTGTTCGTTCAATCTGTAACGCTCCTGCGTTTTACGTATGATGTGGATTTTCAGCTGCAGAAATATTCCACTTCAGTAGTCATGTGTGGATGATCTCAATTCAGCAAGTAAATACACACACTCAATAAGACTTATGTATATAGTAACACATTGATGATAGGCTGAAGAGACAGGTTGGGTAGAGATGGTAGATGACAGACACTTGAAAGGAAATGTTCTTGAAAGTAAGATATTAGCAGATGGGTTGCAGATAGGTTTAGCAATCATGTATGGTAGCAGATGACAGAGTAGCAGGTGGACATACAAGAGAGATCAACCCAGTGCAAGAACAGGTGGTAGTAGGCTCAAGAGCTAGCAATCTTAGATAATGCAGATGTAGTAATAGTCCTTAGTATGCAGAGCTAGATAGTGTAAGCTTTAGTATAAAGGTTATAGAGGTTTCCCCTGTGGGGTACTTATCACTAATAGCAATGTAGCAGAGGAGAGGTTCGGCAAGAGCGGATGATCCGGTAGCGGGATACAGGGATCAGCGCAGCGTGGTTCCGACAGCGAGGTATGCTTGCAAGCATGAGAGCTTCAAGACAGGTTAGCATCAAGGCACAAAGCAGTTTGAACGAACACATGTGAGTGAGAGCCGGCGATCTAAATAGCCATCCAGTCCGGCGCTCAGTGATGACAGCATCAGTCTTAAAGGTGTATGCGCACCTTACCAAAAGAGAATGGTGGGGCGCATACACTTATGAAAGAGTAATTAGGGTACCCAAAGGTACCAGAACATTACACCCAACCCCTCTAATCCTTGTCCCCGTCCTGTACTGTCCAACCCAACCCCTCTAATCCTTTTCCCTGTCCTGTACTGTCCAACCCAACCCCTCTAATCCTTGTCCCCGTCCTGTATTGTCCAACCCAACCCCTCTAATCCTTTTCCCTGTCCTGTACTGTCCAACCCTACTCCTCTAATCCTTGTCCCTGTCCTGTACTGTCCAACCCAACCCCTCTAATCCTTGTCCTCATCCTGTACTGTCCAACCCAACCCCTCTAATCCTTGTCCCCGTCCTGTACTGTCCAACCCAACCCCTCTAATCCTTGTCCCTGTCCTGTACTGTCCAACCCAACCCCTCTAATCCTTGTCCCTGTCCTGTACTGTCCAACCCAACCCCTCTAATCCTTGTCCCCATCCTGTACTGTCCAACCCAACCCCTCTAATCCTTGTCCCTGTCCTGTACTGTCCAACCCAACCCCTCTAATCCTTGTCCCCATCCTGTACTGTCCAACCCAACCCCTCTAATCCTTGTCCCCGTCCTGTGCTGTCCAACCGTAGTCCTCTAATCCTTGTCCCTGTCCTGTACTGTCCAACCCAACCCCTCTAATCCTTGTCCCTGTCCTGTACTGTCCAACCCAACCCCTCTAATCCTTGTCCCCGTCCTGTGCTGTCCAACCGTAGTCCTCTAATCCTTGTCCCTGTCCTGTACTGTCCAACCCAACCCCTCTAATCCTTGTCCTTGTCCTGTACTGTCCAACCCAACCCCTCTAATCCTTGTCCTGTACTGTCCAACCCTACTCCTCTAATCCTTGTCCCCGTCCTGTACTGTCCAACCCAACCCCTCTAATCCTTGTCCCCGTCCTGTACTGTCCAACCCAACCCCTCTAATCCTTGTCCCCATCCTGTGCTGTCCAACCGTAGTCCTCTAATCCTTTTCCCTGTCCTGTACTGTCCAACCCTACCCCTCTAATCCTTGTCCTTGTCCTGTACTGTCCAACCCTACCCCTCTAATCCTTTTCCCTGTCCTGTACTGTCCAACCCAACCCCTCTAATCCTTTTCCCTGTCCTGTACTGTCCAACCCTACTCCTCTAATCCTTGTCCCCGTCCTGTACTGTCCAACCCAACCCCTCTAATCCTTGTCCCCGTCCTGTGCTGTCCAACCGTAGTCCTCTAATCCATGTCCTTGTCCTGTACTGTCCAACCCAACCCCTCTAATCCTTGTCCCTGTCCTGTACTGTCCAACCCAACCCCTCTAATCCTTGTCCCCGTCCTGTGCTGTCCAACCGTAGTCCTCTAATCCATGTCCTTGTCCTGTACTGTCCAACCCAACCCCTCTAATCCTTGTCCCCGTCCTGTACTGTCCAACCCAACCCCTCTAATCCTTGTCCCCGTCCTGTACTGTCCAACCCAACCCCTCTAATCCTTGTCCCTGTCCTGTACTGTCCAACCCTACTCCTCTAATCCTTGTCCCCGTCCTGTACTGTCCAACCCAACCCCTCTAATCCTTGTCCCCGTCCTGTGCTGTCCAACCCAACCCCTCTAATCCTTGTCCTTGTCCTGTACTGTCCAACCCAACCCCTCTAATCCTTGTCCCCATCCTGTGCTGTCCAACCCAACCCCTCTAATCCTTGTCCTTGTCCTGTACTGTCCAACCCAACCCCTCTAATCCTTGTCCTTGTCCTGTACTGTCCAACCCTACCCCTCTAATCCTTGTCCTTGTCCTGTGCTGTCCAACCCAACCCCTCTAATCCTTTTCCCTGTCCTGTACTGTCCAACCCTACTCCTCTAATCCTTGTCCCCGTCCTGTACTGTCCAACCCAACCCCTCTAATCCTTGTCCTTGTCCTGTACTGTCCAACCCAACCCCTCTAATCCTTTTCCCTGTCCTGTACTGTCCAACCCTACTCCTCTAATCCTTGTCCCCGTCCTGTACTGTCCAACCCAACCCCTCTAATCCTTGTCCTTGTCCTGTACTGTCCAACCCAACCCCTCTAATCCTTGTCCCTGTCCTGTACTGTCCAACCCCACTCCTCTAATCCTTGTCCCCATCCTGTGCTGTCCAACCCTACTCCTCTAATCCTTGTCCTTGTCCTGTACTGTCCAACCCAACCCCTCTAATCCTTGTCCCTGTCCTGTACTGTCCAACCCAACCCCTCTAATCCTTTTCCCTGTCCTGTACTGTCCAACCCAACCCCTCTAATCCTTGTCCCCTTCCTGTGCTGTCCAACCCAACCCCTCTAATCCTTGTCCTTGTCCTGTACTGTCCAACCCAACCCCTCTAATCCTTGTCCCCATCCTCTGCTGTCCATCCCAACCCCTCTAATCCTTGTCCCCATCCTGTACTGTCCAACCCCACCCCTCTAATCCTTGTCCTTGTCCTGTACTGTCCAACCCAACCCCTCTAATCCTTGTCCCTGTCCTGTACTGTCCAACCCAACCCCTCTAATCCTTGTCCCCGTCCTGTGCTGTCCAACCGTAGTCCTCTAATCCTTTTCCCTGTCCTGTACTGTCCAACCCTACCCCTCTAATCCTTGTCCCTGTCCTGTACTGTCCAACCCAACCCCTCTAATCCTTGTCCCTGTCCTGTACTGTCCAACCCAACCCCTCTAATCCTTGTCCCCATCCTGTACTGTCCAACCCCACCCCTCTAATCCTTGTCCTTGTCCTGTACTGTCCAACCCAACCCCTCTAATCCTTGTCCCTGTCCTGTACTGTCCAACCCAACCCCTCTAATCCTTGTCCCCGTCCTGTGCTGTCCAACCGTAGTCCTCTAATCCTTTTCCCTGTCCTGTACTGTCCAACCCTACCCCTCTAATCCTTGTCCCTGTCCTGTACTGTCCAACCCAACCCCTCTAATCCTTGTCCTTGTCCTGTACTGTCCAACCCAACCCCTCTAATCCTTGTCCCCATCCTGTGCTGTCCAACCCAACCCCTCTAATCCTTGTCCCCGTCCTGTACTGTCCAACCCAACCCCTCTAATCCTTGTCCTTGTCCTGTACTGTCCAACCCAACCCCTCTAATCCTTGTCCCCGTCCTGTGCTGTCCAACCCAACCCCTCTAATCCTTGTCCCCGTCCTGTACTGTCCAACCCAACCCCTCTAATCCTTGTCCTTGTCCTGTACTGTCCAACCCAACCCCTCTAATCCTTGTCCCCGTCCTGTGCTGTCCAACCCAACCCCTCTAATCCTTGTCCCTGTCCTGTGCTGTCCAACCCAACCCCTCTAATCCTTGTCCTTGTCCTGTACTGTCCAACCCAACCCCTCTAATCCTTGTCCCCATCCTGTGCTGTCCAACCCAACCCCTCTAATCCTTGTCCCCGTCCTGTTCTGTCCAACCCAACCCCCCTAATCCTTGTCCTTGTCCTGTACTGTCCAACCCAACCCCTCTAATCCTTGTCCTTGTCCTGTACTGTCCAACCCTACTCCTCTAATCCTTGTCCCTGTCCTGTACTGTCCAACCCAACCCCTCTAATCCTTGTCCTTGTCCTGTACTGTCCAACCCTACCCCTCTAATCCTTGTCCCTGTCCTGTACTGTCCAACCCTACCCCTCTAATCCTTGTCCCTGTCCTGTACTGTCCAACCCAACCCCTCTAATCCTTGTCCTTGTCCTGTACTGTCCAACCCAACCCCTCTAAACCTTGTCCCCGTCCTGTACTGTCCAACCCTACTCCTCTAATCCTTGTCCTTGTCCTGTACTGTCCAACCCTACCCCTCTAATCCTTGTCCCTGTCCTGTACTGTCTAACCCAACCCCTCTAATCCTTTTCCCTGTCCTGTGCTGTCCAACCCAACCCCTCTAATCCTTGTCCTTGTCCTGTACTGTCCAACCCTACCCCTCTAATCCTTGTCCCCGTCCTGTACTGTCCAACCTTACCCCTCTAATCCTTGTCCTTGTCCTGTACTGTCCAACCCAACCCCTCTAATCCTTGTCCTTGTCCTGTACTGTCCAACCCAACCCCTCTAATCCTTGTCCCTGTCCTGTACTGTCCAACCCAACCCCTCTAATCCTTGTCCCTGTCCTGTACTGTCCAACCCAACCCCTCTAATCCTTGTCCCCGTCCTGTACTGTCCAACCCAACCCCTCTAATCCTTGTCCCTGTCCTGTACTGTCCAACCCAACCCCTCTAATCCTTGTCCCCGTCCTGTACTGTCCAACCTTACCCCTCTAATCCTTGTCCTTGTCCTGTACTGTCCAACCCAACCCCTCTAATCCTTGTCCTTGTCCTGTACTGTCCAACCCAACCCCTCTAAACCTTGTCCCCATCCTGTGCTGTCCAACCCAACCCCTCTAATCCTTGTCCTTGTCCTGTACTGTCCAACCCAACCCCTCTAATCCTTGTCCCCATCCTGTGCTGTCCAACCCTACCCCTCTAAACCTTGTCCTTGTCCTGTACTGTCCAACCCTACCCCTCTAATCCTTGTCCTTGTCCTGTACTGTCCAACCCAACCCCTCTAATCCTTGTCCTTGTCCTGTACTGTCCAACCCAACCCCTCTAATCCTTGTCTCCATCCTGTGCTGTCCAACCCTACCCCTCTAAACCTTGTCCTTGTCCTGTACTGTCCAACCCTACCCCTCTAATCCTTGTCCCTGTCCTGTACTGTCCAACCCTACCCCTCTAATCCTTGTCCTTGTCCTGTACTGTCCAACCCTACTCCTCTAATCCTTGTCCCTGTCCTGTACTGTCCAACCCAACCCCTCTAATCCTTGTCCTTGTCCTGTACTGTCCAACCCTACCCCTCTAATCCTTGTCCCTGTCCTGTACTGTCCAACCCTACCCCTCTAATCCTTGTCCTTGTCCTGTACTGTCCAACCCTACTCCTCTAATCCTTGTCCCTGTCCTGTGCTGTCCAACCCAACCCCTCTAATCCTTGTCCCCGTCCTGTACTGCCCAACCCAACCCCTCTAATCCTTGTCCATGTCCTGTACTGTCCAACCCTACCCCTCTAATCCTTGTCCCTGTCCTGTACTGTCCAACCCTACCCCTCTAATCCTTGTCCCTGTCCTGTACTGTCCAACCCTACCCCTCTAATCCTTGTCCTTGTCCTGTACTGTCCAACCCAACCCCTCTAATCCTTGTCCCTGTCCTGTACTGTCTAACCCAACCCCTCTAATCCTTGTCCCTGTCCTGTACAGTCCAACCCTACCCCTCTAATCCTTGTCCCTGTCCTGTACTGTCTAACCCAACCCCTCTAATCCTTGTCCTTGTCCTGTGCTGTCCAACCCAACCCCTCTAATCCTTGTCCTTGTCATGTACTGTCCAACCCAACCCCTCTAATCCTTGTCCCTGTCCTGTACTGTCCAACCCAACCCCTCTAATCCTTGTCCATGTCCTGTACTGTCCAACCCAACCCCTCTAATCCTTGTCCTTGTCCTGTACTGTCCAACCCAACCCCTCTAATCCTTGTCCCCGTCCTGTACTGTCCAACCTTACCCCTCTAATCCTTGTCCTTGTCCTGTACTGTCCAACCCAACCCCTCTAATCCTTGTCCTTGTCATGTACTGTCCAACCCAACCCCTCTAATCCTTGTCCCCGTCCTGTACTGTCCAACCCAACCCCTCTAATCCTTGTCCCTGTCCTGTACTGTCCAACCCAACCCCTCTAATCCTTGTCCCCATCCTGTACTGTCCAACCCAACCCCTCTAATCCTTGTCCCCGTCCTGTACTGTCCAACCCAACCCCTCTAATCCTTGTCCTTGTCCTGTACTGTCCAACCCTACCCCTCTAATCCTTGTCCCCATCCTGTGCTGTCCAACCCTACCCCTCTAAACCTTGTCCCTGTCCTGTGCTGTCCAACCCAACCCCTCTAATCCTTGTCCTTGTCCTGTACTGTCCAACCCAACCCCTCTAATCCTTGTCCTTGTCCTGTACTGTCCAACCCAACCCCTCTAATCCTTGTCCCCGTCCTGTACTGTCCAACCCTACTCCTCTAATCCTTGTCCTTGTCCTGTACTGTCCAACCCAACCCCTCTAATCCTTGTCCCTGTTCTGTACTGTCCAACCCTACCTGTCAGGAAGGGCATTCCCATAGACAGAATGGCTCTTCTAGACAGCTTGCTGTGCATAGGCTACGCCCATTGCATAAGTGCGTGCACCTGTTGCTTGTATGGTCATCAAGGGATCTATTTAAACTGAGCCTGTGCTGTGCTTCAGTGCTGTCTTGTCTACAGCGTTTCTGTGTAAACCTGCATCTGATTACTGTTATCGACCTGGCTTGTCTTGACTTCTCCTGAACTCTGCCTGCATTGACCCCAGCTTGTCTTTTACCACGCTTCTGCCTGTACATCTGCACCTGATCCGTCTGCCAGTGTATGACCCGGTTTGCCTGACCCTGTTCCTGCCTACTATCCTGCTGGACTGCCTGCTGCTAGTTTCTGCCTACTTTTCACTGGTGTCCATCCGGCATTCCTGCTCCGCTGCAACCCGCTGACGGACTTGGCCTTCTCCTGTCTCCTGCTCGGTGGTGTCCATCCGGCATTCCTGCTCTGCTGCAACCTAGTGACAGACCCAGCCTGCTCCTGTCTCCTGTTCAGTGGTGTCCATACGGCACTCCTGCTCCGCTGCGGTCTACCGACAGTCTTCCCCTGTTTGATCCTGACAGTTCGTCCGGCTAAGCTACTATCAAGACCAATAGGCACTCGTGCCACTCTGCACTCCTGTGCTACCTGTCTGCTCTATCAGGGGCCCCGAGTCAGAGGTGTAAGAGAGGCTCTCCTCACCGTATCAGGCTCTTCTACCAGGTATGTGACACTACCCCTCTAATCCTTGTCCCTGTCCTGTACTGTCCAACCCAACCCCTCTAATCCTTGTCCCTGTCCTGTACAGTCCAACCCTACCCCTCTAATCCTTGTCCTTGTCCTGTACTGTCCAACCCAACCCCTCTAATCCTTGTCCCCATCCTGTACTGTCCAACCCAACCCCTCTAATCCTTGTCCCTGTCCTGTACAGTCCAACCCTACCCCTCTAATCCTTGTCCTTGTCCTGTACTGTCCAACCCTACCCCTCTAATCCTTGTCCCTGTCCTGTACTGTCCAACCCAACCCCTCTAATCCTTGTCCTTGTCCTGTACTGTCCAACCCAACCCCTCTAATCCTTGTCCCCATCCTGTACTGTCCAACCCAACCCCTCTAATCCTTGTCCTTGTCCTGTACTGTCCAACCCTACTCCTCTAATCCTTGTCCTTGTCCTGTACTGTCCAACCCAACCCCTCTAATCCTTTTCCCTGTCCTGTACTGTCCAACCCTACTCCTCTAATCCTTGTCCTTGTCCTGTACTGTCCAACCCAACCCCTCTAATCCTTTTCCCTGTCCTGTACTGTCCAACCCAACCCCTCTAATCCTTGTCCCTGTCCTGTACTGTCCAACCCTACTCCTCTAATCCTTGTCCCTGTCCTGTACTGTCCAACCCAACCCCTCTAATCCTTGTCCCCATCCTGTGCTGTCCAACCCAACCCCTCTAATCCTTGTCCCTGTCCTGTACTGTCCAACCCTACTCCTCTAATCCTTGTCCCTGTCCTGTGCTGTCCAACCCAACCCCTCTAATCCTTGTCCCTGTCCTGTGCTGTCCAACCCAACCCCTCTAATCCTTGTCCCTGTCCTGTGCTGTCCAACCCAACCCCTCTAATCCTTGTCCCTGTCCTGTGCTGTCCAACCCAACCCCTCTAATCCTTGTCCTTGTCCTGTACTGTCCAACCCTACCCCTCTAATCCTTGTCCCTGTCCTGTACTGTCCAACCCTACCCCTCTAATCCTTGTCCTTGTCCTGTACTGTCCAACCCTACCCCTCTAATCCTTGTCCTGTGTCTGGTCCTTTGTTTGGTCCTGTAAGTTGTCCTGTGCCCTGTCCTATATCTGGTTCTGCATGTTGTCCTGTGTCTGGGTAATGATTTGTGGAGGCTGTAGGGCAGAGCAGTGTGATTCTGGCTTCTGTATGTGACCTCTGAATCCTCTCAGTGTTTTGTGGAGAAATTTTTGGTTGGAGTGATGAATATTCTGGAATTCCTGGAATTCTTTCCTTGCTGAGCCCTGTGGGAACATTGAGTTCTGTCTGACTGGCTGGAACATGAACACCGTGTAGTCCGGCCATGTATAATACACAGAGCAGAGATGACAGGGAGAGAACTGGGCTCACGTGTGCGTCCAAGAGGTGGCCTACATACCTCCATCGGGAATCCCCCCCCCCCTACATACCTGCATCGGGAATCCCCCCCTACATACCTGCATCGGGAATCCCCCCCTACATACCTCCATCGGGAATCCCCCCCAACATACGAGAGCCGCCATTCTCCACTCCCAGATATATCTGTAGATATCATAGTTCATGTAAATTCAGTATGTCTGGGGTGTGGTGTCACTGAGCTGGGAGTGGAGGTGTCATACAATTTGTTGGAAGGAAATTATTCTTCCAGCTGGACAGCCGGTCCAGTGTGGAGTCCAGGAAACAATGACACCATTGCTGTACCGGCATGTGGATGTGCTGGGTGACATCATTCTGCTCCTGCTGCCGATCTTCCATCTCTCATATATACCTATTGTGACAGGAAGTCAGGTAAATCTGTGGATGTAGTCACAGACAGGAGATATATTTCCACCTGGTTTAGAAAATTCACCAATTACTATAGGGTGTCGGCTGCAAAGGTAGCCAGAACTGTCTAAGGACGTTGAACAGACTTCAGCTGTTCAGAATGAGGAAATTAAGGCCTCTATATAATTGGTCCAGAGGAAGTCGATTGATTGCTGCCTCCTGACGCCGTGTGGGCTGGGGAGAGGAGGACAGTCAGATGTGTGCCTTCCGACGCTGTGAGAGCATGGGAGAAGGATTGCTGCCTCCTGACGCCGTGTGAGCATAGGAGGGGAAGACCTCCTGGAGCGATGTGCACTGAGGAGGGTAAAAAGTGTGAAGACTTCTCAAGGATCGTTTCTATGTGAAAAGAAACCAATGGACATTTCCTGTGTGAAGACTACTCAAGGTGAGGTCTGGGACTATTTCTATATGGAAAGAAATAAATGCACTGTTTGCTATGTGAAGAGACAAACAAAGGAATGTCCTCTATGTGAAGAGAAAAGGGACATGTTCAATGGACATTTGTTGTGTGAAGAGAAAATAAATGGACTATTGAGTGTCTGCTGTAGAATCAGCAAAGTTTGCCCAACAGTAGGAGACAGACTCCATAGGTAGGTTCCTGTATGTGAGAAGGTAGCCGCCCACAGTGGCAAGGATTTATTTTGTGTTTTATTTTTATTTTGATATTTTTGACGCTTGCGGTCTGGGTAAGAAAACTGCATGAATAAACCAAACTGTTTGCAACTACTTCTCGGCTATCTCCCTGTGTAAACGCACCCCCCAAAGGGGTCATCCATACCCGCCACCGAGCTAATCCCTCACACTATATACAGTTTATATATATATTGTACTCATCTAATACCTTTCTAGAAATGTTAGGTGACCTGGAGTAAACACAGCAATAATTTAAATGTCTAACCCCAGAAGATCTGGAGAAAGAACGGGGGTTGGAATGTCTCTCATTATCCTTCTCCACCTTCATTCTGTATCTCCACCTTCCATCTTCCTTCTCCACCATGTATCTTCCATGTATTCTTCTCTGCCTTCATTCTGTATCTCCACCTTCCACCTTCCTTCTCCACCATGTATCTTCCATGTATCCTTCTCCGCCTTCATTCTGTATCTCCACCTTCCATCTTCCTTCTCCACCATGTATCTTCCATGTATCCTTCTCCACCCTCATTCTGTATCTCCACCTTCTACCTTCCTTCTCCACCATGTATCTTCCATGCATCCTTCTCCACCTTCATTCTGTATCTCCACCTTCCTTCTCCACCATGTATCTTCCATGTATCCTTCTCCACCCTCATTCTGTATCTCCACCTTCCACCTTCCTTCTCCACCATGTATCTTCCATGTATCCTTCTCTGCCTTCATTCTGTATCTCCACCTTCCACCTTCCTTCTCCACCATGTATCTTCCATGTATTCTTCTCTGCCTTCATTCTGTATCTCCACCTTCCACCTTCCTTCTCCACCATGTATCTTCCATGCATCCTTCTCCGCCTTCATTCTGTATCTCCACCTTCCATCTTCCTTCTCCACCATGTATCTTCCATGTATCCTTCTCCACCCTCATTCTGTATCTCCACCTTCCATCTTCCTTCTCCACCATGTATCTTCCATGTATCCTTCTCCACCCTCATTCTGTATCTCCACCTTCCACCTTCCTTCTCCACCATGTATCTTCCATGCATCCTTCTCCACCTTCATTCTGTATCTCCACCTTCCACCTTCCTTCTCCACCATGTATCTTCCATGTATTCTTCTCCACCTTCATTCTGTATCTCCACCTTCCACCTTCCTTCTCCACCATGTATCTTCCATGTATTCTTCTCTGCCTTCATTCTGTATCTCCACCTTCCACCTTCCTTCTCCACCATGTATCTTCCATGTATCCTTCTCCGCCTTCATTCTGTATCTCCACCTTCCATCTTCCTTCTCCACCATGTATCTTCCATGTATCCTTCTCCACCTTCATTCTGTATCTCCACCTTCCATCTTCCTTCTCCACCATGTATCTTCCATGTATTCTTCTCTGCCTTCATTCTGTATCTCCACCTTCCACCTTCCTTCTCCACCATGTATCTTCCATGTATTCTTCTCTGCCTTCATTCTGTATCTCCACCTTCCACCTTCCTTCTCCACCATGTATCTTCCATGTATCCTTCTCCACCCTCATTCTGTATCTCCACCTTCCATCTTCCTTCTCCACCATGTATCTTCCATGTATTCTTCTCTGCCTTCATTCTGTATCTCCACCTTCCACCTTCCTTCTCCACCATGTATCTTCCATGTATTCTTCTCTGCCTTCATTCTGTATCTCCACCTTCCATCTTCCTTCTCCACCATGTATCTTCCATGCATCCTTCTCCGCCTTCATTCTGTATCTCCACCTTCCACCTTCCTTCTCCACCATGTATCTTCCATGTATCCTTCTCCACCCTCATTCTGTATCTCCACCTTCCATCTTCCTTCTCCACCATGTATCTTCCATGTATCCTTCTCCACCATCATTCTGTATCTCCACCTTCCATCTTCATTCTCCACCATGTATCTTCCATGCATCCTTCTCTGCCTTCATGTATGTCTACTTTATATCTTGCTTTCCTTGTCTCTACCTGCTCGCTCTCCATCATCTCTCCCTATCCTCCTCTCATATCTGTCCATCCTCCTTCCCTCGTCGCTGCCTGTCCTCCTTTCCTCATCGCCATTTGTCCTCCTTCCCTCATCGCCATCTGTCCTCCTTTCCTTGTTGCTGCCTATCCTTATCACTACCTATCCACCTTCCCTCATTGCCACCTGTCCTCCCCTCGTTGTTCCCTGTCCTTCCTTTGTCGCCGCCTGTCCTCCTTACCTCTTGTGGCGCCATGTCTTTTTAGAGAAATAGAGGTTATGTTTTTCTATGAGATCTGCATCTGGTGTGAAGACCACAATCCTCCTCCTGATGGAGATGTAGTAAACGTTCTCATATTTGGGAGGTAATGTCTTCTGATAAAATGTGGATTTACATTGTCTGGTAATAAGTGGAGGGCGGTCTTTACTCAGATCCTATCACATTACAGCTATATGAGGTCTAAGATGGACGCTCCTCACCACCGGCACAGACACCATAGGAATGAATGTAGGAGGAGTGTGGAGCTCCTCACCACCGGCACAGACACCATAGGAATGAATGTAGGAGGAGTGTGGAGCTCCTCGTCTCGTCTCTCCTAAGGCTGATAAGATAGATTCAGGTCACTAACATGTCCCTCTTGTGTCCGCAGTTCCGGTGTTGGCAGTTCTGGTCTCATGTCTGATCTATTAGCCCATCTATGGGTGCTCTGCACATTATCAGCAATAGTTCCAGGATGGACACAACAGACAACGCCACCCACCAGCCACCCAAATCCAAACAGTGCCCTGAAATTCCGCCTGGCTGGATTTCCTCGCAAACACAATGAAGGTCGGATAGAAGTCTTCTATAACCAGGAATGGGGTACAATATGTGATGATGACTTCACCATGGAGAACGCCCATATCCTCTGCCGCCATCTTGGATTTACAGAAGCTACGGGATGGACGCACAGTGCCAAATATGGCAAAGGAATAGGTAAGATCTCCTCTAATAATAATAATAATAATAATAATAATAATAATAATAATATGATCCCCATATAGGAAAGAGCTTCACCCGGCCAAAAAAGGTTTGGTATTTTTTTGGTCATCAGAGTAGGATAATACCCCTTCCACGTGTGTGAGGACCAATTCAGGGAAATAGCCCCTCGCTACAAAAGAAAATGGGCTAACATGTTTCAGGCCATACCCGATCCTTCTCTTCTACATATCACATGACAAGGGACAGACTTCTCTTCTACATATCACATGACAAGGGACAGCCTTCTCTTCTACATATCGCATGACAGGGGACAGCCTTCTCTTCTACATATCACATGACAAGGGACGACCTTCTCTTCTACATATCACATGACAGGGGACAGCCTTCTCTTCTACATATCACATGACAAGGGACGGCCTTCTCTTCTACATATCACATGACAAGGGACGACTTTCTCTTCTACATATCACATGACAAGGGACGACCTTCTCTTCTACATATCACATGACAAGGGACGACCTTCTCTTCTACATATCACATGACAAGGGACGACTTTCTCTTCTACATATCACATGACAAGGGACGACCTTCTCTTCTACATATCACATGACAGGGGACAGCCTTCTCTTCTACATATCACATGACAAGGGACGACTTTCTCTTCTACATATCACATGACAAGGGACGACTTTCTCTTCTACATATCACATGACAGGGGATGACCTTCTCTTCTACATATCACATGACAGGGGATGACCTTCTCTTCTACATATCACATGACAAGGGACGGTGTTCCGTGAGAAAACCATACCCTCGTCACTTCCGGTTCCGCTACGGAGGGTATGGATTTCTCACGGTAGTTAAACTTGCGGCGGGTACATTAAAACACTTCGGGTGCAACATAAATCATGTCCTCTCCTATCGCTGTAACTTCCCTCATCTCCGGTAATAAATATAAAAGCGGATCACGGAGCCGCGATCGCCGTCACATTTACGTCTCATACACCCGCCGCCGCTTTTATATTTATTGCCGGAGATGAGGGAAGTTACAGCGATAGCAGAGGAGATGATTTATGTTGCACCCGAAGTGTTTTAATGTACCCGCCGCAAGTATAACATTTCACAGAGTGCCGTGAGTTTTTCCTAACCTCTGAGCATGCGCACTTGTCAAATTCTTTGATTGTCAATTAGGTATCTGGGGCTCTGAGCATGCGCACTGCTGCGCTGCTCAGCTGTTTCCCACAGGAAGTGACGAGGGTATGGTTTCTTCACGGGGTATGGAATTCTAACGTTACAACGGCCTTCTCTTCTACATATCACATGACAAGGGACAGCCTTCTCTTCTACATATCACATGACAAGGGACAGCCTTCTCTTCTACATATCACATGACAGGGGACGGCCTTCTCTTCTACAAATCACATGACAGGGGACAGCCTTCTCTTCTACATATCACATGACAGGGGACAGCCTTCTCTTCTACATATCACATGACAAGGGACAGCCTTCTCTTCTACATATCACATGACAGGGGACAGCCTTCTCTTCTACATATCACATGACAGGGGACGGTGTAACGTTAAAAAACCATACCCCGTGAAGAAACCATACCGTCGTCACTTCCGGTCTGAAACAGCTGAGCAGCGCAGCAGTGCGCATGCTCAGAGCCCCGGATACGTGATTGAAGAAGAAAGAATTAGAGAAGTGCGCATGCTCGGTGAGCATGAAATTATCACGGCACTGTCTCTAATGTTATACTTGCGGCGCTGTAACTTCCCTCATCTCCGGTAATAAATATAAAAGCGGCGGCGGGTGTATGAGACGTAAATGTGACGGCGATCGCGGCTCCGTGATCCGCTTTTATATTTATTACCGGAGATGAGGGAAGTTACAGCGATAGGAGAGGACATGATTTATGTTGCACCCGAAGTGTTTTAATGTAAGCGCCGCAAGTTTAACTACCGTGAGAAATCCATACCCTCCGTAGCGGAACCGGAAGTGACGAGGGTATGGTTTTCTCATGGAACAGACGGCCTTCTCTTCTACATATCACATGACAAGGGGCAACCTTCTCTTCTATACATTACATGACAACTACCATGATGTCATGGCTCTCCAGCAGTCGTCTGACATTGGTACTTCTCATTCATACTGTAGTATCTGTGTAATACAATGTAAAATGTGGACCTCAGGGGAGGACCTGATGGAGGTATCTGGTGGGTTGTGTAGGGTGTATGAATCTCCTGTATGGTAATAACGCTCTTTTATGGAGGTCTCTGGGGGGTTGTGTATGGGGTATGAATCTCCTGTATGGTAATAATGCTCCTTTATGGAGGTCTCTGGTGGGTTGTGTAGGGTGTATGAATCTCCTGTATGGTAATAATGCTCCTCTATGGAGGTCTCTGGGGGGTTGTGTAGGGTGTATGAATCTCCTGTATGGTAATAACGCTCTTTTATGGAGGTCTCTGGTGGGGGGTTGTGTAGGGTGTATGAACCTACTGTATGGTAATAATGCTCCTTTATGGAGGTCTCTGGGGGTTGTGTAGGGTGTATGAATCTCCTGTATGGTAATAACGCTCCTTTATGGAGGTCTCTGGTGGGGGGTTGTGTAGGGTGTATGAATCTCCTGTATGGTAATAATGCTCCTTTATGGAGGTCTCTGGTGGGTTGTGTACGGGGTATGAATCTCCTGTATGGTAATAAAGCTCCTTTATGGAGGTCTCTGGTGGGGGGTTGTGTAGGGTGGATGAATCTCCTGTATGGTAGTAACACTCTTTTATGGAGGTCTCTGGGGGGTTGTGTAGGGTGTATGAATCTCCTGTATGGTAATAACGCTCCTTTATGGAGGTCTCTGGGGGGTTGTGTATGGGGTATGAATCTCCTGTATGGTAATAATGCTCCTCTATGGAGGTCTCTGGGGGGTTGTGTAGGGTGTATGAATCTCCTGTATGGTAATAACGCTCCTTTATGGAGGTCTCTGGGGGGTTGTGTAGGGTGTATGAATCTCCTGTATGGTAATAACGTTCTTTTATGGAGGTCTCTGGTGGGGGGTTGTGTACGGTGTATGAATCTCCTGTATGGTAATAACGTTCTTTTATGGAGGTCTCTGGGGGGTTGTGTAGGGTGTATGAATCTCCTGTATGGTAATAATGCTCCTCTATGGAGGTCTCTGGGGGGTTGTGTACGGTGTATGAATCTCCTGTATGGTAATAACGCTCTTTTATGGAGGTCTCTGGGGGGTTGTGTAGGGTGTATGAATCTCCTGTATGGTAATAACGCTCCTTTGTGGAGGTCTCTGGTGGGGGGTTGTGTAGGGGGTATGAATCTCTTGTATGGTAATAACGCTCCTTTGTGGAGGTCTCTGGTGGGGGGTTGTGTAGGGGGTATGAATCTCCTGTATGGTAATAACGCTCCTTTGTGGAGGTCTCTGGTGGGGGGTTGTGTAGGGTGTATGAATCTCCTGTATGGTAATAATGCTCCTCTATGGAGGTCTCTGGTGGGGGGTTGTGTACGGGGTATGAATCTCCTGTATGGTAATAACGCTCCTTTGTGGAGGTCTCTGGGGGGTTGTGTAGGGTGTATGAATCTCCTGAATGGTAATAACATTTTCTGTTTTCTGGAAGGGCGAATCTGGCTGGATAACGTCATCTGCTCTGGAAGTGAAAAGAGTATTGCAGACTGTAAGTCCCGGGGGTGGGGGAGCACTGATTGCACCCATGAGGAAGATGCCGGAGTCATCTGCAAGGATGAAAGGATTCCAGGATACGTCGAGCCCAATACTATTGAGGTAAGAAACAGAGACCATTCCATTTACCCTCACCTGGGGTGTCAGTATGGTAACAGACATAGGGCAGCTCCACTATCTGAAGGGTGACACAGACATTGGGTAACTATGAGACCTGACAAAAGCTCCTCCCATTGAGGGATGAGACATACAGAGTGCAGCCATTAGATTTGACATCTGCCCCTCCCATTGATGGGAGAGACAGAGGGTAGCTATGAGCCATGAATAGAGTGTCTCCCATTGAAGGGTGTCAGAGAGTAGCTAATAAACATCTAATATGCCCCTCCCATAGTAGGGTGACAGATATAGAAGACCTGGCATATCTTGTAGGGTGAGGCCCATATGGGGTGACATGTAGAATATAAATGGATAACATTGGCTGGTGACCCCGTGTCATTGCAGACAGAGCAGAGACAGGTGGAAGAGGTGCGTCTGAGGCCGGTGATCACAAGTGCCAAGAACCGACTTCCCATCCACGAGGGGATCCTGGAAATCAAATACAGGAAGACCTGGGAACAAGTCTGTGATGTGGGCTGGACTCCGGCTAACAGTCTCGTGGTCTGCGGAATGCTGGGCTTCCCATCTGAGAAGAAATTCAACAAAAACTTTTACAAGTAAGATCTACAAGAGTGATGGAGGCTTTGTAGAGAGAGGAAAAGAGAGGACCAAGATCAGATGTTTAGTCCTAGTGTGGGTGGAGGTGCCTTATATCAATGTATGTACCATAGTCCCCATCCTAGTATAGTAGAAGAAGAGGGGATGATGGGGATTGTGGTCCTAGACATCTTCATTTTCTATGGTGTAGAGTGATAGACAATAGGGTTAGATGAGCGAGGTCCATAGGGAGGTCACAGAGATGGGGAATCTGGATAGACAGAGATGGGGAGGTCATAGAGATGGGGAATCTGGATAGACCGAGATGGGGAGGTCACAGAGATGGGGAATCTGGATAGACAGAGATGGGGAGGTCACAGAGATGGGGAGGTCACAGAGATGGGGAATCTGGAGAGACAGAGATGGGGAGGTCACAGAGATGGGGAATCTGGATAGACAGAGATGGGGAGGTCACAGAGATGGGGAATCTGGAGAGACAGAGATGGGGAGGTCACAGAGATGGGGAATCTGGATAGGCAGAGATAGGGAGGTCACAGAGATGGGGAATCTGGATAGGCAGAGATGGGGAGGTCACAGAGATGGGGAATCTGGAGAGACAGAGATGGGGAGGTCACAGAGATGGGGAATCTGGATAGGCAGAGATGGGGAGGTCACAGAGATGGGGAATCTGGATAGGCAGAGATGGGGAGGTCACAGAGATGGGGAATCTGGAGAGACAGAGATGGGGAGGTCACAGAGATGGGGAATCTGGATAGGCAGAGATGGGGAGGTCACAGAGATGGGGAATCTGGAGAGACAGAGATGGGGAGGTCACAGAGTTTGAGGATCTGCAGAGATGGAGATGGGAAGGTCATAGATAAGGGGATGTAGATAGATGGAGATGGGGGAGGCCACACAGATGAAGTGTTGGATAGAGATGGGGAGGTCACAGAGATATTGGATCTGAAGAGATGAGGATTAGGGAGGTCACCAAGATGGGGGATGAGAAGAGAATTGGAGGTTGGGGGGTTAACAAAGATAAATGAAGTGGAGAGGCAGAGGTGATGACGTTTTGTGATTTGCTTTGTGGAGAAGATAGAGTTCACTCGGATTTTGTGTTCAGAGAGGTGGAACCCCGGTAGAAGTGAAGATGCTGAATAAGCCTGGTAACATGAATACGAGTCCAGCATTCTTCTCCAAGTCTATGAAATGTAGGCGGGGCTCTTCTGGGTGTAATTCTCAGGTTGTTGCACATTTGCAGGATTCAGGTTGATAACAGATTGTAGCTATTTGTTGTGTTACTCCTATAGATCATCCAGAGCTGTACTGTCTGATTCCATCCTCCTATGGTCTTCCGGGTCCGATTATAGAGACATTGCATTGTGTGTGACCCTTCCGGGTCCGATTATAGAGACATTGCATTGTGTGTGACCCTTCTGGGTCTGATTATAGAGACATTGCATTGTGTGTGACCCTTCTGGGTCTGATTATAGAGACATTGCATTGTGTGTGACCCTTCTGGGTCTGATTTGTGGTGTTTTTGGTTTGACTCTGTTGAAGTTGTAGGTCCTATGTATGTCAAGGCAAGAAGAAAGTATCTAGGGTTTATCTCTGGAACGCACGGATATTTTATCCCTTCAAACATGATACAAGAACAGAAATAGCTGTCGATGTGCCGGAACTATAGGGAGTTCCTAACCTCCTAAGCTCTGTATTCCTAAACACATGGTGTAAGCCCTGCCTTCTTCATTTCTGATGCATTACAAAGAATACAGAACCCCCCAGCCTGGCAGGATCATCAGGTTTTTTTGTACCTTTTGAACAAATAATAAAACCCATTCGATGGAACGTATACAGTAGCAGATACGAGAAGTTCATTGTTGGAGCTCCCAGCTCAGTGAACTGCAGATATTATGTGGTTTTCTAGCATAGCTCGTCTGTCTTTCCGCTTTCCTTCTGGTTACCCCGGATTTGTTGGTTCTGGAGGCCATCCCTGGGTGCCTCTCCAAAGAGTTTTCTGGACTGAGTTGCTTTGTTTTCTCCTTCAGTACTTTCTACCATGAAGTAGTTGGGAAAATAGTGGAGCTCAAGCTCCAGACCTCCTCTTATCTGGAGTAGACAGGGGAGGGGGTTCTTTGAGGATTTAGTGGACACTTACCACAAGCTCCAGACCCTCATCCAAGTCTTGTCAGAAGTAGACGGAGAGGGGGTTCTTTGAGGAACTGGCGGACACCTTGCACAAGCTCCAAGCCTCATCCAAGTCTTATCTGGAGCAGACAGGGAGGGGGTTCTTTGAAGGACTATTGGGTGCTTAGGACAAGCTCCAGAACATGTCTTATCTCGAGTAGATGGGGAAGGGGGTTCTTTGAGGAACTAGTGGACACCTAACACAAGTTCCAGGCCTCACCTGAGTCTTATCTGGAGTGGATAGGAGAGGGGGTTCTTCGAGGGACTGGTGGACACCTACCACAAGCTTCAGACACCATCTGAGTCTTATCTGGAGTAGACGGGGGGGGGGGGGGGGGTTCTTTGAAGGACTGGTGGACACCTAGCACAAGCTCCAGGCTTCATCTAAGTCTTATCTGGAGTAGACAGGAAGGGGTTTCTTTGAAAAACTAGCAGACACCTATGACAAGCTCCAGGCCTCATCTAAATATTATCTGGAGTAGACAGGGAGGGGGTTCTTTGAAGGACTAGTGGACACCTATGACAAGCTTAAGGCCAATGTGTCTTCCAGTGTCTTTCATGTTTTCCATTATCCAATTTTTTCAGAGAAGTAAAAACATCGGCAAACACAAAACGTTCCACCAAGGTGAAGAGTGCGGCCCGCAGGTAATGGCGCAGTTTATTTAGGTACAGAGACTAAATAAACTCCCAGTATTCTGGACTAACAGTCCTAATATCTCCTAACATCTCAATTCACCCCAAAACTGGTAATCTTGTGTCCCCAACGCTTCTCTAACATGGAAATTCTATCACATCCTACACACTAATCCCACTGTATGGATTCTATAGGTGAGATCCATAGAACCGCATCTGCCAGCCCCACATTCCAGGGGTGCTCCCGCTATGGAGGAATCTGTCCCTGAAATGAGGGTGGCTTTTATAGGGGTGGTGTCAGGCAGAGGTCAGGGTGACGAGTCCAGTGCCAGGCAGAGGTCAGGGTGACGAGTCCAGTGCCAGGCAGAGGTCAGGGTGACGAGTGCAGTGCCAGCAGTGATTGGGGAGTAGACAGTCTGTGGCCTCCTGTGGGCTCTTCTGTCTGTCTTAGCTTCTGTACCCCGAGAAATACTCACCAACACCCCCCCATAGTGTCCATCATGGGGGCCAATTTATCAATATGATTGTTTTTTGGATTGGGCGGAGGTTGGGAGGAGATGCCTCCTGTCTGGATTTTGGCGACTCCCATTTCCTCTTGTTTTACATTATAATATCAACATCAGGTTACCCGAGGCTAGAGAATCTCTCCTCACATTCTATTGGTTGGCCTCTCACAGTGATTGGCTCCTAGCACTTAGCTGTAGCCCCCCCCCCCCCTTCCCATATTACTCCCATAGCTTCTATCACATTGCTGTTTTATTGCTAGTGGTGGATTGGTCAGGAAATGAGCCCAGTGATTGGCAGGGAAGACTAGGAAGATGTGGATTTTACAGACACTGCTGAGTAAAACACAGCCTGCTCTTCTCATAGAAGCTGGAAGAAAATGGGTTTTGAATGAAATTTTTAACACTGGAGTATATCTAGAGTAGACAGGGAAGGTATTCTCCGCAGGTCTAGTGGGCACAGAGCACAAGCTCCAGAACCTCATCTGAGTCTTTTCTGGAGTACAATAAAAGGGGTTCTCCAAAGACTGGTGGACATCTAGCGCAAGCTCTATTCCATTATCTTGGTCCTATCTGGAATAGACAGGGAGGAGGTTCTGTAAAGAACTAGTGGACACCTAGCACAAGTTCTAGAGCCTCATCTGTGTCTGATTTATCATAGATTGGAATGGGGGGTCTCTGAAGGAATAGTGGACACCTAGCACAAGCTCCAGGCCTCATCTGTATTTGATTTAGCATAGAGTGGAATGGGGGGTCTCTGAAGGACTGGTGGACACCTAGCACAAGCTCCAGGCCTCATCTGAGTCTTATCTGGAGTAGAAAGGGAAGGGGTTCTCTGAAAGACTAGTGGACATGGAGCACAAGATCCAGACCTCATCTGAGTATTTAACTGGATTTGAATGAAGGGGGTTCTTAGAAGGACCAGTGGACAGCCAACACATTCTCCAGACCCTCATGTAACTAATCTAGGGTCAACAAGAAAGATCGTGTGGATTCCGTGCACAAAGTCTGGGCCCTTATCTGAGACTTATCAGGAGTTAGACATGAGGGGATTCTCTGCAGGACTTCTAGCACAAACTACAAACCCTCATTTGTGTCTTGTTTGGAGTAGACGGGGTTCTCTGAAGGACTAGTGGGCACCTAGCACATTCTCCAGACCCTCATCTGAGTTTAATCTGGAGTAAACTGGGAGGGGTTCTCTAAAAGACTAATAAATATGTAGCACAAGCTCCAGGCCTTATCTGAGTCTTATCTGGAATACATGGGAGGGGGATCTCTTAAGGAATAGTGGTCACCTAGGACAAGCTCCAGGCCTCATCTGAGTCTTATCAGGAGTAAACTGGGAGGGGAATCTTTGAAGGTCTAGTGGACACCTGACACAATCTGCAGGCCTCATCTAAGTCTTATCTGAAATAGATGGGCAGGGGATTTTTTAGAATGGACGCCTAGCATAAGCTTCAGGTCTCATCTAAGTATTTTCTGGACTAAGAGGGGGAAGGGGTTCTTTGAAACATACGTAGACTTTTAGCACAGGCTCCAGGCCTCATCTGAGTCTTATCTGTTGTAGACAGGAAAGAGATTCTTTGAATGACTAGTGGCCACCTAGCACAAGCTCCAGGCCTTATCTGGAGTAGACAGGTAGGGGATTTTTTGAGGTACTTGTGGACACCAAACAGAAGCTCCAAACCCTTATGTGAACCTCACCTGAGTCTTATCTGGGGTAGACAGGGAGGACGTTTTCTGAAATACTAGTGGACACCTTGCACAAGCTCCGGGACTCATCTGAGTCTTATCTGGAGTAGACGGGGGAAGAGGCTCTTTAAAGGACTAGTGGACACCTAGCACAAGCTCCAGGTCTTATCTGGAGTAGACGGGAGGAGATTTATTGAGGTATCAGTGGACACCAAACGGAAGCTCCAGACCCTTATGTGAACATCATCGGAGTCTTATCTGGGGTGGCTGGGGAGGGAGTTTTCTAAAATACTAGTGGACACCTTGCACAAGCTCCGGGACTCATCTGAGTCTTATCTGGAGTAGACAGGGAGGGGGTTCTTTAAAGGACTAGTGGACACCTATGACAAGCTTAAGGCCAATGTGTCTTCCAGTGTCTTTCATGTTTTCCATTATCCCATTTTTTCAGAGAAGTAAAAACATCGGCAAACACAAAACGTTCCACCAAGGTGAAGAGTGCGGCCCGCAGGTAATGGCGCAGTTTATTTAGGTACAGAGACTAAATAAACTCCCAGTATTCTGGACTAACAGTCCTAATATCTAGGACTGTTAATAAATAACAGTCCTAGCTAATAAATAGCATTTATAGGGGTTGTGTCAGGCAGAGGTTTTATGGTCAATGAGTCCAGTGCCAGCTGTGATTGGGGAGTAGACGGCCATCTGTAGCTACCTTGACCTCCTGTCGGCTCTTCTGTCCATCTCAGCATCTCTACCCCGAGAAATACTCACTAATACCCCCCATAGTGTCCATCATGGTGCCAATTTATTAGTACAATTGTCTTTTGGATTGGGTGGAGGTTGGGCACCCCCATAGCTTCTGCCACATTGTATTATTAGTGGCAGAAAATGAGCCCAGCGATTGACAGGGAGGACCAATAAAACATGAATTGTATAGACACTGCTGAGTATCCAACACACAACTGGACTTCTCATAGAAATACTTCATAAACTTTACCTGCACAACCCCAATACCTGGCTGCCAGTGAGGTCCGGTGTCTAAAAGGCTTCGACCTCTGGATATTATATGAAGATCTCTGTACATTATATGAAGATCTCTGTACATTATATGAAGATCTCTGTACATTATACGATGGTCTCTGTATGGTGATCTCTGTACCTTATATGAGGATCTCTGTACATTATATGAGGATCTCTGTACATTATATGATGGTCTCTGGTACTTTGTACCTCCCGGCTGTTCCTGAGTTCCTATGGAGAGTTTGTTTTGCAGATGTGAGCAGATTGAGGCACGCTCACATGTTCTGTATTATTCCATGCTGGGAGGGATGCTATCAGCTAATATTTCATGAACAAGGAATGAAATGTATTTATTACATTATGATGAGCAGAGATCACTCAGTGCATTCAGTCTGTCAGTTTACTGTTACATTGTGGCCGGAGAGTGACCCCCCACGTGTGACATTGTGTGTCCAGAGAGTGACCCCCCACGTGTGACATTGTGTGTCCAGAGAGTGACCCCCCACGTGTGACATTGTGTGTCCAGAGAGTGACCAGTCATGCTCGGGAGCTACCTACCAACTAAAGAGTAATTTTGAATTGTGCTCTAGAGGGGGAAATGCAGTTATTAGGATACATAACAAGACTGAACACGATATAGAAGAGTTTTTTTATTGGCAAAAATCCCGGAATGTGAATGGAAAATCTGCAACATCCGGAGCAAATCACCATCCAGCCAAAATCCTCCTCATAGGGAAATGATTCTCCTTCACAATGGACGATCCTTTCTGTCTGAACCTGGGGCCTCCTTGGTGGCTTTCTCACCTATCATCCAGATTGTCTGATACCGGTCCGATTCCCACCAGTAACACCATTACAGCTCACCCATCATCCGCATCTTTTGATACCGGTCCCATTCACACCACTAATACTGTAATCCGGTGTTCAAACTGCAGCTAAAGCCTGGTATCCTAGTGATACTCATCTACTCTTTCCATGGTGGCCTCCTCTACGTTACCGGGAACCACGATGGGAGATGTTTGTGTCTGTATCTGTAATTCATGGGAAATGCTCTTTCTCCTCCTATTCAGCCGTTCGGTGGAGTAACCAAAGTCAATTCTCATATCATCTTATTTTATTCCATTCTACTGCTCCAGTCACGAATTCCTTCGCTCCCGCCAGCATGGAAAATTACAGTAGTTTCATAATGTGTTCATAATAAAATGAGATAAATGTGTGGAGAAGAACTTTTAAACTGTAGACAATTCTTGGAAGATGAAATGTGAAACTTTCTTTGACATCCTCATGGGGCTGAACTCCAATTTTATAAAGTATTCCTGGCTGTGTATGCTGGAAGATGTCTCCATTGGCACCAACATTTCTCCAGATAGTTAGAGAAAAAACCTAAATTCCACCCAGTTCAACCCACAGAGAAAATAGAATACTCGGCTTCCAGAGAATACAACCTCCAAATCTTCTAACTTTGTGCCGGGTGGATGGTGGCTTTCTGACTGCAATGTCTGCCTTTATACTATATGGGTAAAAATATGTGAGCCCCCCCAAGTGACTAAGCTCCAGTGAAAGGTACGGATACAGCATACAGACATTGTAGACAATTGTTGTGGTTACGGTTTGGTGAAGTCCCTTTCTGTTCCAGCATGACTGACCTTATTCCTACTGAATAACTTGTTGGATGAGAAGACCTGGCTTACCATCTGTGTTCCAATTCATTCCAATCAGTGCTGTCCTTGCAGACTCATAGCAAAAAACTCTGCCATTGATGGTGTTAGCTCATTTACGTCAGGAGGCAGTTGCAAGATGATTTACGACCCTTCAGTCCTAACTCCCCCTGTGTAATGAATATTCCCTCTCTGGCCAGGTGATGCAAAGACACATAGCAACTTAAGCTTAATGCAGATACATCTAAGTTATTTCATGTTCGGCTCCCATATTTACGGGACATTTGAGCGGCAAAAAAACAGTTTAAACTAGTGTACAATTCATGGGTCAGTGTAACAATAGAATATATCTCTACTAAACAATACATGAAAAGGCTTTTGTTTTCCCTATACATTTCTGTAAATGTGGGGTGTCTCGTGTCTGAAATTGCGTTCGTGGAAAAGCCGCTCCGTCTCTGTTCAGCTGTCTGATGTTACTATGTAAACAATTATCAATGTGTTCAGGTTGTGTCTGTAATCCATATGCAAAAGTTAAGTGTCCAGGATGAATGAATGAAGGGTATTTAATATGTGAACACTTATTAATGTGTCTGTAATCTGTATGCGGAGCCTAACTGTTAAGTGTCTAGGATGAATGAGACTTGTTTAATATGTAATTGCAAGGGACCACATTCCATTGGAAAGTGGGCACTAGCTAAAATGAATTTTCTCTGGTATCTATCATGAAATTTAATATTTGATTAAGGCACATTGATACACTATTTCAACCCAATCTTTGATCCCAACCTTATTCATAAGGGTGGGGTCACCTAGAGTCTGTGAATAGCACTGTGTGCCCCCCCCCCCCGGGTATGTTTGCTGTGTTCTTGCTGTAAGTATACATGTCCTACACATAGATATGATATTAGGGATGCACTGAGCACAACAGCATAACATAATGATAACCACAATCACCCCCACTAAGGTCATTAGTATCCGTTTGGATAAATGGAGTTCCAGGCAACCACCCAAAAAACCAGTCCCACCAATTGCTACTGATATCTTCCTTAATTTCCTTTGCTAATTCACTTAATGTTTTGATATGACTTTGTATGGATTTTGAATGGTCATTCAAATTGAAACAACACATACCCTCGAAAGAATCACATCCCATGTTGTGCTTCAGCAACAGATAATCAATGGTCAGCCTATTTTGTAATATTGCCTGTCTAGTGCCCTGGATCCATTAATAATTCAGCCAGAGCACTAGATGTGTGGTTGAGCCCTTTTGCAAGGGTACAGGCGACCTTACTCAGTTGTCTGTGATTTTCTGTAGCAAGGCCTGGGACTCCAACTAGGGATATGGCCAAAGAAATATATTCCGCTTCAGAGAGCAAATGTACTGCTGAGTCACAGTTGCTTGGGAGAGTGTATCCCAAAGATCTAGGGGACCGTGAGTTGGCAATTGATGTTTTTTGGGGTAGGATTACTGAGAGCCGTGAAAGAGTGCATGGACCCCCTGTTATATTTCCTGGGATATATGTCCAACTATGAGTCCCACATGATAGTAATCATCCCTTAGGGAGCTGGACATTCTTGACATAACTGGGTTGCATTATTGTATGAGTGCACGTCTTATTATTGGCAACAGACGAGATTCTAAACAGGTGACATTATATTCTAAGGTGTATGTAGGCTGGCGACTTGGTTGTGTGCACATAGGGATATAGCTTCTATTGCAGGTCATGTTGTAACATACCTCAGCGGAGGTTACATATCCTGTATCTACCTCTACCATTGTTTCTGTGAGTGAATATGAGGATCTGTCACTACGATAAGCATATAGATTTGCATGAGTGTATACATCAGTGTCTTCCATACTTGAGTCGGCCCACATCCCACTATAATAGACTTTTAAAACATTAACTGGGGTAGGAACAGCTAGCAGGCAGGTAGAGAGCAAATCATTGGAATTGTAGTGATCAGAAAGGCAAAAGTCAGAAGAGTTCAGTATGTTGGCAGCAATAAACATCCATATGTTGTCCTTTGTGTCCAATAGGCTTGACTTCAACTGTAAAGTGGAGACATGAATGTCTCGTGTCTCTCTCCTTTCCTGGGGTGAGGAAGGGCATAATGAGGTGGGTGGTGAGCACATGTTGCAAGTAACCAGACAGTGGCTTCTAGTGTTGAGCTTGCTACAAAGAGTACCACTGCTGCACGAATGGGAAGTCTTCCCGGAGTAGGGGTGTCCGTTGGCATTGTACCAATGCGTCTGTCTGGATCCAACTGGAATTCATCTGGTGCTCATCACAATCTCCGGTCCGCAGTTGTGGGGTCCAGAGGTGGGGCTTCCTCAGTCGCGATGCGTGGATCCCAACCGGGGAGTCGTCTGTCAATACCGCTGTTCTGGTCACTGCTTGAACTGTCGCAGGAGGTCCGTAGGGTGGGTCTAGTGACTTCAGCTTATGGAGGGGGCCTTCACCAGGACTCTGTCTCCAGGCTTGAATGGGTGGGGCGGTGCACCTGTTGGCAAAGGAAACGAGAGCGAAATATCACCATATTCATGGGGTTGGGAAAGGGTCTCCCTATCAAAATTTCAGAGGGAGATAGAGTACAGAGACAAGAACTTGGATAGCACAGAATACAAGATTTACAAGAATGGCAGGAGTATAGTGCGGCACTGGGCTTCTGGTCTTACAGGCAGGCAGAAAAAGAAATGCTAGTAAGAACCACTTGCAGCACTAGGGTTCAGGGCTTACAGGAAGGCTGGTAATTTTAAGATAGGAAGGATACCTAATGGCACTATCTTGGGAGAACACAGCATGTCCACACAGACCCCCAGGAAGACGTCAATTGTGACGAAACGCGTAGGGAAGGCGTGCTGACATCACCACGACGAACCAGGAAGCTGGGCGGCAGCGGTATACCACATTGTTAGACAAGCGCTTTTGAATCTACTTGAATGTAAGTGTTTTTACCCTTTACGAATAAACTATCCATACATACTACACCATTGTTGCTCCCCTTTCCTTTACATTTGGTCCGTGGATCGGTGAGAGGTCGGTAGGATCTGTATGGTGTGTTTGCACATGATCTCCAGCGGTATCGGTACAGAGTGCTCTTTCCTGCTGCGCTAAGGAGATTACTTGGGATCAGCTGAGAAGAGGTGCCAGTCTCTCGAGTGGATCTATTATAGTGATATGCCTACATTTTAATGAGCTCTGGTAAGCCTGGTGTGAGCCCTTTGCATGTGGCACGGAATGTGGGTTTAGACACATAGATGTGGTGAAGGATTCCTTTTCTACATTGGACACTCTCTGCTTGCCCATCCATGCTCTGCTGGGACTCTTTTGTTTGATGGACTTACTTGTTTTGACTTACATGATTTATATCTGGCTCATTATTGTCTGATGAACTTTTATGATTGCTATATATTGAACGAGCTAACATTGGTTCACAGTCTTACACTTACTTGACTTCTTATCAAGCCATATCATTTAGCGCAGCTCTTTTTATATATGTCCACACATGCAACAATGGTGAGGGCCCTTGGAAGGGTTGAGGTGCAAAGTCTAATGAACTGCCTTGTCTTCTCCAAAGGTGGAGATGGGTTAACTTGCAGTCCTCTTACTCACCCAAGCAGGCAGCTACTTAGAACTAAAGGCCAATAGACAACTGAGAATCCCTTGCATGGCTAAGATGCTGTGCTCACTAAACAATAGGGAGTAAAATTCAAGCTGTCTTGTGTACATGGACACACAGAGACACACAAAACAACTAGAAGTGAGTACCCATGCAAACATAAATTTATAAGGGATGGTAAAGTTGCCCAGTGACACCAAACAGGAAATTGAAACCAAACAGGTTTGAAATAGCCTTGGAGACACAAGGCTTGACTTCAAGGAACATTAATATGCAAAGCCTGGGGAAATGAGTCACCTTAGAATGAAAAGAGATGGCTTGGCTGGCCATGCGGCTAATTGAATTAACAACAGGAGGTTACCTTGTCTTAATGTTTAAATCTTAGCAATACCAAAGTAATTCTAACACTTTGTAGTAACACTGACATATATTCGTTATAATTCTTAGCACACTATAGGTGTAATAATAGAGCTACAATTTATCCAATTCCATCCTATTCTTCCATCTCACAATATAATACAAAACTTTATAAGACAGGAGATGCTTAATTATCTAAGGCAAAGAAACTCATTAATGCCACAGCTCATATATGTCAAATTAGAACACATCAAATATCTGACACCCAATAAATAAGAACTTTCTAACACCCATAAAAACAGTCTAATAAACCAGAAAAAAACATTTGGAAACAATACTCCCATTGGTGAGTTGTCTTTGAAGTCTGTGATTGTCCTTCGTTCTGAAAGTCTTAAATCAATAAAACCAGGGTATAGAATTTATCTGAGAAATGAGCATCAAGAAAAAATTTAGTAACAAAACATTATACTTTCCTCCTAAAAATAAACCAACGGTTAGAGGAATTTAGCATACAGTAAGCATGTCAAACATTTTCCTTCCTAACAGTGCACTTCTCTAATACCAAAATTTGTTGACGTCAAATTAATTATTACCACGTGGATTTCTATTTTTTTTTTGTTATGGTATACCATAAATTTAAAGAAAAAATTATTATTGTTCACCATGGTTAAAAAATGAGCAGCTCAAAAATAAACATTAGTAATTTCCCATTTGGCTACAAGAAATTATATGTCACCATTTTTCACCCATTTGGAACATTCTTCAAAAACAGTTTTTTCTACAAAAGCAAAAACTGATAGTTAATACACATCTGCATATACAATTAACAGATTCTTTTGTACTTTCCTCTTAAAATTTACTCGGCTCAGTCAATTGGCATGACAATACAGCTGTTTACACTCCCAAGCCTTGCAATTACCTGTGTCAAAGCAGGAAGGGGGGCCAATGGTGGTCTGAAAAAGCACCAAATTTTTTGTTTCCAAAAGTAAATAGTTACCTCAATGATAAAGTTCAAATTGCTCACGATTTTAAGAATAGGAATACAATTTTAGTCCTTTAGGTCACACTTTACACACCAAATATATTTTCTTGCTTCTAAAAGCTGCCATGACCAGCATAGCACGGATTTGTTACCTTTTGTTGTACTTGTGGCAAAGTCACATCACTTTAAAACATAAGTAATAAACACAAAACAAATCATTATGCAACCAGTATTCATTCAGTGTTATCAAATGTTTTGCTGATACAGCACTTTTAGGAACATTATTAAAACTAACACAACATAATAATCCATGGATCTTACACACGACTAAGGTTGCCCATACACGATACAATTTTCATACAATTTTCTTATAACCTGACTTTCAGTTCTAACCTTAAATTTAATTTTTCCCTTGGGTTTCTCCATACCTTGAGAATTGCCCATTATTCTAAGCTCAGAATATGAAGTGAGATTAGCTGAGTTTGAAGGTTTATCTAGGGATGTTGATGTCAGTTTTTTAGACTTTACTGGCAAACCTAGTTTTCCAGCTTATGTGGTTTCCTGCGTCTTTCTAATCGGATTTATATACACCCAATTTATGGTTTGTTTTTTTTAACTATCCTCAGTGGGCAAGTTTATACCTTCAAGCTCAGCTTAATATCACATACAATCTCCATATACATCTATACAATGGCATGCAATCATATATAACGACTAAAAATACACTTAAGTGTCTATACAGTAATATACAATGTTTAGAGGGAAAATTCACTATCACACACAGTACTGCTTTGTAACTGGGCATCAGACCCTGGGGCATCAGACCCCTTATTTTCTTTAGGAATATCAGATTCCTGGGAGGCGCTACAATAGCGCTAACCGGGTACCGTTAATCCGCTCTGACAGTATAAGGTGGCAATAGTAATAATAAAAAATAGAATTACTCACCCAATACTGTGTGTGGCAGATCCAGACTTCTGACACCAAACTGTTAGCTCATTTACGTCAGGAGGCAGTTGCAAGATGATTTACGACCCTTCAGTCCTAACTCCCCCTGTGTAGTGAATGTTCCCTCTCTGGCCAGGAGATGCAAAGACACATAGCAACTTAAGCTTAATGCAGATACATCTAATTTATTTCATGTTCGGCTCCCATATTTATGGGACATTTGAGCGGCAAAAACCAGTTTAAACTAGTGTACAATTCATGGGTCAGTTTAACAATAGAATATATCTCTACTAAACAATACATGAAAAGGCTTTTGTTTTCCCTATACATTTCTGTAAATGTGGGGTGTCTCGTGTCTGAAATTGTGTTCGTGGAAAAGCCGCTCCGTCTCTGTTCAGCTGTCTGATGTGTTACTATGTAAACAATTGTCAATGTGTTCAGGTTGTGTCTGTAATCCATATGCAAAAGCTAAGTGTCCAGGATGAATGAATGAAAGGTGTTTAATATGTAAACACTTATCAATGTGTCTGTAATCTGTATGCGGAGCCTAACTGTTAAGTGTCTAGGATGAATGAGATGTGTTTAATATGTAATTGCAAGGGACCACATTCCATTGGAAAGTGGGTACTAGCTAAAATGAATTTTCTCTGGTATCATAAAATGTAATATTTGATTAAGGCACATTGATACACTCTTTCAGATGGTAACTGAGCATGTAAAGCGTGCTTCAAAAAAATCCAAGAAAGGGTCATTCCTATCCAAACTGATACACCATATGATATACCATCATACAAAGACATTGTAGACAACTGTGCTCTTCCAACCTTGTGGTAGCAGTTTGGTGAAGACCCTTTTCTTCTGTTCCACCATGACTGCGACACCCCCCCCCCCCCCCCCCCGTGTACAAAGCCAGCTCCATATAGACATGGTGGTGTGACCAGTTAGGTGTGGAGGAACTTGAGTGTGCCCTGACCTCATCACTACTGATCACCTTTGGGATAAATTGGAATGCCGATTGTCAGCCATGTTGTCACAGAAGTCCAACATGTGATCCGGGTCTTCTTAACCAGCATCAGTACCTAGCTTCACAAATGGGACAAATCCCCACAGACACCCTCCAAAATCTTGTGGAAAGCCTTCCCAGAAGAGTGGAGGATGTTATAGCCACAAAGGGAGACAACTCCTTATTAGTGGTTATGGTGGGGCGGGGGGGGGGGGGCCTCCATATTAATAGCCATGTGGCCAGGGTGAAAACTCCATAATGTCCATGGTGTTGTAATGGGATGTCCATCCAGCTCATAGAGGTGTCCATCCAGCCCATAGAGGTGTCCATCCAGCCCATAGAGGTGTCCATCCAGCCCATAGAGGTGTCCATCCAGCCCATAGGGGTGTCCACTGATTTCTTACATAGTGACATAGTTACATAGTTACATAGTAGGTGAGGTTGAATAAAGACAATAGTCCATCCAGTTCCCCCTGTGTAGGTGTGTGTGGCTGTAATCATCTCACATAGCCCTGAATGTCCTGATCCTTGAGATGTACATCTAAGAGTCTTTTGAAAGTCACCATACTTCCCGCAGAAACCACCTCTTGTGGTAGAGAATTCCACAATCTTGTAGCCCTATCAGTAAAGAACCCCCCTCGTTGCCTGAGGTTAAAACGCTTCTCCTCTAATCGCATTGTATGTCCTCGAGTCCTCATGCAATCCCTCCGAATGAACAGCTTTTTTTCTAAGCGGAGATCCCCATTAAGATATTTATAAATTGCTATCATGTCCCCCCTCAGACGTCTCTTCTCCAGGGAGAATAAATTGAGCGATTGCAGCCGCTCTTCTCAGGTTACAAATCCCAGCATTGGTGAGGTAAAACCGCCATCTACTAATTATCAAACACCTCCACCACTGAAACTCTATGGGAAGCTGTGGACCTCCCAGTCCCAGGAGAACCTTCTCCTCCTTCATCCCTCTGGGAAATGGAAGTGCAGAATCCCACAGCACATTGTTCTAGGCTCCCACAACACACGATTCTATGCTTCCACAGCACACAGTTCTAGGCTCCCACAACACATGGTTCTAAGCTTCTACAGCACACAGTTCTAGGCTTCCACAGCACACATTTCTAAGCTTCCACAGCACACGTTTCTAGGCTCCCACAGCACACGTTTCTAGGCTCCCACAGCACATGTTTCTAGGCTCCCACAGCACATGTTTCTAGGCTCCCACAGCACACAGTTCTAGGCTCCCACAGCACACAGTTCTAGGCTCCCACAGCACACAGTTCTAGACTTCCACAGCACACATTTCTAAGCTCCCACAGCACACGGTTCTAGGCTCCCACAGCACACGTTTCTAGGCTCCCACAGCACATGTTTCTAGGCTCCCACAGCACACAGTTCTAGGCTCCCACAGCACACAGTTCTAGGCTCCCACAGCACACGGTTCTAGGCTCACACAGCACACGGTTCTAGGCTCCAACAGCACACGGTTCTAGGCTCCCACAGTACATGGTTCTAGGCTCCCACAGTACACGGTTCTAGGCTCACACAGCGCTAGGCTCACACAGCACACAGCGCTAGGCTCCTGCAGCACACAGTTCTAGACTCACACAGCAGCATTCACAGAAGGATTGAGGCTATTCTGGAGGTCCCATCCGTTAGGTATATGGATAGAGATTTGGGGTATTTTCTACCCCTGTGAATAGAAGGAACACATATGGAGTCCATATCTCAAGGCAGAATATTCCAATCCTGACCAATTCATGTAAAACCTTTCCCTCTCAGTCAGTGATGATCTCAGTGCCCTCCTCTGTGTTTTCCGGTGTCCTTCTCTCTAATCTCAACCTTATTCTTTTGCAGACGCGTGAAGAAACAAACCGGTTCTAGAAGGGTCTCCAAGGTGGTGGCTTCCAACCCCAGGTATCTGGGAGAGTTTATTCCCAGGACTTCCTCCCCCCCCTGGAGGAACAGAGAATAAACTTCTTATTCTACCCATTTATTTCCTGATTCATTCTATCATTAATGGCTATGCTGGCTTTGTGCAACCTTCAGTCACTTACTATTCATCTCTGCTGTCTGTCTGTCTGTCTGTCTGTGTCCTCACCTGCTCTATGGTGTGCCTTTGTATCTCTATCATCAGGCTGGTCTCCTTATTTCTGCTCATTCAATATACATGGAGGTGTCCTTCTATATCTCCTACCCAATGGTGACTGTCTTATTAGACCAACACGCCTCTCCTCATTTACCCATTGGTGACTATCCTATGGACATTAGACCTACAGGCCTCTCCTCATTTCCCATTGGTGGGTTATCATAAATAGATAACCCACAGACCTGTCCTCATTTGCTCATTGGGTATCTTATAAACACTAGACCTGCAGACATGTCCTCCTTTGCCCATTGGTTGTCTATCTTATGAACACTAGACTGTCTTTGTTGTCTATTTTTTGGCTTTCTTATGGATGTAAGGCTTAAGGGCTTTCCATATTTGTTTACTGGTTGGCTATTCTCTAAATACACCACCCACAGACCTCGCCTCATTTACCCATTGGTTGACTATCTTATGAATATTGGATCTACACTTTACCAGGGGGCCGTCCTTATTTGCCAATTAGTTGATATTTTAATGAACACTAGACCTGCATGCCTGACATTTGCTCATTGGTTGACTATCTTACGAACTCTAGATTTGCAGACTTGTCCTCATTTGCCCATTAGTTAACAATCTTTTGAAAACTAGACCTACAGTCCTGTCCTCAGTTGCTGATTGGTTGACTATCTTATGAGCACTAGACCCATAGGCCTGTCTCTATTGGCCTCTTGGGTAATGAACACTTCACTGGTAACTATGTGGTCTTGATATGATTTTATAGTCCAGAACTTCAGACACTCCACTAACCTCTCTGTTCTCTCCATCAACCTCTCCGCTCTCTCCACCAACCTCTCCGCTCTCTCCGCCAACCTCTCCGCTCTCTCCGCCAACCTCTCCGCTCTCTCCGCCAACCTCTCCGCTCTCTCTGCCAACCTCTCCGCTCTCTCCGCCAACCTCTCCGCTCTCTCTGCCAACCTCTCCGCTCTCTCTGCCAACCTCTCCGCTCTCTCTGCCAACCTCTCCGCTCTCTCTGCCAACCTCTCCGCTCTCTCTGCCAACCTCTCCGCTCTCTCCGCCAACCTCTCCGCTCTCTCCGCCGACCTCTCCGCTCTCTCCGCCAACCTCTCCGCTCTCTCCGCCGACCTCTCCGCTCTCTCCGCCGACCTCTCCGCTCTCTCCGCCGACCTCTCCGCTCTCTCCGCCAACCTCTCCGCTCTCTCCGCCAACCTCTCCGCTCTCCACCAACCTCCCCACACTCTCTGCTCTTGCCACCAACCTCTCCGCTCTCTCCACCAACCTCCCCACTCTCTCCACTCTCTCTACCAACCTCCCCACTCTCTCTGCTCTCTCCACCAACCTCCCCACTCTCTCCGCGCTCTCCACCAACCTCCCCACTCTCTCTGCTCTCTCCACCAACCTCCCCACTCTCTCCGCTCTCTCCACCAACCTCCCCACTCTCTCTGCTCTCTCCACCAACCTCCCCACTCTCTCCGCGCTCTCCACCAACCTCCCCACTCTCTCCGCTCTCTCCACCAACCTCCCCACTCTCTCCGCTCTCTCCACCAACCTCCCCACTCTCTCCGCTCTCTCCACCAACCTCTCCGCTCTCTCCACCAACCTCCCTAATCTCTCTGCTCTCTCCACCAACCTCCCCACTCTCTCCGCTGTCGCCACCAACCTCCCCACTCTCTCCGCTCTCTCCACCAACCTCCCCACTCTCTCTGCTCTCTCCACCAACCTCCCCACTCTCTCCGCTCTCTCCACCAACCTCTCCGCTCTCTCCACCAACCTCCCCAATCTCTCCGCTCTCTCCACCAACCTCCCCACTCTCTCTGCTCTCTCCACCAACCTCCCCACTCTCTCCGTTCTCTCCACCAACCTCCCCACTCTCTCCGCTCTCTGCACCAACCTCTCCGCTCTCTCCACCAACCTCCCCAATCTCACCGCTCTCTCCACCAACCTCCCCACTCTCTCTGCTCTCTCCACCAACCTCCCCACTCTCTCCGCCCTCGCCACCAACCTCCCCACTCTCTCCGCTCTCTGCACCAACCTCTCCGCTCTCGCCACCAACCTCCCCAATCTCTCCGCTCTCTCCACCAACCTCCCCACTCTCTCTGCTCTCGCCACCAACCTCCCCACTCTCTCCGCTCTCGCCACCAACCTCCCCACTCTCTCCGCTCTCTCCACCAACCTCCCCACTCTCACACATCTTCTCTGGGCTTTTCTTTGCCACCTTCATATTTCAGCACACAATTCTGTAATTTTTAGAAGAGTCCCTCTAAGCGATAAGCCTGCTTCCCTGAGAACATGTTGTACAGCAGATCTGACTCATTGTAAATTATCGACTAATAAACAGCCTGGGGCTCTGTGAGGTCTTTGGGGCTCTGTGACATTTTTGGGGCTCTGTGACATTTTTGGGGCTCTGTGATGTCTTTGGAGTCTCTGTGACTTCTTTGGGAGCTCTGTGACATTTTCGGGGCTCTGACATTTTCGGGGCTCTGTAAATGGCATGTTGTTGACTTAGTGAACCCCAGCAGGGACAGTACAAGTAATAGGGAATCAGGTGTGAGGTTCTATATAAGGATGAGCAATGAGGAGAACTTCTACAGTCGGGGAATGTGGAACTTGTGTGTACACAAGGCTCAAGCCACAGAATTCAGGTAGAATTTAGGATCGGCTGAGACATTCCCTGAATCTTTATCCTAACTGATCACCATCTTTCAGCAAATAATCCAGCAGCGATCTTGTGTCATATCTTTGGTGGATTGTGATTTGATGCCATTTGTCCAACAGATCCTCTTCTAGTCAAGAACCCAGAAAGAAGGAACTGAAGAACGGCGACAGGTAACGGGCCAGTTCCTCTGTGTCATGGTGGTGGAATGTGGCGGGAGGCTGGCCGGTACCTGGGGTGTCATGTTGTCTTTGTCTACTGTCTTTGTGGTGTTATTGCTGGGGAAATGGGGGGGCTAAGTGGTTCCTGGGGTATTTTGTGGTCTGCTTGCTTTGTGGTGTTGGTGGTGGGGAGTGGCAAGGGTTGGGGTGCTTCCTGGGGTGTCATGTGGTTTGCTTGCTTTGTGGCATGGTGGCGAGGGTGACAGGGTGCTTCCTTGGGTGTCATATGGTGTTCTTGCTTTGTGGTGTTGGGGGTAGAATGTTAGGGGGGCTTTGCAGCTTCTTGGGTGTCATGCCGTCTGCTTGCCTTGTAGTGTCAGAGGTGGGAATGAATGGGGGGGAGGGGGCTTTGCAGTTTATGAGGTCAAATATGGTCTGCTGCCCTTGTAGTGTCTGTAATTGGATGTGGTTGGGGGTGGGGGGAGGTGTTCCTAGGGCGTCATGTAGTCTTTTCGCCATGTTGTGTTGGTGGCAGGAAGCAGCTGGGGCTGGACAGTGCTATGGTTTGCTGATCATGTGTTGTCCGAGGAGGGAGGCTGGGGGGTTCCTCTGGTGTTGTGGTCTACTTGCCTTGTGCTATTGGTGGTGGAATATGGTGGTGGGCTGGCTTTCTCTGTGATGTCATGTTGTCTGTTGGCCTCATGGTGTTGCTGGAGGGATGTGATTGGGAGACCTTTTATTTTCTGGGGTGTCATGTGATCTGCTGGCTATCTGGTGGGTGCTGTGCAGTTTCTCGGGTAACATGTGATCTTGTGCCATTGTGGGTGGGATGTGATTAGGGGGCTCTGCAGTGTCTGGGATGTCATGTGGTCTATTGGCCTTGTGGTGTTGGTGGGTTGTGACTTGGGGGCCTTTTATTTTCCAGGGTGTCTTGTGGTATCCTGGCTTTGTGGTGGGGGCTGTGCAGCTTCTGGGGTGTCATGTGATCTTGTGGATGGGATGTGGTGGGGGTTGGGCAGTTTTTGTGGTGTCATGCTGTCTGTTGGCCTTTTGATGTTGGTGGTGGGATGTGATTGGGGGGCTTTTTTTCTGGGGTATTATGTGATCTGTTGGCCTTGTGGTGTTGGTGAAGGGATGTGATGGGGGGGCTTTTTATTTTCTGGGGTGTCATGTGATCTGTTGGCCTTGTGGTGTTGGTGGAGGAATGTAATGGGGGGGGGGGGTATTTTCTGGGGTGTCATGTGATCTGTTGGCCTTGTGGTGTTGGTGGAGGAATGTAATGGGGGGGGGGGGTATTTTCTGGGGTGTCATGTGATCTGTTGGCCTCGTGGTGTTGGTGGAAGAATGTGATGGGGGGGGTATTTTCTGGGGTGTCATGCTGTCTGTTGGCCTTGTGGTGTTGGTGGAGGAATGTGATGGGGGGGGGGGGGGTATTTTCTGGTGTGTCATGCTGTCTGTTGGCCTTGTGGTGTTGGTGAAGGAATGTGATGGGGGGGGGGGGTATTTTCTGGGGTGTCATGTGATCTGTTGGCCTTGTGGTGTTGGTGAAGGGATGTGATGGGGGGGGGGTATTTTCAGGGGTGTCACGTGCTCTGCTGACCTGTATACTTGTGTGCTCTCTATGTGTCTCCATGTGTGGCTGCCATATTGGTTGCTTGGCCTCTTGCTGCCATTTGGTAAATATGTGACATCTGCTGCCCATGTTGGTGTCCTGTACGTATCTGGTGACCCCTGTCACCCTGTAGGTGGATGGTTAGGTATTCAGATGGTTAATTATCACGGTAGAAATGCCTTCATGCAGGTGCCTGTCCAGCCAATACCATTTTTTTTAAGTTTAGGATGGGGCGGGAAGGATTAGAACCTCTGTCATCTGAGGTTCCATCAGAGGGAACTCACTTCCAGTCCTGATGACACTGATTTCCCAGACGGGGAAGTGAGGGAAACTCTCCAACATCAACACAGACAAAAATACAAATGCTTTTCTATAGGAGGGTTAGAACCCCTGTCAGATTTTTTTGTTTGTCTGTGCTCTAGTTGTAGATTTCCCACACTTCCTGTCTGATGAAAGCGTTGTCACCTAGACAGGAAGTGAGGTCCTAACATAGGACAGGGGTTCCATTCTTCCCAACTCCATCCAAAACCAAAGAATGTAAAGGTTTGGCATGACGTATACCCGGCCTGAGGGTAACATGACAGCTGACATTGGAAACCCTCTTCTGAACAGGCTTGTTACCGGCTGCCATCCTCTGGCTTCCCAGACTCAAAACCAGAACACAAATCAGGACTTTACCCACCTACATACTTGTTCTTGGTGAAGCCAGAGGAGCAGCATGGAGCCAGGCAGTTGGCGTTTCCAGAAGATCTACAATAGCAGCCTCCATCTTTCTCTCATTGCAGGATTAATGTCAATTTTCTGCATTTTCTAAATGAATTTTATTGAAATGAAGTTTTAATCTTTGTTTGCAGCAGCCGGAACTTTCCATGAAAACTCAATGTAGAGTTTCTCTTCCTTGCAACCACGGCAAGAGTAGTGTGAGCAGAGAAGATTGTCCATTGTTCCCGTCTCCTTCTTATTGGCTGATTCCAGTATATGTGAGGCTGACATGGCTTCCTCCTCGTCCTCCAGGACTTGGACTGTCCTCTATGGGGCCTCAATGGACATCTGGGGGTGGATTCATGAATTGTAGCTCTATAATCATCCGTAGATTTAGGACCTAAGCCAGGTACACATGGATTAAATCTCAAGTCATTCAGCAGAAACCGGCCAAACTTCCATCCATCTATGGGCAGACTGGTTGTACACAAGTTGATCTCTCCATTGACTTCTGTATAATCAGCCTGTTTTTTTCACTTGATCAATGCTGGAAAATGGAGCGGTCGGTTCCTCTATATGCCGCCCCTCCTATCCAGGTCTCCCTAGGCCCCCTAAGCGCTCCCCAGACCTCCCTTGCCCCCAATCCGCCCCCTACAACGGTTCTGACTTCCCCCCTTCCCCACCCACCAGCTGCTGTGGGGGATTTGTCAGGATGGAGAGCGGGGAAGAGGACGGTAAATATGTCATTTACCAACCCCTTCCTTTTCTGAATGGACACAGTCATTGATCAGTACTAATCACTGACTTTGTCCAATCAAAACTGAGGCATAGTGAGCTGAGTTTGTGAATGAAGAGGAAGCCTCTGTACAGAGCTCTCCCTGGCCATTCATTCTGTGCTGCTGAGGTTGCAGAGATGCTGACTGAGGGCCATCTTTTAAAGGTTCAACATCAGAGGTCTGTTTTACCCCTGATATATCACCAAAGCCCCCAACAGGGCTCCTAAAAAAATTGTTAAAAATAATAAAAAAATTAATTGTAAAGAAATAAATAAATAATAAAAATAAAAAACTACTTACACCAGTGGCAGGGCTACCAGGGTCAAAAAGGTTCCAATTGTGACTGGGCCCTGGTGTTCTGCCACTGTGGGGGACTCCAAGATGGCAGGTAGGGGGCCCGCTGCCAGACTGTAATAAAGGGTCTCGCAACAAAAGTAAAAGGGCCCGGGGCCTGGAGGGAAGGGCCCTGGCCGGGGGTCAAGGGGGCCCTGCATGATTTCTTGTCATGGGGCCCTGAAGGGCCTAGTTATTCCTCTGGATGAAGGGTTTCTTGATAACATCTCTTATCTCATCACAATAAGCCCCCTTTCCAGGCCGATTATCGGTTTTCAGTGTATTGGGCCCCCAGGGCTGGTGTTGGCGGTACCTGTAGAGGTCAGATCTCAGATATGACCCTCAACAAGTCAGCAGTTCATTTTCATTCTAGGACTGGTGTTGTCCATACTTGTCGAAGTCAGATCTCAGGAATGACCCTCAATGCGTTTGTAGTTCAGCTTCATTTCAGGGCTCATGAAGTTCGTATTTATCCAGTCAGTTATCTGAACATGACCCTCGATGATTCTGTAGTTCAATTTCATTTCAGGACTGGTGGAGTCCATATTTGTGGAGATCAGGTCTCAGACATAACCCTTGAAGAGTCCATAGTTTAGTTTCATTTCCGGACTGGTGACTGCCATGTTTGTGGAAGTCACGCCTCAGACATGGTCCCCTCACGCCTCAGACATGGTCCCCTCACGCCTCAGACATGGTCCCCTCACGCCTCAGACATGGTCCCCTCACGCCTCAGACATGGTCCTACCAGAGTCTTCCAGTTCACCATAGTCTTGCAAAGGATGTCATCCTTCATCATGGATGGCCCTCCAGTATGATTGCTCACTAGGTTGTACACAGCCAGTACCTTGTATTACTCATATCTGTGTGTTTGAAGGAAGTGTATGGGCCCCTCCTGGTCCCCTGTGTCAGGATGGCAACTTTGGTTGTCTCGTTCGTATCTTGCCGTGGTTGTCACTTCAGTTTCTTTTAAGAAAAAAACTGCCATTCTACCGTCAGTGGTGTCCTATTGCTGATTGGGTAGGATCTTTTTCCGGCCTGTGTCTGGATTCGGATTGTCTCATCATTTGCACGTTGTCAGTTGTCTGCTCTCCTTCTCTTACATAGGTTGTATCTGGAGAGGCAGAAGCCATCTTTTCGCTTGCACTCAGTGAAATGTGGTGGCACTGAAGTGCATCTTTCTCTATGTCCCTTCGAGTTCTACAAAGTGAACAGTACAGACAGCTGTCAGGATGGATCGCCGGTTGTGATAAGCTGTACAGTTGGACCAGCTTTTGTGGGTCATGGAGCCCCAGCCCAGGCAGCCATGAAGAAGAAGAAGGTATCACAGCAACAACGTGAGGTCAGTGAATCTTCTCCAATGGGCCTGCTTTCATAAATCGATGCAGTAAAGAGTACCGGCCATGTTTATTCATCCTCTTCATTACAGGAGATCATTCGGCTGAAGGGAGGCTCTCGTCCAGGAGAAGGCCGAGTGGAAGTCTTAAGGAAGGGAGAATGGGGAACAGTGTGTGATGACCGATGGGACTTACAAGCCGCCAGTGTGGTTTGTAGACAGCTTGGCTTTGGAAGTGCTAAGGAAGCTTTAACAGGGGCACGAATGGGGCAAGGTGAGCGATCGAGAGGATCTGAAATTAGACATCATTACCGAATGTAGGTACTACAATACACAGCTGTATGACCAACCATAGAGAGGGCCATTGATCAAACTGTACATCCACAGCTGTGTTTTTGGTAATCTAACATTATTTAAATATATTTTGACAATGTTTCTTCCATTATCTGGTTAGTTTGAGAAGTTCAAGAGCCATCAATGCACTTTCTGAAGTTCATGGATAGATCATGAGGAGTGTTATTGTCAGAAATTAATAATATCTCGCTGGGCCGCCTCCATTATGATCGAAATTAATAATATCTCGCTAGGCCGCCTCCATTATGTCAGAATGTTTATACTGCTCTGAATATAACAGTGTCTATTTATGTCAATAAGCAAAGATCTGTGCGAAAGGAGAATCTCAACTTATTTCCACAAATCAATATGTAGCGAATTCTTTTTATTGATTAATTTCTTTTTAAAAGTATATACCAATCTTAGTGAAAACAGTCTACAGTATGGAATATATATAAAATATTTATTCACGAGACATGTAATCACGATAAATGATCAGACTTGAGATGACACAAAAAGATAACTTTACATAACGATACAAACTTCAAACAATGAATGCAATGTGATTTGTAGCTCAATAATGAAAGTGAAAATAAAGCAAGATTACATTTTCTCCAGGTATAGTATAAACCATAAATGAATGTTCTATATAATCAGACCACAATTGTCTGCGCAATGCACAGCCTGATGGTCACTCCACTGCAGATGAAGCGAGAATAGGCTATGCAAAATGTGAGACTAATACGCCAATATGCGCTAAATCTGATATTAATAAAAATGTATAAAAAGCAAAAATCATCTCTTAGAGAAAAATCTACATATGGTTAATACGGCTAGGATTGTAATCTTATTACCCTTAAATATGCAATGTAAAACATTTAAGGAAGTACATAAAAAATATTGAATAATAATCAAATAATTAGCAAGGAATATTTACCTTATTTAAAATGGCTGCTATCTTAGAATAGTCGTTACCAGAGTCTTTAAGATGGCCGCCTTCCAAGGATGGTGGCCAGGTAGGGAGGATTTTCGTTTGGCGTCCCTCAAAGTTTCAGATACATGATGGAGCAAGATGGAGTATGTCTGGATGAGTATATAAATGGATGTAGTAGTGTGTATGTTGTATGTGTAATGTATGTTGTCAGTAGTGATGTGTCCCTCTCTCATCTAAGTTTTCCTTTTTATATGGTATAGAACAAAGGACTATTAAAATTACCATAAGTTAAACCCAGAAGGAGTGACATTATCCCCATTGGTTGGGATAACTTATCCATTAGCTGGTGATGTCATTGGGTGACACCTCTTGGTCAACCAGTATATGGATATTAAAACCATATGATTTCTCCATTTAAGAATATCATAAAACAACATAAAATCTATCCATACTCTCATCTATTACATGTCCATTTAATAACTCCATATGTATCTAGGTAAGGATGGAATCTGGTAATAACATACTATAATTATTAATATAATATATATATATATATTGAAAATTACTTTTTAACCTAAGACTTCAACTAGTAGCAGTCAGTCACAGTCACCAGAGATGGCAGTATTGTGTTGCTCTGAGCTTCAGTATATAGCAATATAGCAGCATTATTTATCTTCAAATAAACTTTGCACCTTATATTGACAAAGAGCTTACCATCTAGACCTCCTAGACTAAACACCTGGCAAGGCCAGAAAAGTTTTATGATGCTTTACCACTTACAAGGATTAACATGAAGTCTTTCTTTCTTTTCATGTAGTGATGAGTCATCAAAATCAGTAAAGTTAGAATTTAGCAAAATATATGAAACAATTATAATATATAACGGTTTTCTACATATCTATGTATGTTAGTTATATGTATATTTCATTATTAATATTATGTTATATAAAAGATTATAACACATCTGTAAATCTTATTTTTAAATGGGTCTAAAACACAGAAAATACTGACTTGTTTCATGATCCCACACAAACAAGATTACCTTGGTATATCGTCAGCTAGTCTTTGTCTAAAGAAAGTCAACAGACTATTTATTTATTACCTTAGGTCAACACAGCATGTCTGTTGAAACTTTTAAACATCTCCTGAAAGGACACATTTCGCCTAAAAGGAGGTTTTAACTTTTAGTGACCTTCTACAACATGGATGCCACTGCTCAACATTTCGATGTAAACCAGAATATGACATATTTCCATATTTCTTTTATTTAATATCCCCCAAATAAGCCTGACATTATCTAGAATCCATTGACAAATCATACTTCTGTCACAGGCATGGGTCAGATCCACATGAACGAAGTGCGATGTATGGGCACAGAAGACTCCATCTTTGATTGCCAGTATAAGAACATCACACAGGAGGACTGCAAGCACAGCGAGGACGCCTCCGTCAAGTGCAACATTCCATACATGGGGTATGAGAACACGGTCAGTAACCCCCTGTTTTCCTCTATAAGATTATCACTAAACTGTGAGATCCATAATGCACAAGCTGTGAGATCCATAATACACAAGCTGTGAGATCCATAATGCACAAGCTGTGTGAGATCCATAATACACAAGCTGTGACATCCATAATACACAAGCTGTGACATCCATAATACACAAGCTGTGAGATCCATAATACACAAGCTGTGAGATCCATAATACACAAGCTGTGACATCCATAATACACAAACTGTGTGAGATCCATAATACACAAGCTGTGTGACATCCATAATACACAAGCTGTGAGATCCATAATACACAAGCTGTGACATCCATAATACACAAGCTGTGACATCCATAATACACAAACTGTGTGAGATCCATAATACACAAGCTGTGACATCCATAATACACAAGCTGTGAGATCCATAATACACAAGCTGTGACATCCATAATACACAAGCTGTGACATCCATAATACACAAGCTGTGACATCCATAATAAACAAGCTGTGTGAGATCCATAATACACAAGCTGTGACATCCATAATACACAAGCTGTGAGATCCATAATACACAAGCTGTGACATCCATAATACACAAGCTGTGAGATCCATAATGCACAAGCTGTGACATCCATAATACACAAGCTGTGAGATCCATAATACACAAGCTGTGAGATCCATAATGCACAAGCTGTGACATCCATAATACACAAGCTGTGACATCCATAATACACAAGCTGTGACATCCATAATACACAAGCTGTGTGAGATCCATAATACACAAGCTGTGAGATCCATAATACACAAGCTGTGAGATCCATAATACACAAGCTGTGACATCCATAATACACAAGCTGTGAGATCCATAATACACAAGCTGTGAGATCCATAATACACAAGCTGTGACATCCATAATACACAAGCTGTGAGATCCATAATGCACAAGCTGTGTGAGATCCATAATACACAAGCTGTGACATCCATAATACACAAGCTGTGAGATCCATAATACACAAGCTGTGTGAGATCCATAATACACAAGCTGTGAGATCCATAATACACAAGCTGTGACATCCATAATACACAAGCTGTGACATCCATAATACACAAGCTGTGAGATCCATAATACACAAGCTGTGACATCCATAATACACAAACTGTGTGAGATCCATAATACACAAGCTGTGAGATCCATAATGCACAAGCTGTGACATCCATAATACACAAGCTGTGAGATCCATAATACACAAGCTGTGACATCCATAATACACAAGCTGTGACATCCATAATACACAAACTGTGTGAGATCCATAATACACAAGCTGTGACATCCATAATACACAAGCTGTGAGATCCATAATACACAAGCTGTGTGACATCCATAATACACAAGCTGTGACATCCATAATACACAAGCTGTGAGATCCATAATACACAAGCTGTGTGAGATCCATAATGCACAAGCTGTGTGAGATCCATAATACACAAGCTGTGTGAGATCCATAATACACAAGCTGTGTGAGATCCATAATACACAAGCTGTGTGACATCCATAATACACAAGCTGTGAGATCCATAATACACAAGCTGTGTGACATCCATAATACACAAGCTGTGACATCCATAATACACAAACTGTGTGAGATCCATAATACACAAGCTGTGACATCCATAATACACAAGCTGTGAGATCCATAATACACAAGCTGTGTGAGATCCATAATGCACAAGCTGTGTGAGATCCATAATGCACAAGCTGTGTGAGATCCATAATACACAAACTGTGTGAGATCCATAATACACAAGCTGTGTGACATCCATAATACACAAGCTGTGAGATCCATAATACACAAGCTGTGTGACATCCATAATACACAAGCTGTGACATCCATAATACACAAACTGTGTGAGATCCATAATACACAAGCTGTGACATCCATAATACACAAGCTGTGAGATCCATAATACACAAGCTGTGTGAGATCCATAATGCACAAGCTGTGTGAGATCCATAATACACAAGCTGTGTGACATCCATAATACACAAGCTGTGAGATCCATAATGCACAAGCTGTGACATCCATAATACACAAGCTGTGACATCCATAATACACAAGCTGTGAGATCCATAATGCACAAGCTGTGACATCCATAATACACAAGCTGTGACATCCATAATACACAAGCTGTGAGATCCATAATACACAAGCTGTGACATCCATAATACACAAACTGTGTGAGATCCATAATACACAAGCTGTGACATCCATAATACACAAGCTGTGAGATCCATAATACACAAGCTGTGAGATCCATAATACACAAGCTGTGAGATCTATAATACACAAGCTGTGAGATCCATAATGCACAAGCTGTGTGAGATCCATAATACACAAGCTGTGACATCCATAATACACAAGCTGTGAGATCCATAATACACAAGCTGTGTGAGATCCATAATACACAAGCTGTGACATCCATAATACACAAGCTGTGAGATCCATAATACACAAGCTGTGAGATCCATAATACACAAGCTGTGACATCCATAATACACAAGCTGTGAGATCCATAATACACAAGCTGTGTGACATCCATAATACACAAGCTGTGACATCCATAATACACAAGCTGTGTGAGATCCATAATACACAAGCTGTGTGAGATCCATAATACACAAGCTGTGACATCCATAATACACAAGCTGTGACATCCATAATACACAAGCTGTGACATCCATAATACACAAGCTGTGACATCCATAATACACAAGCTGTGAGATCCATAATACACAAGCTGTGACATCCATAATACACAAGCTGTGACATCCATAATACACAAGCTGTGAGATCCATAATACACAAGCTGTGAGATCCATAATACACAAGCTGTGACATCCATAATAAACAAGCTGTGTGAGATCCATAATACACAAGCTGTGACATCCATAATACACAAGCTGTGAGATCCATAATACACAAGCTGTGAGATCCATAATGTCAGTTCTGATTATTGCCTGGATTGTGATAGTGGAACGCTGTGGGAAAGGCAAAGAACTGGGAAGAATCTGCAGACTGATATGTGGATGGAAAGAGATGGAAGATTCTTCAGAAGAGAATCATAGTGTGAATGATCTAGGAATACATTGAGTGATGTGAGGTGGGACATGTGAGGGTTTCTGGAGATGTGGATGAGAAGGAAGAGTCTTCAGTAGAGTATGGTATTGTGGATGGAGTGGAATATATTGAGTGATGTGTGGTGGGACATGTGAGGGTTTTCTGGAGATGTGGATGAGAAGGCAGAGTCTTCAGAAGAGTATGGTATTGTGGATGGAGTGGAATATATTGAGTGATGTGTGGTGGAACCTGTGAGGGTTTTCTGGAGATATGGAAAATGTTTTGAGTGATAAAGGTTAGAAAAAGCAACAAATTCCCCCAAACCTCTTGCAGAGGGCAGAAATGTCATCCAGTTTTCTGACCAATGAGCACTAAGACTAACAGCTGCAAAGGGCAGCGGAGGATCTGATCCTGATCCTGATCTCCTGATCCTGATCCGAGTCATTATTCAGATGTTTTTCCTATCACAGAAGCGATTCCCTGTCTTCAGTGTCATTCGTTCTGTGAATGAAGATTTGGTGATAGGAATAATTCCTCCGACCCCCGACACTGGGTCAGCAGAGCGAACTCCGGCACTATCAGCTCTCAGGCTATTCTTGACCCATTTGCTGTTTTGTTAGACCAGGTCTCTATGGCCAACTTATATTGTCAGGTGAATAGAATTGCCAGGGAAGCGAGAACCTAGTGAGATGAATGTCCCGAGCGATCCACAAGACCAATCTCCATTTTCCGTCTCGAAGTCCTGAGAAGATCTCTATGTTGTGTGAGGAAGGCCAGGAGAAGATCTCTATGTTGTGTGAGGAAGGCCAGGAGAAGATCTCTATGTTGTGTGAGGAAGGCCTGAGAAGATCTCTATGTTGTGTGAGGTAGGCCAGGAGAAGATCTCTATGTTGTGTGAGGAAGGCCAGGAGAAGATCTCTATGTTGTGTGAGGAAGGCCAGGAGAAGATCTCTATGTTGTGTGAGGTAGGCCAGGAGAAGATCTCTATGTTGTGTGAGGAAGGCCAGGAGAAGATCTCTATGCTGTGTGAGGAAGGCCAGGAGAAGATCTCTATGTTGTGTGAGGAAGGCCTGAGAAGATCTCTATGTTGTGTGAGGAAGGCCAGGAGAAGATCTCTATGTTGTGTGAGGAAGGCCAGGAGAAGATCTCTATGTTGTGTGAGGAAGGCCAGGAGAAGATCTCTATGTTGTGTGAGGAAGGCCAGGAGAAGATCTCTATGTTGTGTGAGGAAGGCCTGAGAAGATCTCTATGTTGTGTGAGGTAGGCCATGAGAAGATCTCTATGTTGTGTGAGGTAGGCCATGAGAAGATCTCTATGTTGTGTGAGGAAGGCCAGGAGAAGATCTCTATGTTGTGTGAGGAAGGCCAGGAGAAGATCTCTATGTTGTGTGAGGTAGGCCAGGAGAAGATCTCTATGTTGTGTGAGGAAGGCCAGGAGAAGATCTCTATGCTGTGTGAGGAAGGCCAGGAGAAGATCTCTATGTTGTGTGAGGAAGGCCTGAGAAGATCTCTGTTGTGTGAGGAAGGCCAGGAGAAGATCTCTATGTTGTGTGAGGAAGGCCTGAGAAGATCTCTATGTTGTGTGAGGAAGGCCAGGAGAAGATCTCTATGTTGTGTGAGGAAGGCCAGGAGAAGATCTCTATGTTGTGTGAGGAAGGCCTGAGAAGATCTCTATGTTGTGTGAGGTAGGCCAGGAGAAGATCTCTATGTTGTGTGAGGAAGGCCTGAGAAGATCTCTATGTTGTGTGAGGTAGGCCAGGAGAAGATCTCTATGTTGTGTGAGGAAGGCCTGAGAAGATCTCTATGTTGTGTGAGGAAGGCCAGGAGAAGATCTCTATGTTGTGTGAGGTAGGCCAGGAGAAGATCTCTATGTTGTGTGAGGAAGGCTAGGAGAAGATCTCTATGTTGTGTGAGGAAGGCCAGGAGAAGATCTCTATGTTGTGTGAGGAAGGCCTGAGAAGATCTCTATGTTGTGTGAGGAAGGCCTGAGAAGATCTCTATGTTGTGTGAGGAAGGCCAGGAGAAGATCTCTATGTTGTGTGAGGAAGGCCTGAGAAGATCTCTATGTTGTGTGAGGAAGGCCAGGAGAAGATCTCTATGTTGTGTGAGGAAGGCCAGGAGAAGATCTCTATGTTGTGTGAGGAAGGCCTGAGAAGATCTCTATGTTGTGTGAGGAAGGCCAGGAGAAGATCTCTATGTTGTGTGAGGAAGGCCTGAGAAGATCTCTATGTTGTGTGAGGAAGGCTAGGAGAAGATCTCTATGTTGTGTGAGGAAGGCCTGAGAAGATCTCTATGTTGTGTGAGGTAGGCCAGGAGAAGATCTCTATGTTGTGTGAGGTAGGCCAGGAGAAGATCTCTATGTTGTGTGAGGAAGGCCAGGAGAAGATCTCTATGTTGTGTGAGGAAGGCCAGGAGAAGATCTCTATGTTGTGTGAGGAAGGCCAGGAGAAGATCTCTATGTTGTGTGAGGAAGGCCAGGAGAAGATCTCTATGTTGTGTGAGGAAGGCCTGAGAAGATCTCTATGTTGTGTGAGGTAGGCCAGGAGAAGATCTCTATGTTGTGTGAGGAAGGCCTGAGAAGATCTCTATGTTGTGTGAGGTAGGCCAGGAGAAGATCTCTATGTTGTGTGAGGAAGGCCTGAGAAGATCTCTATGTTGTGTGAGGAAGGCCAGGAGAAGATCTCTATGTTGTGTGAGGAAGGCCAGGAGAAGATCTCTATGTTGTGTGAGGTAGGCCAGGAGAAGATCTCTATGTTGTGTGAGGAAGGCCAGGAGAAGATCTCTATGTTGTGTGAGGAAGGCCTGAGAAGATCTCTATGTTGTGTGAGGAAGGCCTGAGAAGATCTCTATGTTGTGTGAGGAAGGCCAGGAGAAGATCTCTATGTTGTGTGAGGAAGGCCTGAGAAGATCTCTATGTTGTGTGAGGAAGGCCAGGAGAAGATCTCTATGTTGTGTGAGGAAGGCCAGGAGAAGATCTCTATGTTGTGTGAGGAAGGCCTGAGAAGATCTCTATGTTGTGTGAGGTAGGCCAGGAGAAGATCTCTATGTTGTGTGAGGTAGGCTAGGAGAAGATCTCTATGTTGTGTGAGGAAGGCCTGAGAAGATCTCTATGTTGTGTGAGGTAGGCCAGGAGAAGATCTCTATGTTGTGTGAGGTAGGCCAGGAGAAGATCTCTATGTTGTGTGAGGAAGGCCAGGAGAAGATCTCTATGTTGTGTGAGGAAGGCCAGGAGAAGATCTCTATGTTGTGTGAGGAAGGCCTGAGAAGATCTCTATGTTGTGTGAGGAAGGCCTGAGAAGATCTCTATGTTGTGTGAGGAAGGCCAGGAGAAGATCTCTATGTTGTGTGAGGAAGGCCTGAGAAGATCTCTATGTTGTGTGAGGAAGGCCAGGAGAAGATCTCTATGTTGTGTGAGGAAGGCCTGAGAAGATCTCTATGTTGTGTGAGGAAGGCCTGAGAAGATCTCTATGTTGTGTGAGGAAGGCCTGAGAAGATCTCTATGTTGTGTGAGGAAGGCCAGGAGAAGATCTCTATGTTGTGTGAGGAAGGCCTGAGAAGATCTCTATGTTGTGTGAGGAAGGCCAGACTCATATTCGCCAAAGCAGAATTCTTTTCACTGTAGCTCCTTCTATCTTAACTCCCAGATCCGCCTGCAAGGGGGGAGAGCCCAACATGAGGGGCGGGTGGAGGTGTTATGGGGACCTCGAGGACAAGAACGCTGGGGCCTGGTGTGTGGAGAAGGCTGGGGAAGTAGAGAGGCCAATGTTGTCTGCCAGCAGTTGGGTCTCGGATTCGTCAGCAGTGCACTGCAGGTATGTAGAATCTATCTAGGGTCCTGGGGAGATAAAACTATAGGGGGTGCCTAACCCAGCAAAAGGGGGATAGCGGGCAATTCCAGGATGCATGCCTAGCACTGGGCAGAATGCCAGAGGGAATCGTATATGTTGGACTAGAAGAGGCATTACATAGGAATAAGATTGGTGGGATACTCAGAGAGGGAATAATGAAGGGTCCATAAAAGGTATTGGAACAGATAAAATATTAAGGTAAGACCCCGCTGATACAGATATATGGCTCTTCTTACAGCTGATTGTTGGTGGCTGGGATTACTAACCTCACCTCTCAGTGCTGCTCTTCTCACCTTCAGCTATGTGTACACTTTTATATACCATGAAGGTTAGCTCTCTTCCCAGAATGTTATCAGAAACACTACAATACAACCATCAATGCCCATGGGGCACCAAAAGACACCACACAATATGACTATCTAAGGTCCATGGGGCACCAACACACACCATACAGTATGACCAGGTAGCAGACACCACATAATAAAGATCAATACAACCATCTATGGTCCATGGGGCACCAACAGACACCATACAGCATGACCTGGTAGCAGACACCACATAATAAAGACCAATACAACCATCTAAGGTCCATGGGGCACCAGCAGACACCAAACAATACAACCTTCTAAGGTCCATGGGGCACCAGCAGACATCACACAAAAGAACCTTCTAAGGTCCATGGGGCACCAGCAGACACCACACAATACAACCACCTAAGGTCCATGGGGCACCAGCAGACACCACACAATACAACCATCTAAGGTCCATGTGGCACCAGCAGACACCACACAATACAACCATCTAAGGTCCATGTGGCACCAGCAGACACCACACAATACAACCATCTAAGGTCCATGGGGCACCAACAGACACCATACAGTATGACCTGGTAGCAGACACCACATAATAAAGACCAATACAACCATCTAAGGTCCATGGGGCACCAGCAGACACCAAACAATACAACCTTCTAAGGTCCATGGGGCACCAGCAGACATCACACAAAAGAACCTTCTAAGGTCCATGGGGCACCAGTAGACACCACACAATACAACCTTCTAAGGTCCATGGGGCACCAGCAGACACCACACAATACAACCACCTAAGGTCCATGGGGCACCAGCAGACACCACACAATACAACCACCTAAGGTCCATGGGCACCAGCAGACACCACACAATACAACCATCTAAGGTCCATGGGGCACCAGCAGACACCACACAATACAACCATCTACGGTCCATGGGGCACCCGCAGACACCACACAATACAAACATCTAAGGTCCATGGGGCACCCACAGACACCACTCAATACGACCTTCTAAGGTCCATGGGGCACCAGCAGACACCACACAATACGACCTTCTAAGGTCCATGGGGCACCAGCGGACACCACACAATACAACCTTCTAAGTTCCATGGTGCACCAGCAGACACCAAACAAGATGACCATATAGGGTCCATGGGACACCAGCAGACACCACACAATACAACCTTCTAAGGTCCATGGGGCACCAGCAGACATCACACAAAAGAACCTTCTAAGGTCCATGGGGCACCAGTAGACACCACACAATACAACCTTCTAAGGTCCATGGGGCACCAGCAGACACCACACAATACAACCACCTAAGGTCCATGGGGCACCAGCAGACACCACACAATACAACCATCTAAGGTCCATGTGGCACCAGCAGACACCACACAATACAACCATCTAAGGTCCATGGGGCACCAACAGACACCATACAGTATGACCTGGTAGCAGACACCACATAATAAAGACCAATACAACCATCTAAGGTCCATGGGGCACCAGCAGACACCAAACAATACAACCTTTTAAGGTCCATGGGGCACCAGCAGACACCAAACAATACAACCTTCTAAGGTCCATGGGGCACCAGCAGACACCAAACAAGATGACCATATAGGGTCCATGGGGCACCAGCAGACACCACACAATACAACCACCTAAGGTCCATGGGCACCAGCAGACACCACACAATACAACCATCTAAGGTCCATGGGGCACCAGCAGACACCACACAATACAACCATCTACGGTCCATGGGGCACCCGCAGACACCACACAATACAAACATCTAAGGTCCATGGGGCACCCACAGACACCACTCAATACGACCTTCTAAGGTCCATGGGGCACCAGCAGACACCACACAATACGACCTTCTAAGGTCCATGGGGCACCAGCGGACACCACACAATACAACCTTCTAAGTTCCATGGTGCACCAGCAGACACCAAACAAGATGACCATATAGGGTCCATGGGACACCAGCAGACACCACACAATACAACCACCTATGGTCCATGGGGCACCCAGAGACACCAACAATACAACCACCTAAGGTCCATGGGCACCAGCAGAAACCACACAAAACAAGCATCTAAGGTCCATGGAGCACCAGCAGACACCACACAATACGACCACCTGATGTCAAGGAGGTGCCAGCAGACACCACCATGCAATCTTAAAATGTATTGTCCATGGGGCACCAACAGACACCACACAATACAACCATCTATGGTCCATGGGGCACCAACAGACACCACACAATAATACCATCTAAGGTCCATGGGGCACCAGCAGACACCACAAAATACAACCATCTAAGGTCCATGGGGCACCAGCAGACACCACAAAATACAACCATCTAAGGTCCATGGAGCACCAGCAGACACCACACAATATGACCACCTGATGTCAAGGAGGTGCCAGCAGACACTGCCAACAGAAGCTTGTTTTGGAGGGGGGGGGGGGGTTGTGAAATGATCAGATGAGTTCAAAAGCTTTGTACAATTACTATTTTTTCCCTGATATGCCAACACAAGAGCTTTCTCTAGTGCACCACCCTGCCTATCTCCAGAGGGTGAATATGGACAGGTGTACCATGTGACCATTCCTGATACCCTACCAGCTAAAACACCCCGAGGGTCATACAATGGTCGTCTATCTACTTTCTGAAATCTAAGGCCAGCTTTGTTATTCTGCACAGCCAGACGGACATGATGTCTATCCTCTGGAATGGTAGGACTCAGTGCTGCTCCTCAGGGAATGTTGGGAAGAATCTGAACCCTTCAGCGAGGCTCCATAAAACTGACAATACACGGAAAGGGTGGGTTTCTGTGCCTGCCATGTGCATGTCGCTCCTCTGTGCTGGTCTCTGTGTTGTAGGGTTGCTGTGTGTTGGGTTATTGTCTGTGTGGGTCTCTCCTGTGTACGTGATGGATGGGCTGCTATGCTGTATGTACATGGTTTGGTTCCAGGTAAGTCGGCCGCACGCTTTGTTGTCTGTGGACATCTCTCATATGTATGTGTTGGTGGCATTATCTGTGTACATCTCTCCTATGTATGTGTTGGTGGCATTGTCTGTGGACATCTCTCCTATGTATGTGCTGGTGGCGTTGTCTGTGTACATCTCTCCTATGTATGTGTTGGTGGCATTATCTGTGTACATCTCTCCTGGGTACGTGTTGGTGGCATTGTCTGTGTACATCTCTCCTGGGTACGTGTTGGTGGCGTTGTCTGTGGACATCTCTCCTGGGTACGTGTTGGTGGCGTTGTCTGTGTACATCTCTCCTGGGTACGTGTTGGTGGCGTGGTCTGTGTACATCTCTCCTGGGTACGTGTTGGTGGCATTGTCTGTGGACATCTCTCCTGGGTACGTGTTTGTGGCGTGGTCTGTGTACATCTCTCCTATGTATGTGTTGGTGGCGTTGTCTGTGTACATCTCTCCTGTGTATGTGTTGGTGGCATTGTCTGTGGACATCTCTCCTGGGTACGTGTTGGTGGCGTTGTCTGTGGACATCTCTCCTAGGTACGTGTTGGTGGCGTTGTCTGTGTACATCTCTCCTGGGTATGTGTTGGTGGCGTTGTCTGTGTGCATCTCTCCTGTGTACGTGTTGGTGGCGTTGTCTGTGGACATCTCTCCTGGGTACGTGTTGGTGGCGTTGTCTGTGGACATCTCTCATATGTATGTGTTGGTGGCGTGGTCTGTGTACATCTCTCCTGGGTACGTGTTGGTGGCGTTGTCTGTGGACATCTCTCCTGGGTACGTGTTGGTGGCGTTGTCTGTGGACATCTCTCCTATGTATGTGTTGGTGGCGTTGTCTGTGTACATCTCTCCTGGGTATGTGTTGGTGGTGTTGTCTGTGTACATCTCTCCTGGGTACGTGTTGGTGGCGTTGTCTGTATACATCTCTCCTGGGTACGTGTTGGTGGCGTGGTCTGTGTACATCTCTCCTGGGTACGTGTTGGTGGCGTTGTCTGTGGACATCTCTCCTGGGTACGTGTTGGTGGCGTTGTCTGTGGACATCTCTCCTATGTATGTGTTGGTGGTGTTGTCTGTGTACATCTCTCCTGGGTATGTGTTGGTGGTGTTGTCTGTGTACATCTCTCCTGGGTATGTGTTGGTGGTGTTGTCTGTGTACATCTCTCCTGGGTACGTGTTGGTGGCGTTGTCTGTATACATCTCTCCTGGGTACGTGTTGGTGGCGTTGTCTGTGGACATCTCTCCTGGGTACGTGTTGGTGGCATTGTCTGTGGACATCTCTCCTGGGTACGTGTTGGTGGCGTTGTCTGTGGACATCTCTCATGTAAGTGTTGGTGGCGTTGATGGATGGGCTGCTGTATGTTCATGGTTTGGTTTGAGGTAAGTTTGCCCACGCTTTGTTTCCTGTGGTCTCCCAGGAAAGCTCCAGTCTTGCCTTGTTGTCTCCATGAAGAAGTTTGTCTCTGCTTCTTGTAAATATGAAATTTACCTCCAGTGTCCCTTCATATTTCTGATGTCCAGAGTCGCTTCCACCTTGCAGTGTCTGTTGTCCTACCATGTAATTGACCTCAATGGTGCTTTGTCTGATGTCTCTATGTCACTGCTTGCTGCACTCTGGCTGCCTCACAGATACGCATTGTTGGGGGGCGCTCACGGTATGAGGGGCGCGTGGAACTGAAGCTTGGAACGTCTTGGGGTTACCTGTGCAGCGATGGCTGGACCACTAAGGAGGCAATGGTAGCTTGTCGGCAGCTCGGCTTGGGGTACTCTCTGCATGCCGTGACGGTACGTACAGTGGAGGGTCTTACCTGTCCCCATGTCATGTATATGGGCTGAGATGACCTCATAGAATGAATAGAGGGTCAAAGTACCATATAGAGGAGGGGGTAGACAATAATCAGACTCTGCATGGGGTAATATTTGGGGTTTGCAGTGTTTGTTCGGCTTGTGCTGTTATGTATCACTATCTTCACACAGGAAACCTGGTACTGGGACTCCAGCAATCTGACGGACATGATCATGAGTGGGGTACGCTGCTCCGGCACTGAGATGTCCCTACAGCAATGTTCTCATCACCGCGCTGTCAGCTGCAAGAACGCTGGCTCACGGTATGCAGCCGGAGTCATATGTTCTGAAAGTGAGTATGATAATAAAGATATTGGATGATAAGTCAGAAAATGGAAGAGAAAGGTCTTTACATCTGTAGGTTGGCAGGTGATAGAATTTACCATAATCTAGTCTAGTTCCCATTGAGCGAAGGTCTTATAGAAGGTAGCTATTCCTTACCTTTATAGAAGGGACTTCAATGGCTGAACATAGGGTTTAGCATCAGAGGGTGGAGAATGGTTCTGGTAGCTGGAGGAACATGGCTCATGAGGCTCATCAGGTATAGGGTAGAAGGTGATGACCTCTGGTTTTTGTCGGTGGAGGAACATAGCTCATCAGGTATATGGTAGAAGATGATGGCCTCTGGTTTTTGTCGGTGGAGGAACATAGCTCATCAGGTATATGGTAGAAGGTGATGGCCTCTGGTTTTTGTCAGTGGAGGAACATGGCTCATCAGGTATAGGGTAGAAGATGATGGCCTCTGGTTTTTGTCGGTGGAGGAACGTAGCTCATCAGGTATAGGGTGGAAGTTGATGGCCTCTGGTTTTTGTCGGTGGGGGAACATGTTGTGGAAATTAATAGGGCTTGGAGGATAGAATCCCGCTTCAGTGCGCTCAAGATTATTACGCACCAAGCTCCATTAATAGCTTGTACTGAAAAGTACAATTGTATTGCTCTTTTGTGTAACGGTTTACCAAGCGCTGGTAGCAAAGAAATGAACAGACACGCTTGCTGTAGTCAATCCAATGCTCTCTGGAGGGTCCCTCGAGTAAAACTGTCCCTTCCAAGAGACATCAGGTTTATTTAACAAAAGGGGTTACAGGGAGTGGCTTCAAGGCCACAAATCACAGACATGTATACATTCGAAAAACACAATAGAAGCTGTGGAGTACACGCCCATAGATGGACATGAATGAACAAAAGCCTCAACTGCCAGAAAGCACATGGCTTTTCATTGTTCATTCATGTCAATCCATAAACATGTACTCCATTACCTGTTGGTGGGTCTCCATCAAACATGATTCATATATATAAACCAATTTTGATAGTGACCATTCTATTTGTTCCAGTTGATGAGGCTTTATCTGCATAAGATAATAGCAGCAGCCCCCCCCAGTCACACCGATCGAATGCGACTATAAGGAGCAGTCTATTAATCTTGGTAAAATAAGAATTTTCCACATCACAGACATATCTCAGCAGCGCAGGGCCCTGAACCGCGGACATAGACCTATGCGATGGACTCTCTTTACTACAAGTATTGTGCCATCTCATCCAATGGAAGGTTTTCACCAACAAGTCTTTCCTACAATGACAGTTAAAGCGATAATCACTGTGAATAGCGATTATCAGTAAAACCGACACTGGGAGACATTATGACTATTTAAGCTAATCAAAATTTTCCACAACAAACATAGCTCATCGGGTTGTGGTAAACACAGCCACTGGATATTGTCCTTTGTGTATGCATTATGTTTATTGCATGTGTATACCTTTAAGAACCAAGTGTTTGTAGTGTGGTTTGTGTGGAGAGAGTGAGAACTCTTTCACTTGGGACTATCATATTTCTGAGCAGTGTCCCTCAGGAGATGTGTGGGGTGGGGGTTTGTTATTGTTAAATACCTGCATTATATTGTCCTATTGTTTCTGTCTGGCAGAGTAAGGTTATTATGGGATGTTCAGCTTTGTGTGTGGAATGTCTCGAAGAGGGAGGGGTTTTGGCAGAGTGGAGATCCCTTGTGTTTTCAATAAACAAGGCATTCTAGTTTTGACTCCCAACCTATGTGTTTCGTCTAGTCTCTGGGAGGGAAGGATGGTATAACGCTACCTGGATTGTTGCATGAGGTACCTGCCTATTGGGATTATTACCTGTTTTCCTGTCTACCAGCGGAGACCCTGTAGATTGAACTACTCCTCCGCTACAACTGGTGGCAAGCGACGGGATTGCAAACCGCACAGCAGATCCACGATCGGCAGTAACTACCGAACAAAGAGGAGAGGCAGCAGCACAACGGAACGAGCCATTCGGATATAACCAGCATTCGGGAAATATGTCAAAGTATACGAATGCTTGGTGAATGGAGGTGAACTATGCAGCATTGAAAAGAACTACATTCAAGGAACTATTGCGAGCTAGAGGGGGAAACGCCAGCCGCAAAACAAAAGCGACCCTTGTAGCAGAGCTCATGGAGGGAGACAGAGCAAACCCTGCAGCGGGCCCACAGGAGGCAGAACGCAGCGAATTTGACAAGGAGCTACAGAGCAGACTGGCCTACTACCCAGAGCCCCACTCAAGAGAAATACTGGACCGGCTGATGGCGGACGTACAAGAAAACCTGGTGGTCAAACACCAAGCAAGTCAGCGAGTCGGGGAGAGAGCTCCAACGCCTGTCCACATTACCCAGGGGAAGCCCAAGATCCCGTACCAGGCGTTTAAAAGCTATACCGAAACCGACGGCGAGGTAGATGATTACCTACAAGATTTTGAAAGGTTATACCACCTGCACAATATCAGTGCAGAGGATCGAGTACCCCTACTGGCAGGGAGACTATCTGGTCGCGCAGCAGAGGCATACCGTGCCGTACCCGACGAGGACAGTACAGACTATGCCAAGGTGAAGCAGGCCATTCTAGCTAGGTATACGATTACCTCAGAGGCCTACCGCCTAAAGTTCCGAGATATTAAAAAGCTCACCAGAGACACTCACACAAAATGGGCGCACCGTCTACAACGAGCGGCAAAAGGATGGTTGGAAGCCACCCAAGTCAACACCCTAGAAGACCTTTTCCAGCTAATGGTAATGGAGCAGTTCTTTAACGGGATACCCACTCATCTGCAGAATTGGGTGCGAGATAGGAAACCACACACTCTACAAGACGCAGCCAAGTTAGCGGATGAGTTCCAAGATACCAGGAGGGAACAGCGCACTCAACCAAGAGCAGCCTATGGACCTATAGCACAAGTACCAGCCGTAACCGCAGCCGTCCCAGCACGCCCGAGGGTAAGCAATAACACCTACACCCCCAGGTATCAGGCTCGCCCCCCGATACGAGGCCACACCTGCAACAGGCAGGGACATATGCAGCGGGACTGCCCCGGCAACTGACCACGGCCCAGCTGGAATACCCCGGCACCCAACAACCGAGCAACGGTTCATTGTGCCCAAGCGGAACCCTACAGAGTACCCGAGGTCCCAGCTTCCACCGAGGAACCTCTGGGTACGCTAAATGAAGTCAACCCTATCCAAGCGGCTTCTGAAAACCGCCAAGGGCACCGACAAGAGGTACAGATGGAGGGGAGAAAGGTACAGGGGTTGCGAGATTCTGGAGCTACTATAACGCTGGTCCGCAACCACCTAGTACCCAAGGGCAACCTCACCGGGGAGTGTGTGGCAGTATGTGTAGCCGGGGAAGCGATCCACCAGATCCCCACTGCCAAGGTACACCTGAATTGGGGAGCGGGGAATGGGAATGTGGAGGTGGGCATGATGCAGGATTTACCTGCAGACGTTATTTTGGGCAACGACCTGGGGGAGCTGACTTCAGCTTTTGTTCCCCAATCTACCATCCACGAAGCTTATCCGGTTCTGACCCGGCAGCAGGCTCGCACCACAGGACCACTACTACCACAGAGGGGGCGAAACTCCTCCAAACACCAGACACCCAGATACCCGTCCCGCAGTGGGGTACAGTGCCACAGGTGCAAGCAGTTTGGGCACTATCGATGAGACTGTACCCAGAGCAGGAACCAAGCTGCATGGATCCGACCAGGGTCACCCCCTTCAGCACGGACAATGGTCCCCTGCTATCCCACAGAGGTTCCCCCAGTCGTACCTAGGTTGAAACACACAGAGGAGCAATAGGGTACTCTTCATGAAGCTAACCAGGTGCAAGCCGCTACGGAGAACCAACAGCACCATCTACAATCGGTCCAGTTAAATGGAATGCCCACTCAAGGTCTCCGAGACACGGGAGCCACTCTCACATTGGTCAAGCGACACCTGGTCCCAGATGCCGCCCAAACTGGTGGCTCAGCAGTGGTACGGATGGCAGGGGGAGCAGTACACTGACTACCCACTGCGAGGGTCAACTTGAATTGGGGTGCCAGGTCAGGTCTGTTTGATGTGGGGTTGATACGGGAGCTCCCCACCGACCTCTTACTGGGGAACAATCTAGGCCAGTTGCCCTCAGCGTTCCTGCCAGTCCAGATTCCAGGCCAACATCACGGAGACCTACTGGCCTTCTGAGGTCCAGACGCTTCAATGTTTGGATTAAGAACAGTATTGAGCCCGGTTGGAGAAGATGGCAGAGAACAACCCGTAACCTACTTGAGCAGAGAGCTTCTCCCCAGGGAATGAAGCTTCAGCCCTCCTTGTATGGACAACAGTTCACCCTACTCACGGATCAAAACCCATTGGTATGGCTAAACCGAGTGGCAGGGGACAATGCCCGATTGTTGCGCTGGAGTTTGGCGTTACAACCGTATGACTTTACTATTCACTACCGCCCCGGAAAACAGAACGACAATGCCGACGGGTTATCGCGACAGACTGAACTGGAAAAATTATCTGTGAGTACTCCCCGGACATCCCCAAGCCGATCGGTTAGGATCAGACTGTGTATGCCGGCTTGGTTCTGGGGGAGCATTGTGGCAAACACAGCGACTGTATATTGTCCTTCGTGTATGCATTATGTTTATTGCATGTGTATACCTTTTAAGAACCAAGTGTTTGTAGTGTGGTTTGTGTGGAGAGAGTGAGAACTCTTTCACTTGGGACTATCATATTTCTGAGCAGTGTCCCTCAGGAGATGTGTGGGGTGGGGGTTTGTTATTGTTAAATACCTGCATTCTATTGTCCTATTGTTTCTGTCTGGCAGAGTAAGGTTATTATGGGATGTTCAGCTTTGTGTGTGGAATGTCTCGAAGAGGGAGGGGTTTTGGCAGAGTGGAGATCCCTTGTGTTTTCAATAAACAAGGCATTCTAGTTTTGACTCCCAACCTGTGTGTTTCGTCCAGTCTTTGGGAGGGAAGAATGGTATAACGCTACCTGGATTGTTGCATGCTGTACCTGCCTATTGGGATTATTACCTGTTTTCCTGTCTATCAGCGGAGACCCTGTAGATTGAACTACTTCTCCGCTACACGGGTGTAGGGTGGAAGATGATGGCCTCTGGTTTTGTCGGTGGAGGAACATGGCACATCAGGTATATGGTAGAAGGTGATGGCCTCTGGTTTTTGTCAGTGGAGGAACATGGCTCATCAGGTATATGGTGGAAGATGATGGCCTCTGGTTTTTGTTGGTGGAGGAACATGGCTCATCAGGTATAGGGTAGCAGGTGATGGCCTCTGGTTTTTGTCAGGGGAGGAACATGGCTCATCAGGTATAGGGTAGAAGGTGATGGCCTCTGGTTTTTGTCAGTGGAGGAACATGGCTCATCAGGTATAGGGTGGAAGATGATGGTCTCTGGTTTTTGTCGGTGGAGGAACATAGCTCATCAGGTGTAGGGTGGAAGATGATGGCCTCTGGTTTTTGTTGGTGGAGGAACATGGCTCATCAGGTATAGGGTAGAAGGTGATGGCCTCTGGTTTTTGTCAGGGGAGGAACATGGCTCATCAGGTATATGGTGGAAGATGATGGCCTCTGGTTTTTGTTGGTGGAGGAACATAGCTCATCAGGTATAGGGTAGAAGGTGATGGCCTCTGGTTTTTGTCAGTGGAGGAACATGGCTCATCAGGTATAGGGTGGAAGATGATGGTCTCTGGTTTTTGTCGGTGGAGGAACATAGCTCATCAGGTGTAGGGTGGAAGATGATGGCCTCTGGTTTTTGTCGGTGGAGGAACATGGTTCATCAGGTATAGGGTAGAAGGTGATGGCCTCTGGTTTTTGTCAGGGGAGGAACATGGCTCATCAGGTATATGGTGGAAGATGATGGCCTCTGGTTTTTGTTGGTGGAGGAACATAGCTCATCAGGTATAGGGTAGAAGGTGATGGCCTCTGGTTTTTGTCAGTGGAGGAACATGGCTCATCAGGTATAGGGTGGAAGATGATGGTCTCTGGTTTTTGTCGGTGGAGGAACATAGCTCATCAGGTGTAGGGTGGAAGATGATGGCCTCTGGTTTTTGTCGGTGGAGGAACATAGCTCATCAGGTATAGGGTGGAAGATGATGGCCTCTGGTTTTTGTCGGTGGAGGAACATAGCTCATCAGGTATAGGGTGGAAGATGATGGTCTCTGGTTTTTGTCGGTGGAGGAACATAGCTCATCAGGTGTAGGGTGGAAGATGATGGCCTCTGGTTTTTGTCGGTGGAGGAACATAGCTCATCAGGTATAGGGTGGAAGTGGATGGCCTCTGGTTTTTGTCGGTGGATTAACATAGCTCATCAGGTGTAGGGTGGAAGATGATGGCCTCTGGTTTTTGTCGGTGGAAGAACATAGCTCATCAGGTATATGGTAGAAGGTGATGGCCTCTGGTTTTTGTCGGTGGAGGAACATAGCTCATCAGGTATAGGGTGGAAGATGATGGTCTCTGGTTTTTGTCGGTGGAGGAACATAGCTCATCAGGTATAGGGTGGAAGATGATGGCCTCTGGTTTTTGTCGGTGGAGGAACATAGCTCATCAGGTGTAGGGTGGAAGATGATGGCCTCTGGTTTTTGTCGCGGAAGAACATGGTTCATCAGGTATAGTGTGGAAGATGATGGCCTCTGGTTTTTGTCGGTGGAGGAACATGGCACATCAGGTATATGGTAGAAGGTGATGGCCTCTGGTTTTTGTCAGTGGAGGAACATGGCTCATCAGGTATATGGTGGAAGATGATGGCCTCTGGTTTTTGTTGGTGGAGGAACATAGCTCATCAGGTATAGGGTAGAAGGTGATGGCCTCTGGTTTTTGTCAGGGGAGGAACATGGCTCATCAGGTATATGGTGGAAGATGATGGCCTCTGGTTTTTGTTGGTGGAGGAACATAGCTCATCAGGTATATGGTGGAAGATGATGGCCTCTGGTTTTTGTTGGTGGAGGAACATGGCTCATCAGGTATAGGGTAGAAGGTGATGGCCTCTGGTTTTTGTCAGTGGAGGAACATGGCTCATCAGGTATAGGGTGGAAGATGATGGTCTCTGGTTTTTGTCGGTGGAGGAACATAGCTCATCAGGTGTAGGGTGGAAGATGATGGCCTCTGGTTTTTGTCGGTGGAGGAACATGGTTCATCAGGTATAGGGTGGAAGATGATGGCCTCTGGTTTTTGTCGGTGGAGGAACATAGCTCATCAGGTATAGGGTGGAAGATGATGGCCTCTGGTTTTTGTCGGTGGAGGAACATAGCTCATCAGGTATAGGGTAGAAGGTGATGGCCTATGGTTTTTGTCAGGGGAGGAACATGGCTCATCAGGTATAGGGTGGAAGATGATGGCCTCTGGTTTTTGTCGGTGGAGGAACATAGCTCATCAGGTATAGGGTGGAAGATGATGGCCTCTGGTTTTTGTCGGTGGAGGAACATAGCTCATCAGGTATAGGGTAGAAGGTGATGGCTTATGGTTTTTGTCAGGGGAGGAACATGGCTCATCAGGTATATGGTGGAAGATGATGGCCTCTGGTTTTTGTTGGTGGAGGAACATGGCTCATCAGGTATATGGTAGAAGGTGATGGCCTCTGGTTTTTGTCAGTGGAGGAACATAGCTCATCAGGTGTAGGGTAGAAGGTGATGGCCTTTTATTTTTGTAGGTGGAGGAAAATAATTGAGGCTCTGGTAATATAGATTGAGCCACAAGCTCATGGATTTGGGACATAAAGACTATGGCTCAGTTACAGTTTAGAACGAGGATTGCAGCATGGGTCTGGTGGGTTCAGAAAAAGGAAAAGGGGTGCAGTTAATATAAAATAAATTCAGTGGTCTGTGTGGCCCATAGTGTGGAGGAGAAGAGACGAGGTGCAGTAATTTATAGAGTAGACGCAGTTGATTGGGAGGGGGTAATAGACTCCAGATCAATATACTGTTAGAGATGAAGATTGGCGCTTGGGTCTGGATGGTCCAGTTGGAGAATAGAGGTGCAGATGTAGACTATGGTCAGTACACAGTTATGGTAGTATGGGGGGGTCTGTTGGGTCCAGTTGGAGAATATAGGTGGGGATGTAAACTATGATCAGTACACAGTTATGGTAGTATGGGGGGGTCTGGTGGGTCCAGTTGGAGAATAGAGGTGGGGATGTAGACTATGGTCAGTACACAGTTATGGTAGTATGGGGGGGGGTCTGGTGGGTCCAGTTGAAGAATAGAGGTACGGATGTAGACTATGATCAGTACACAGTTATGGTAGTATGGGGGGTCTGGTGGGTCCAGTTGGAGAATATAGGTGGGGATGTAGACTATGGTCAGTACACAGTTATGGTAGTATGGGGGGGTCTGTTGGGTCCAGTTGGAGAATATAGGTGGGGATGTAAACTATGATCAGTACACAGTTATGGTAGTATGGGGGGGTCTGGATGGTCCAGTTGGAGAATAGAGGTGCGGATGTAGACTATGGTCAGTACACAGTTATGGTAGTATGGGGGGGTCTGGTGGGTCCAGTTGGAGAATAGAGGTGCGGATGTAAACTATGGTCAGTACACAGTTATGGTAGTATGGGGGGGGGGGGTCTGGTGGGTCCAGTTGGAGAATAGAGGTGGGGATGTAGACTATGGTCAGTACACAGTTATGGTAGTATGGGGGGGGGGGTCTGGTGGGTCCAGTTGAAGAATAGAGGTACGGATGTAGACTATAATCAGTACACAGTTATGGTAGTATGGGGGGGTCTGGATGGTCCAGTTGGAGAATAGAGGTGCGGATGTAAACTATGGTCAGTACACAGTTATGGTAGTATGGGGGGGTCTGGTGGGTCCAGTTGTAGAATAGAGGTGCGGATGTAGACTATGATCAGTACACAGTTATGGTAGTATGGGGGGGTCTGGTGGGTCCAGTTGGAGAATAGAGGTGGGGATGTAGACTATGGTCAGTACACAGTTATGGTAGTATGGGGGGGTCTGGTGGGTCCAGTTGGAGAATAGAGGTGGGGATGTAGACTATGATCAGTACACAGTTATGGTAGTATGGGGGGGTCTGGTGGGTCCAGTTGGAGAATAGAGGTGGGGATGTAGACTATGGTCAGTACACAGTTATGGTAGTATGGGGGGGTCTAGATGGTCCAGTTGTAGAATAGAGGTGGGGATGTAGACTATGGTCAGTACACAGTTATGGTAGTATGGGGGGGTCTGGATGGTCCAGTTGGAGAATATAGGTGGGGATGTAGACTATGGTCAGTACACAGTTATGGTAGTATGGGGGGGTCTGGATGGTCCAGTTGGAGAATAGAGGTGGGGATGTAGACTATGGTCAGTACACAGTTATGGTAGTATGGGGGGGGGGGGGGGTCTGGTGGGTCCATGTGTTGGAGAGACAGGATGCAGACAATATTTGGTTGGATTGGGGGGCATATAGACAATGTTCTGTACACAGTTAGGGAAACATGGGTGTGGTGGGTTCAGTTAGATGATAAACAGGGTGCCGTTATTATAGAACAGGACCATTGGGGAGCATATAGACAATACCGGGTACACAGTCAAGAAAGCATGGGGGTCTGGTAAATCCATGTGTTGGAAAGACAGGATGCAAATAATATAGAATTGGGTTGGAATGGGGGAGAACAATATATAGACTTTGGATTGTACACGGGTAAGGAAGCATGGATCTGGTGGGTTTATGTGGAAGAGAGATGGGGTGTGATTCATAAGGAATACGTCCACTGGACTGGGGATATAGACTATGGTCAGTACACAGTTATGGTAGTATGGGGGGGGGGGGGTCTGGATGGTCCAGTTGGAGAATAGAGGTGCGGATATAGACTATGGTCAGTACACAGTTATGGTAGTATGGGGGGGGTCTGGTGGGTCCAGTTGGAGAATAGAGGTGGGGATGTAGACTATGGTCAGTACACAGTTATGGTAGTATGGGGGGGTCTGGTGGGTCCAGTTGGAGAATAGAGGTGGGGATGTAGACTATGGTCAGTACACAGTTATGGTAGTATGGGGGGGGGGGGGGTCTGGATGGTCCAGTTGGAGAATAGAGGTGCGGATATAGACTATGGTCAGTACACAGTTATGGTAGTATGGGAGGGGGTCTGGATGGTCCAGTTGGAGAATAGAGGTGCGGATATAGACTATGGTCAGTACACAGTTATGGTAGTATGGGGGGGGTCTGGTGGGTCCAGTTGGAGAATAGAGGTGGGGATGTAGACTATGGTCAGTACACAGTTATGGTAGTATGGGGGGGTCTGGTGGGTCCAGTTGGAGAATAGAGGTGGGGATGTAGACTATGGTCAGTACACAGTTATGGTAGTATGGGGGGGTCTGGTGGGTCCAGTTGGAGAATAGAGGTGCGGATATAGACTATGATCAGTACACAGTTATGGTAGTATGGGGGGGTCTGGTGGGTCCAGTTGGAGAATAGAGGTGCGGATGTAGACTATGATCAGTACACAGTTATGGTAGTATGGGCCGGGATGGTAGAGGTAGAGGATGGATGGAGTGCAGACTATAGATTATGGTCAGTACACATTTAGGGTCTGGTGGGTCCAGGTTGAAGAGAGACTGGGTGCAGGTACAGTATACAAGGATAAGTCTAGTGGATTGGGGCATATGGACTATGGTCAGTATATGGTCTGTTTGGTCAGGTGAAGGAGGACAATGTTTATTGGTTGCAGACAATGTGTTATAATGGAAGGTGATTGGTTGGTTCATGGTGGGGACATTGTAGCTCGGTGGAGAGATTGTAGCTCGGTGGAGACACTGTAGCACAGTGGGGTGGGGACACTATAGCATGGTGGGGACATTGTAGCGCGGTGGAGACATTGTAGCACCGTGGGGTGGGGACACTGTAGCATGGTTGGGACATTGTATGGTGGTGGAGACATTGTAGCACGGTGGGGTGGGGACATTGTAGCACTGTGGGGACTTTGTAGCACAGTGGGGACATTGTAGCATGGTGGGGACTTTGTAGCGCGGCATGAACTATACCCGGCATCTACTATACCCAACATGCACTATACCCGGCATGCACTGTACCTAGCAGGCACTATACTTGGCATGTGCTATACCCGGGATGCCCTATACCCGGCATGTATTATACCCAGCATGCACTACATCCGGCATACCCTATACTCGGGATGCACTATACCCTCCGTGTACTACTGTTTATCCAGTATGCACTATACCCAGCATGCACTATACCCAGCATGCACTATACCCAGTATGCACTATACCCAGTATGCACTATACCCAGCATGCACTATACCCAGCATGCACTATATCCAGTATGCACTATACCCAGCATGCACTGTACCCAGTATGCACTATACCCAGCATGCACTATACCCAGCATGCACTATACCCAGCATGCACTATACCCTGCATGCACTATATCCAGTATGCACTATACCCAGCATGCACTATACCCTGCATGCACTATATCCAGCATGCACTATACCCAGTATGCACTATATCCAGTATGCACTATACCCAGTATGCACTATACCCAGCATGCACTATACCCAGCATGCACTATACCCAGCATGCACTATACCCAGTATGCACTATACCCAGTATGCACTATACCCAGCATGCACTATACCCAGCATGCACTATACCCAGCACTACATCCGGCATACCCTATACTCGGCATGTACAACATTTGCTGCATTCCTCCTAAAATAAAGGCCACCTGTGTGACACTGACTGAATGACCTCCAGCCTGCTATTATTATGAACATTCCCTTTATAATGATTGATTCTATTACACAGAATCAGCAGCATGCATGCCATGAGGGTCGGGTCTGTTGGTTTTCTATTACTCTACTACACCTATGAGTAAATTATTTGTCATGTAGAAATATCATTTATACCACAGATAGTGATTGGTCTGGTTAGTGAGGTTGGATTGCTGTAAATGTGACATTTGACTTCATCCCACCAGCTGCCTCTGATCTGATCCTTCATGCACCTCTGGTCCAGGAGACGGCCTACATCGAGGACCGACCACTACACATGTTGTACTGTGCGGCTGAGGAAAACTGTCTGTCCAGCTCCGCTCGGAATGCCAACTGGCCATATGGCCACCGACGACTACTGCGATTCTCCTCCCAAATACACAACATTGGGCGCGCTGATTTCAGGCCAAAGGCTGGAAGACACTCCTGGGTGTGGCATGAATGCCATGGGTAAGTGGGCATGATAGAGAGGGAAGAAGGGTGACAGAAGGGGGCGATGAGTCTGTCCTTCTCCTGAAGGGTGACAGAAGGGGGCTATGAGTCTGTCCTTCTCCTGAAGGGTGACAGAAGGGGGCTCTGAGTCTGTCCTTCTCCTGAAGGGTGACAGAAGGGGGCTATGAGTCTGTCCTTCTCCTGAAGGGTGACAGAAGGGGGCTCGGAGTCTGTCCTTCTCCTGAAGGGTGACAGAAGGGGGCTCTGAGTCTGTCCTTCTCCTGAAGGGTGACAGAAGGGGGCTCTGAGTCTGTCCTTCTCCTGAAGGGTGACAGAAGGGGGCTATGAGTCTGTCCTTCTCCTGAAGGGTGACAGAAGGGGGCGATGAGTCTGTCCTTCTCCTGAAGGGTGACAGAAGGGGGCGATGAGTCTGTCCTTCTCCTGAAGGGTGACAGAAGGGGGCGATGAGTCTGTCCTTCTCCTGAAGGGTGACAGAAGGGGGCTATGAGTCTGTCCTTCTCCTGAAGGGTGACAGAAGGGGGCGATGAGTCTGTCCTTCTCCTGAAGGGTGACAGAAGGGGGCGATGAGTCTGTCCTTCTCCTGAAGGGTGACAGAAGGGGGCTCTGAGCCTGTCATTCTCCTGAAGGGTGACAGAAGGGGGCTATGAGTCTGTCCTTCTCCTGAAGGGTGACAGAAGGGGGCTCTGAGTCTGTCCTTCTCCTGAAGGGTGACAGAAGGGGGCTCTGAGTCTGTCCTTCTCCTGAAGGGTGACAGAAGGGGGCTCTGAGTCTGTCCTTCTCCTGAAGGGTGACAGAAGGGGGCTCTGAGTCTGTCCTTCTCCTGAAGGGTGACAGAAGGGGGCTCTGAGTCTGTCCTTCTCCTGAAGGGTGACAGAAGGGGGCGATAAGTCTGTCCTTCTCCTGAAGGGTGATATACCTAACCGATTGTCTTCTAATCTTCTCTCACCCTTGTGTCTCCTCAGGCATTACCACAGTATGGACATTTTCACTCACTATGATCTGCTGACTCCAAATGGGACTAAAGTGGCGGAAGGACACAAGGCCAGCTTCTGCCTGGAGGACACGGAATGCCAGGAGTGTAAGTATTTCATGTGTGGAGAGCCCAGAGGTATCTATGGTAGAGAGGGAAGAGCAGGGGGGCGTCCTTATTATTATACTTTTCTGCTGGTTTTAGTCACTAACATTATGGCTGAAGGTCTCAAAGCTCCTCAGGGCTTTGGGATGAGACTTGAGAGTTAGTCATCAGAAGCCAAGAAACACGGACCTGTGTGGGTACCCAATACCACTGATTGTACCTGGCACCTGTGTGGGTACCCAATACCACTGATTGTACCTGGCACCTGTGTGGGTACCCAATACCACTGATTGTACCTGGCGCCTGTGTGGGTACCCAATACCACTGATTGTACCCGGCACCTGTGTGGGCATCCAAGAAAAAAAATGAGGTTGAAGGATTGTAAGAGGTGCATGGAAGTCAGCCAGCCCCCAGTCTGATGTACTCACCCTCCAGTCTGTCACCAACCAAGTAGACCTGTCTCATGATACAAAGAACAGGGGTTTCGTTGACACACATTTGCAAACGCATGTGTAAGCTGCAGAGCCACTTCACGGCACCCTGTTATATCTGCAGTCCTAACACTTCCTAATTTAGTGTCTCCACACTGGAGGCACATGGCCGCTAATGGATGGATGGGGGAACAGGTGAGAGGGAGACAGCCCAACCTCCCCCAACCCAACCTCATCCATGACTGGTCTGTTGTCTCAAAGACTCAAATAATTAGGTTTATAACCATGGTGCAAACTGGAAAAGACCAGCTGAAAAGCATTACACCTCCATCCCCTTGGTGGATGCAGTATATAGATAAGAAGGATTTTATATATGGGGCATGGCCTGTAAAGCACAATGCCTATGAAATCCCTAATTTCCTATTTAGGACTTTGTGTGAGACAAGCAGGTCATGCTATTGGTCTCCATCCCTGTCTACGGAAAACACTAAGGTCAAATCAAAACTGCATCCACCAAAAACGCACGAAAATCGCACGGTGGGACTTTATATGAGGCACCAAGCTGTAAGCAAGGCGTCTCCATCCCTGGTTGCTTAAACATATTGGACTAGGTGGGACTTTAGATGAGACCCAAGCTGGTGTTGCCCGGCGTCTCCATCCCTATAACAAGAAAAAAATGAGGTTGAAGGATTATAAGAGGTGCATGAAAGTCAGCCAGCCCCCAGTCTGATGTACTCACCCTCCAGTCTGCCACCAACCAAGTAGACCTGTCTCTTGGTACAAAGAACAGGGGTTTAGTTGACACACATTTGCAAACGCATGTGTAAGCGGCAGAGCCACTTCACGGCACCCTGTTTTATCTGCAGTGTGAGGACACTAAATTAGGAAGTGTTAGGACTGCAGATATAACAGGGTGCCGTGAAGTGGCTCTGCAGCTTTCACATGCGTTTGCAAATGTGTGTCAACTAAACCCCTGTTCTTTGTATCATGAGACAGGTCTACTTGGTTGGTGACAGACTGGAGGGTGAGTACATCAGACTGGGGGCTGGCTGACTTTCATGCACCTCTTATAATCCTTCAACCTCATTTTTTTCTTATAGTTATAGGGATGGAGACGCCGGGCAACACCAGCTTGGGTCTCACTTAAAATCCCACCTAGTCCAATATGTGTGGGCACCCAATACCACTGATGGTACCTGGCAGCTGTGTGGGCACCCAATACCACTGATTGTACCTGGCAGCTGTGTGGGCACCCAATACCACTGATTGTACCTGGCACCTGTGTGGGTACCCAATACCACTGATTGTACCTGGCACCTGTGTGGGTACCCAATACCACTGATTGTACCTGGCACCTGTGTGGGTACCCAATACCACTGATTGTACCTGGCAGCTGTGTGGGTACCCAATACCACTGATTGTACCTGGCACCTGTGTGGGCACCCAATACCACTGATTGTACCTGGCAGCTGTGTGGTTTTTGAGAAGCTGACGGGAAGTCTCTCGCTCTCTTGGCAGTGGTCAGTAAGCGCTATGAATGCGCCAACTTTGGTGAACAAGGAATTACGGTGGGATGCTGGGATCTGTACCGCCATGACATCGACTGTCAGTGGATCGATATAACGGATGTCAAACCCGGAAATTACATCCTCCAGGTAAGAACGTTTGGCCATCTTTTGTCTCAGACTCTCTCTGCTCAGATATATTCACCCGTATCTCTTCTACAACGTATATACCCGCTGCTGGTTTCCTATTGTCTTCATGTCTCTCTCTTATTCCCAGGTCGTCATCAACCCAAATTTTGAAGTGGCCGAGAGTGACTTCACCAATAACGCAATGAAATGTAACTGCAAATACGATGGCCATCGAATCTGGATACACAACTGCCATATCGGTGAGCACCGATTAATAATGATATAATATTGGGGTCACCACAAGCCAATATAGACTGAAAAATGATTACACCCCCTCCTACAGCATACTGAAAGGTGTCCCCATTGGAGACTTTACATTTCCTGTCCCAGGGACATCAGGACTGATAGAGCGGGGACGCAGACAATAAATACCTGATAGGGGATCCTTCCATACTCCTCATACACCATTTCCTTCCCACTAGAATCGCACTGCTGGGATCAGCTCAATAAGCCTCATATAGAGCACATTGCGGGGTATTACCGAAACTTCACAGTATAATAGTGAAGGAACTTCCTGGAGGGGTGTGCACCACATTAAGTAAGCAGACAGATATGTTTCAGGTCTACCTGTGCCAGGTTCAATATCAGAGTAAGGTACAAACTAGTGCAGGGTCCAAATGAACAGAGGGAATGTGGTAGTTTTCCATATAGAAAACTGCCACAGATCTCCCCCAGGTGTGACCCGTCAAAGGGGTTTCAGCCATCAGCAGATCTCCCCCAAGTGTAAGCCATCATAGGGGGGCGTGAGTCATCAGTGGATCTCCACTATGTGTGACCCATTGTGGGAGGTTTTATGCCCACAGCAGATCTCCCCCAGGTGTGACTTGTTATAGGGAGCGTGTGCCATCAGCAGATCTCCCCCAGGTGTGACTTGTCATAGGGGCGTGTGCCATCAGCAGATCTCCCCCAGGTGTGACTTGTTATAGGGGCGTGTGCCATCAGCAGATCTCCCCCAGGTGTGACTTGTCATAGGGGGCGTGTGCCATCAGCAGATCTCCCCCAGGTGTGACTTGTTATAGGGGCGTGTGCCATCAGCAGATCTCCCCCAGGTGTGACTTGTCATAGGGGGCGTGTGCCATCAGCAGATCTCCCCCAGGTGTGACTTGTTATAGGGGCGTGTGCCATCAGCAGATCTCCCCCAGGTGTGACTTGTCATAGGGGGCGTGTGCCATCAGCAGATCTCCCCCAGGTGTGACTTGTTATAGGGGCGTGTGCCATCAGCAGATCTCCCCCAGGTGTGACTTGTTATAGGGGCGTGTGCCATCAGCAGATCTCCCCCAGGTGTGACTTGTCATAGGGGGCGTGTGCCATCAGCAGATCTCCCCCAGGTGTGACTTGTCATAGGGAGCGTGTGCCATCAGCAGATCTCCCCCTGGTGCGACCTGTCATAGGGGGCATGTGCCATCAGCAGCCTGCTCACATCCCTCCCTCTGCCGTTCAGGTTTGCACCACTATTGTTATTAATGTTGTCCATCGCAGGGAAATATGTAAAGCATGATCATCCTTTGTAGGGGGGATATGTATAGGATGGCCGTCCATCATTGGGGGGATATGTATAGGATGGCCGTCCATCGTAGGGGGGCTATGTATTGGATGGCCATCCATTGCAGGGGGACTATGTATAGGATAGCCATCCATTGCAGGGGGGCTATGTATTGGATGGCCATCCATTGTAGGGGGGATATGTATAGGGTGGCCATCCATTGTAGGGGGGCTATGTATAGGATAGCCATCCATTGTAGAGGGGATATGTATAGGATGGTCATCCATTGTAGGGGGGCTATGTATAGGATTGCCATCCATTGTAGGGGGGCTATGTATAGGGTGGCCATCCATTGTAGGGGGGCTATGTATTGGATTGCCATCCATTGTAGGGGGGCTATGTATAGGGTGGCCATCCATAGTAGGGGGGCTATGTATAGGATAGCCATCCATTGTAGAGGGGATATGTATAGGATGGTCATCCATCGTAGGGGGGCTATGTATAGGATTGCCATCCATTGCAGGGGGGCTATGTATAGGATAGCCATCCATTGTAGGGGGGCTATGTATAGGATAGCCATCCATTGTAGGGGGGATATGTATAGGGTGGCCATCCATTGTAGGGGGGATATGTATAGGGTGGCCATCCATTGTAGGGGGGATATGTATAGGATGGCCATCCATTGTAGGGGGATATGTATAGGATGGCCATCCATTGTAGGGGGGATATGTATAGGGTGGCCATCCATTGTAGGGGGGATATGTATAGGATGGCAGTCCATTGTAGGGGGGATATGTATAGGGTGGCAGTCCATTGTAGGGGGGATATGTATAGGGTGGCCATCCATTGTAGGGGGGATATGTATAGGATGGCCGTCCATTGTAGGGGGGATATGTATAGGGTGGCCATCCATTGTAGGGGGATATGTATAGGATGGCCATCCATTGTAGGGGGGATATGTATAGGATGGCCATCCATTGTAGGGGGATATGTATAGGATGGCCGTCCATTGTAGGGGGGATATGTATAGGGTGGCCATCCATTGTAGGGGGGATATGTATAGGATGGCCATCCATTGTAGGGGGGATATGTATAGGATGGCAGTCCATTGTAGGGGGGAGGGCTCTGTATAGGATGGCTGTCGGTATGTATAGAGGGGTCATTCGATGTAGGAGGTTGGTATGTATAATTTATATTGGATGGTTGCCAATTGTATGATATAGAACATACAATGGGGAAAATAATGATTTGATCCCTGCAGATTGTGCAACTTTGCCCACTTACAAAGAAATGGCGGGTGTATAATTTTTATCATAGGTGCATATTATATAATAGAGACAGAATATCAACCAAAAATCCAGAAAATCACACGATACAAATGTTATAAATGGAGTTGCAGTTCAGGGAGTAAAATAAGTATTTGATCCCCGACCAACCAACAATAATTCTGCCCCCCACAGACTGGATACAGTAGGTGCTCATGTGGACACAGATTAGTCCTGTCAATGTAAGAAGGAGCTCCTAACGACAACTCATTATGTGTATAGAAGACACCCGCCCACAGAATCTCTTTCCTCCAATCACAGCTCACCATCATGGGAAGACCAAAGAGCTGTCAGAGGAGGTCAGGGATTGGAGGCCGGCACAAGGCTGGAATGGCTACAAGACCATCAGCAAGAAGATTGGTGAGAAGGAGACAACTGTTGGGGGGATTATTCACAAATAGAAGAAACACAAAATAATCATCAATGGCTCTCAGTCTGGAGCTCCATGGAAGATTTCTCCTCATGGGGTGAGGATGGTCATGAGAAAAGTGAGGGATCCGCCCAGAACTACATGGGAGGAGACTGTGAATGATCTCAAGGCAGTTGGGACCGCAGTCACCAAACAAACCATTAGTAACACAATACGCCGCCATGGACTGAAATCCTGCAGTGCCTGCAAGGTCCCCTCCTCAGGAAGATACATTTACAGTCATCCCAATCAACATCTAAATGATTCAGAGAAGGATTGGGAGAAAGTTCTGTGCTCAGATGAAACCAAAACTGAGCTCTTTGGCATTAACTCAACTCACCATGTTTGGAGGAAGAAAAATGCTGATTATGACCCTAAGAACACCATCCCTACAGTCACCATCCCTACAGTCACCCTCCCTACAGTCACCTTCCCTACAGTCACCGTCCCTACAGTCACCGTCCCCTACAGTCACCTTCCCTACAGTCACCGTCCCCTACAGTCACCTTCCCTACAGTCACCATCCCTACAGTCACCATCCCTACAGTCACCCTCCCTACAGTCACCCTCCCTACAGTCACCTTCCCTACAGTCACCATCCCTACAGTCACCATCCCTACAGTCACCATCCCTACAGTCACCTTCCCTACAGTCACCGTCCCTACAGTCACCGTCCCCTACAGTCACCTTCCCTACAGTCACCGTCCCCTACAGTCACCTTCCCTACAGTCACCTTCCCTACAGTCACCATCCCTACAGTCACCATCTCTACAGTCACCCTCCCTACAGTCACCATCCCTACAGTCACCCTCCCTACAGTCACCATCCCTACAGTCACCATCCCTAAAGTCACCCTCCCAACAGTCACCATCCCTACAGTCACCTTCCCTACAGTCACCTTCCCTACAGTCACCTTCCCTACAGTCACCGTCCCTACAGTCGCCTTCTCTACAGTCACCGTCCCCTACAGTCACCTTCCCTACAGTCACCATCCCTACAGTCACCTTCCCTACAGTCACCTTCCCTACAGTCACCATCCCTACAGTCACCATCCCTACAGTCACCATCCCTACAGTCACCGTCCCTACAGTCGCCTTCTCTACAGTCACCGTCCCCTACAGTCACCTTCCCTACAGTCACCATCCCTACAGTCACCATCCCTACAGTCACCTTCCCTACAGTCACCGTCCCCTACAGTCACCTTCCCTACAGTCACCTTCCCTACAGTCACCATCCCTACAGTCACCATCCCTACAGTCACCATCCCTACAGTCACCGTCCCTACAGTCACCATCCCTACAGTCACCATCCCTACAGTCACCATCTCTACAGTCACCTTCCCTACAGTCACCGTCCCTACAGTCACCATCCCTACAGTCACCATCCCTACAGCCACCATCCCTACAGTCACCATCCCTATAGTGACCGTCCCTACAGTCACCATCCCTACAGTCACCATCCCTATAGTGACCGTCCCTACAGTCACCATCCCTACATTCACCATCCCTATAGTGACCGTCCCTACAGTCACCATCCCTACAGTCACCCTCCCTACAGTCACCATCCCTATAGTGACCGTCCCTACAGTCACCATCCCTACAGTCACCATCCCTATAGTGACCGTCCCTACATTCACCATCCCTACATTCACCATCCCTATAGTGACCGTCCCTACAGTCACCATCCCTACAGTCATCATCCCTACAGCCACCATCCCTACAGCCACCATCCCTACAGTCACCATCCCTACAGTCACCATCCCTACAGTCACCTTCCCTACAGTCACCATCCCTACAGTCACCGTCCCTACAGTCACCTTCCCTACAGTCACCTTCCCTACAGTCACCATCCCTACAGTCACCATCCCTACAGTCACCATCCCTACAGTCACCATCTCTACAGTCACCATCTCTACAGTCACCATCCCCACAGTCACCTTCCCTACAGTCACCATCCCTACAGTCACCATCTCTACAATCACCATCCCTACAGTCACCATCTCTACAGTCACCATCCCTACAGTCACCGTCCCTACAGTCACCTTCCCTACAGTCACCATCCCCTACAGTCACCTTCCCTACAGTCACCTTCCCTACAGTCACCATCCCCTACAGTCACCATCCCTACAGTCACCGTCCCTACAGTCACCATCCCTATAGTGACCGTCTCTACAGTCACCATCCCTACAGTCACCGTCCCTACAGTCACCGTCCCTACAGTCACCGTCCCTACAGTCACCATCCCTACAGTCACCTTCCCTACAGTCACCATCCCTACAGTCACCTTCCCTACAGTCACCGTCCCTACAGTCACCGTCCCTACAGTCACCGTCTCTATAGTCACCATCCCTACAGTCACCTTCCCTACAGTCACCGTCTCTATAGTCACCATCTCTATAGTCACCATCTCTACAGTCACCTTCCCTACAGTCACCTTCCCTACAGTCACCTTCCCTACAGTCACCTTCCCTACAGTCACCTTCCCTACAGTCACCGTCCCTACAGTCACCATCCCTACAGTCACCTTCCCTACAGTTACCATCCCTACAGTCACCTTCTCTACAGTCACCTTCCCTACAGTCACCTTCCCTACAGTCACCTTCCCTACAGTCACCGTCCCTACAGTCACCTTCCCTACAGTCACCGTCCCTACAGTCACCTTCCCTACAGCCACCTTCCCTACAGTCACCATCTCTACAGTCACCATCTCTACAGTCACCATCCCTACAGTCACCTTCCCTACAGTCACCATCTCTACAGTCACCATCCCTACAGTCACCTTCCCTACAGTCACCTTCCCTACAGTCACCGTCCCTACAGTCACCGTCTCTATAGTCACCATCTCTATAGTCACCATCCCTACAGTCACCTTCCCTACAGTCACCATCCCTACAGTCACCTTCCCTACAGTCACCGTCTCTATAGTCACCATCTCTATAGTCACCATCCCTACAGTCACCTTCCCTACAGTCACCTTCCCTACAGTCACCATCCCTACAGTCACCTTCCCTACAGTCACCATCCCTACAGTCACCATCCCTACAGTCACCTTCCCTACAGTCACCTTCCCTACAGTCATCTTCCCTACAGTCACCGTCCCTACAGTTACCGTCCCTACAGTCACCATCTCTACAGTCACCATCTCTACAGTCATCTTCCCTACAGTCACCGTCCCTACAGTTACCGTCCCTACAGTCACCGTCCCTACAGTCACCGTCTCTACAGTCACCATCTCTACAGTCACCTTCCCTACAGTTACCATCCCTACAGTCACCTTCCCTACAGTCACCATCCCTACAGTCAAGCACATAGGTGGGAACATGATGCTTTGGGGCTGTTTCTCTGATAAAGGTACAGGCTGACTTTGCCGCATTGAGGTGCCAATGGGCGGGGCCATATATTGTAAAATTTTGGCTGAGAACCTTCTTCCCTCAGCCAGAACACTGAAGATGGGTCATGGATGGATCTTCCAGCATGACAATGACCCAAAACATACAGCTAAGGCAACAAAGGAGTGGCTCAAGAAGGAGCACATTAAGGTCATGGAGTGGCCTAGACAGTCTCCAGATATTAATCCTACAGAAAATTTATGGAGGGAGGTGAAACTTCGAGTTGCCAAACGACAGCCAAGAAACCTTAAGGATTTAGAGAAGATCTGTAAAGAAGAGTGGACCAAAATCCCTCCTGAGATGTGTGCAAACCTGGTCACCAAAAACATCTGACCTCTGTGCTTCCATCTACAAGAAACGTCTGACCTCTGTGCTTCCATCTACAAGAAACGTCTGACCTCTGTGCTTCCATCTACAAGAAACGTCTGACCTCTGTGCTTCCCAACTACAAGAAAAGTCTGACCTCTGTGCTTCCATCTACAAGAAACGTCTGACCTCTGTGCTTCCCATCTACAAGAAACGTCTGACCTCTGTGCTTCCCAACTACAAGAAACGTCTGACCTCTGTGCTTCCCAACTACAAGAAACGTCTGACCTCTGTGCTTCCATCTACAAGAAACGTCTGACCTCTGTGCTTCCAACTACAAGAAACGTCTGACCTCTGTGCTTCCATCTACAAGAAACGTCTGACCTCTGTGCTTCCATCTACAAGAAACGTCTGACCTCTGTGCTTCCATCTACAAGAAACGTCTGACCTCTGTGCTTCCATCTACAAGAAACGTCTGACCTCTGTGCTTCCATCTACAAGAAACGTCTGACCTCTGTGCTTCCAACTACAAGAAACGTCTGACCTCTGTGCTTCCAACTACAAGAAACGTCTGACCTCTGTGCTCCCATCTACAAGAAACGTCTGACCTCTGTGCTTCCAACTACAAGAAACGTCTGACCTCTGTGCTTCCAACTACAAGAAACGTCTGACCTCTGTGCTTCCCAACTACAAGAAACGTCTGACCTCTGTGCTTCCAACTACAAGAAACGTCTGACCTCTGTGCTTCCAACAAGGGTTTCTCCACCAACTACTAAGGGGATCAAATACTTATTTCTCTATTGTTCATCGACAGACGCAGCTCCTTATCTTCATGACTCATAGGGTTATGCTCCTCCTATCAGGAATCACGCCTATGGGGCTGTCCCTGCAGGCATAACCCCTCAGACTCTGCTATCATCAGTTTTGTTCTGCCTAGGGTTAGGAATTGGATCTAAGCTCTCTGCTGGGACTTCGGTCTTCGCTGTAGCAGGGAAAGTTTGTGATGTCTTTATTTTTTAACTAGTTAGTTCCCGAGGACCAAGATCCAGAGGAACTACAAGCAACAGCCGGCTGCGGTTTCGCATTGGATAATCTAGATCCTTAAGGTCTCCCAGCCTGGCCAGCGAGCGTGAGCAGGTTATAGTCCAGAACTAGGCCTCGCCACGCCAGTGCCCCGATGGATGGGGACGAGCCTGTAAGTGGACAGTCTCCCTGGGACATATCGACCTGGAACGCCCTGAGTCGCAGCTTCCCCTTGGCTGACAGCACCCCCATCCCGGGTGGAGGTGATCTGTTTGGGAGTGGCGCCCACCTGGTACTGTGGTATGGTGAATAAAATTGTCCCCCCAAACACCCTTTGCGGTCGCGGGGTGGGCATGGGCCCCTCCATGGAATGGTCAGACCTTAGGGGCTCTCTTGGTTCCCTGGCATCTAGAGGACTAATCTGGTGTACCCCTTGGCATTCCCCTACCCCTAGCAGGTTTTACTTTGGGGGGGCTGTAATAATGCGGCCGTTATGGCACTTATTTGAGGGGGGTGGATTGTCCTGGGTGGGTCCCTGCCTAGGTACCTTTAGATGCTTATTGTTCTGGGACCCCTTTGGGGAGTCCTGGAGGCCGCATGGCGTGCCATGGGAGCTGCCATTTTGCTGTGGTTCATGATCTCTGTGTTCCCATTGAGAATGTATGTGCAGCCATTTTCTTGAGGTCCGTTGGATGGACAGGCATGCGGCTTGGCTTATAATGATAGAGGCAGAGCTTCTTCCTCTTCCTTTTTACACTGATCAGGCTGGATACTTCTCTATGGTCTGGTAACGTTCCTGGGTTTCCCTGTGGAGTTTTTTCCTCTTCTGCTCTGCTATTATTACATAATAATCAGGGATTGTGAATCCGTGGTAATATCGGTGGGACCGCATTTTTCGTGGTCTTAAAGGAGTTCCAAGAAGCCATGGTCGGGAAAATCTATGCCCGGCCAATCTGGACCTGCAGACAAGTCCTCGGCTGAATGAAGGGGCGCCCTCACCCGATTCTGGGGTGGGGGGATGTCTTTGATTCTTTCAGGAACCCTGCACCTCCTTGATTTAGGACTAATGGGTTCACAAACTGATCCGATTAGGATACAAGATTGAACTCCGGTCTCGTCCGTAGGACAGGTTCTTCCCGTCCAATCTTCAATGATCCCCAGTCCGGTTAAGGGACTTGCGAGGGGCGGTACACGACTTGCTGTCGGAAGGAGTGATTGTGCCGGTTCCCGCTCAGGAACATTTTCAGGGGTTTTATTCAAACCTATTCACCATGCCCAGAAAAGAAGGCAAGGTGTGTCCCATCCTGGACCTCAAGGCCCTGAACCGCTTTTTTTGGGTACAGAGGTTTAGGATGGAGTCCATTCGCACCGTAGTGGTGTCTCTACACCAGGGTGATTTCTTAGCCTCCATAGATATCATGGATGCATATCTACACATCCCTATCTACGCTGGACACCAGGGGTTTCTTCGCTTTGCATTACCCTTTGGTCTCGCCTCCGCTCCCAAAGTGTTTACCAAGGTACTAGCACTGGTATTAGCACTGCTGCACTGGTGGGGGATTGGGGTAATGGGGTACCTGGACGATCTCCTGTTGAGAGCGAACTCTCATTCAGCCCTGTTGGGGGATCTGACAATCACGGTCAGAACTCTGCAGGAGTTTGGTTTGAACATCAATTTCAAGAAATCCACACTGACTCCAGTTCTGAGACTAGATTATCTGGTCTTGACTCTGGATTCAGCCTTGGCAAGGGTTTTTCTTGCCCCAGAAAAGCTGCAAAAGTTGCAGGGGGCGATTCAGTTGTTGTTGGACAACAATCTGTCCTCTCTATGAGTTTGCATGAGAGCCTTAGGTCTGATGGTATCAACCTTTGAGGCGGTTCTGTTTGCTCAGTTCCATACAAGGCCTTTGCACAGGGAGATTCTTCTAAAATGGAACAAGGATCCAAAGTCCTTGGATTCTGAGACTCTGTTAAGCCACAACACAAAATTTCCAGCACTGTGCCAGGGCAAGTCCTTCCTTCCATTGTTTTGGACGGTGGTAACCACGGGCGCCAGCCTGTCGGGCTGGGGAAGCTATGTGCCAAGGGTACCTGGATGATGGAAGAGTAAAAACTTCCGATAAAGTTCAGAGCGATAAAGCTTTGTCTGAGTCATTGGAAGACTCGTCTGCAAGGTTGTCTGGTTCGGATTCAATCGGACAATGCCACGGCTGTGGCTTACATCAATAACCAGGGGGGCACCAAGAGTGTCTTGGTGGCCAAGGAGGTGGCCAAGATTCTGCCCTGGGTGGAAAGCTTTGTTCCAGCCCTCTCTGCTGTGCCCATTCCAGGTGTGGAAAACTGGCAGGCGCCAGGTGGATTACCTGAGTCGTCAGGTGTTGGATCAAGGGGAGTGGTCCTTACACCCGGAAGTGTTCCGCCTCCTGTGTGTTCGGTGGGGGACTCCTGAGGTCGATCTGTTTGCCTCTCTCGTCTCAACAAGAAGGTGCAGAGATACATAGGCAGATCTCGGGATCCTCTGGCCGATGCCACAGATGCACTGGTGGCTCCTTGGGGTCGGTATCGGCTAATTTATGCATTTCCCCTATTGAAACTCCTGCCAAGGCTTCTGCGCAGGATAGAGGTGGAAAACATTCCGGCCATTCTGGTGACTCCAGCCTGGCCTCGCCAGTCTTGGTACGCAGACCTGATAAGGATGGTCACCGATACCCCTTGGAGACTTCCTCTCAGGGAAGATCTGCTGTCTCAAGGTCCGATCTTCCATCCTGCTTTACAGTCGCTGGCTTTAACGGCATGGCTGCTGAAAGTCAGGTGTTGAGAGATGGGGGTCTTTCTGACTCTGTGATTCCTACACTCTTGAAGGCTAGGAAGTCTACTTCCAGGAAGATCTACCATCGTACATGGAAATCGTACATTTCATGGTGTGAATCGCTGAAGGTTCACCGTCACTTGTTTTCCATCACGGGGGTTTTGGCCGTTTTGCAGAAAGGAGTTGAACAGCGGTTGGCTTTGGGTACTATAAAAGGCCAAGTTTCTGCTTTGGCTATATATTTTCAACGCCCGTTAGCTACGCATGTCCTAATCTGGACATTTTATCCAAAAAGTGAACCAATATGGCTCCTCTGAGACAATCCCCGTTACCTCCGTGGAATCTAAATCTGGTGTTATCTGTTCTTCAAAAGCCTTCTTATGAAGAAATGTGGGAGATTTTGCGGCTTTCTTTGTCTCAGAAGGTGGCCTTCTTGGTGGCGATCACTTCTGCCCACAGGGTATCTGAATTGGTGGCAATGTCTTGCCGCTCACCTTATCTGGTGGTACACAGGGATAAAGTGGTACTTCGACCTAATCAGTCGTTTCTTCCTAAGGTGGTTCCTGATTTTCATCTGAATGAAGACATTGTTTTGCCTTCACTTTGCCCTAAACCTCAGCATCCTAAGGAGTATGTCTTGCAGTGTTTGGTTGTGGTTCGGGCGATCAGGGTTTATTTAGAGTCCTTTAGAAAATCAGACGCTCTTTTTGTCCTTACTGGTGGACCTCATAAGGGATTGACTGCGTCTGCGGCTACCGTATCCAGATGGATCAGGCAGAGGGTGGTACAGGCCTATTCACTGAGGGGTCAGGTTCCTCCTTTCCCAGTGAAGGCGCATTCTACGAGAGCGCTGAGTGCCTCTTGGGCTTCTCGCCATCAGGCGTCGGTGCTACAAGTTCGCAACATTCTACAAGGTCGATGTGTTGGCATCCGCAGATGCTTCTTTTGGCCGCAAGGTTTTGCAGGCTGCAGTTGAAAAGAGAACTCTTTTTTCCGGATGAGCTTCAGTTGTTCCTAGTTGAGCTCCATGTTACCTGGTTGGCTAAGTTTATCCATTGGGGACTTGTTGTTTCCCACCCCTCATATACTGCTTTGGAACATCCCTATGAGTCATGAAGATATGGAGCTGCGTCTGTCGATGAATGATAGAGAAAACTGGATTTTTGTAAGAACTTACCGTAAAATCCTTTTCTCTGAAGTTTATCGACAGACGCAGGACTCGCCCCTCTACTTCTGGGGTTTGGGGTTTTTTTGTCTTCTAAACACTGCTTGCAACTAAACTGTTTGATGATAGCAAGGTGTGTGGGGTTATGCCTGCAGGGACAGCCCACGTAGGCGTGGTTAAGTTTTTTTCCTGCCTAGTGCCTATTCCTGATAGGGTTATGCTCCTCCTATGAGTCATGAAGATAAGGAGCTGCGTCTGTCAATGAACTTCAGAGAAAAGGATTTTATGGTAAGTTCTTACAAAAAGCCAGTTTATACTCACTGAACTGCGACTCCATTTATAACATTTGTATCATGTGTGATTTTCTGGATTTTTGGTTGATCTTCTGTCTCTATCATATAAAATACACCTATGATAAAAATTATACACCCCCCATTTATATGTAAGTGGGCAAACTTACACAATCTGCAGGGATCAAATCATTACTTCCCCCACTTAAGGTTGATAAGCATAGAGGGGTCGTTCGATGTGGGAGGTCGGTATGTATAGAGGAGTCGTTCGATGTGGAAGGTCAGTATGTATAGAGGGGTCGTTCGATGTGGAAGGTCAGTATGTATAGAGGGGTCGTTCGATGTGGAAGGTCAGTATGTATAGAGGGGTCGTTCGATGTGGGGGGTCAGTATGTATAGAGGGGTCGTTCGATGTGGGAGGTCAGTATGTATAGAGGGGTCGTTCGATGTGGGGGGTCAGTATGTATAGAGGGGTCGTGCGATGTGGGAGGTCAGTATGTATAAAGGGGTCGTTTGATGTGGGGGCTCAGTATGTATAGAGGGGTCGTTCGATGTGGAAGGTCGGTATGTATAGAGGAGTCGTTCGATGTGAGAGGTTGGTATATGCAGTTACATTGTGACTCGTCTTCCTCCAAGGGGAAAGTCTTGCTAAGTTGAAGAATTGGACACGCTGGCAGCCCCTCCCTTATAGTGTGTGGCGCCCCCCGGGGCCCTACACACACAGAACATGTACACAGCTATACAAGTCTGAACAGTTCTGTTATCAGTAATTAATATCTGGAATACCAGGAGAGGATGAATGAAATGTTCCTGCCTGCCGGCGTCTGAGACTCCGATCTCCCAATCCATCTCCTCCATGACAGGCTGAGACCACACACAGGTGCTGCGCTCCATCCTATGTCAGCGCTACGCCCTTCTCCAGGTCATAACTCTCCCCGCCTATCATCACATTTCTGTATCAATATCAGCCAGAACAAAGTGGAATCACCGACATCCCGCCTTCCTTCCTTCCTTCCTATACACAGAAGATGGTTCAATCCTGGCACCCCCAGCAAGACCCTTCCTTTGCCAACCCCGACACCCCCACAAACGTCCCTCTTCCTCCAAACCCAGCACTGCACCCCCAGTAACACCCCTCTTCTACCAACGTCAGCATTCCTGGGAACGCTGCTCTCCCACCAACCCCAGCACCCCCATGTACACAACTCCCCAACCAACCCCAGAATCACCAGCAATGCCCCTCTTCCACCAACCACAGGAAAACCCCTCTCCCAATGTGGGGGGCTCTTTACTGTTAGGGCTACAAGATTGTGGAATTCTCTACCACAAGAGGTGGTTTCTGCGGGAAGTATGGTGGCTTTCAAAAGACTTTTAGACTTACATCTCAAGGATCAGAACATTCAGGGGTATGAGAGATGATTACAGCCACACACATCTACACAGGGGGAACTGGATGGACTATTGTCTTTATTCAACCTCACCTACTATGTAACTAACTATATATCTCCCACCAGCCCCAACACCCCCATGTACACAACTCCTCAACCAACCCCAGAATCACCAGCACTGCCCCTCTCCCACCAACAGGAAGGCCCCTCTCCCACCAACCTCGGCACCCCCACATACACTACTCCTCAACCAACCCCAGGATCACCAGAAAAGCCCCTCTTCCACCAACCACAGGAACACCCCTCTCCCACCAGCCCCAGCACCCCCATGTACACAACTCCTCAACCAACCTCAGGATCAGCAGCAACGCCCATCTTCCACCAACCACAAGAAACGCCCCTCTCCCACCAACCCCAGGAACACCACTCGCCCACCAGCCCCAGCACCCCCATGTACATAACCCCTCAACCATCCCCAGGATCACCAGCAATGCCCATCTTCCACCAACCACAGGAACACCCCTCTCCCACCAGCCCCAGCACCCCCATGTACACTACTCCTCAACCAACCTCAGGATCAGCAGCAACGCCCATCTTCCACCAACCACAAGAAACGCCCCTCTCCCACCAACCCCAGCACCCCCATGTACACAACTCCTCAACCAACCTCAGGATCAGCAGCAACGCCCATCTTCCACCAACCACAGGAAACACCCCTCTCCCACCAGCCCCAGCACCACCATATACATAACTCCTCAACCAACCACAGGATCACCAGCAACGCCCCTCTCCCACAAGCCCCAGCACCCCCATATACACAACTCCTCAACCAACCACAGGATCACCAGCAACGCCCGTCTCCCGCCGACCCCAGCACCCCCATGTACATAACCCCTCAACCAACCCCAGGATCACCAGCAATGCCCATCTTCCACCAACCACAGGAAACGCCCCTCTCCCACCAGCCCCAGCACCCCCACATACACAACTCCTCAACTAACCCCAGGATCACCAGCAATGCCCCTCTTCCACCAACCCCCGGCACCCCCAGCAACACCCCTCCTCTGCCAACCCCGTCACCCCCAGAAAGGCCCCGCATGGTGGGGACATATCTGCAGAGAGAGAGGGAGAGAGAGAGAACGATCTCCTGGCAAGGTGAGGCAGAGACTCCTACACAGAAAGGTACAAGAGCCAGGCCAGGTAAGGGTAGAGATGCAAGGAAGCTTTGGGTGGGTTGAGGGTGTGGTTTGTAGTTATTATGTACACTGCATAGCGCACCCCTAAACCCTGCACTCTGTACACAGCACACCCCTGAACTCTGCACACAACACACTCCTGGACTCTGCACTCTGTACATAACACACCCCTGGACTCTGCACGTACCGCACACCTAAACTCTGCATGTACCGCACCCCTGGACTTTGCACATACGGTACATGCAGAGTCCAGGGGTGCGGTACGTGCAGAGTCCAGGGGTGTGTTATGTAGAGAGTGCAGAGCTCAGGAGCGTGTTATGTACAGAGTGCATAGTCCAGAAGCGTTTTATGTACAGAGTTCAGGAGCGTGTTATGTACAGAATGCAGATCCAGGAGTGCGGTACGTGCAGAGTCCAGGGGTGCGTAACGTGCAGAGTCCAGGGGTACGGTATCCTGTACTCTGCACTCTGTATGTAGTGTCGTGGAAATTAATAGGGCTTGGAGCATAAAAACCCGCTTCAGTGCGCTCAAGATTATTACGCACCAAGCTCCATTAATAGCTTGTACTGAAAAGTACAATTGTACCGCTCTTTTGTGTAACGGTTTACCAAGTGCTGGCAGCAAAGTAATTGAACAGACATGCTTGCTGTAGTCAATCCAATGCTTTCTGAAGGGTCCCTCTGAGTAAACTGCTCCCTCCAGGACACATCAGGTTTATTTAACAAAAGGGAGTTACAGGGAGTGGCTTCAAGACCACCAATCACAGAACACGTATACATTCAAAAAACACAATAGAAACTGTGGAGTACCTGCCCATGAATGGACACGAGCGAACAAAGGGCTCAACTGCCACAAGAAGCACATGGCTTTTCATTGTTCATTCATGTCAATCCATAAACATGTACTCATACTTATTAGTGGGTCCAATCATACATGATTCATATATAAACCAAATATGATAGTGACCGTTCTAACTGTTCCAGTTGATGAGGCTTTATCTGCATAAGATAATAGCAGCAGCCCCTCAGTAACACCGATCGAATGTGACTAAAAGGAGCCATCTATTAACCACTTAAGCCCCGGAAGATTTTACCCCCTTCCTGACCAGGGCCTATTTTGCGATTCGGCACTGCGTGACTTTAACGGACAATTGCGCGGTCATGCGACGCTGTACCTAAACTAATTTGACGTCCTTTTTTTCCCACAAACAGAGCTTTGTTTTGGTGGTATTTGATCACCTGTGCGATTTTTTGATCATGCGCTATAAACAAAAAAAAGAGCGTCAATTTTGCAAAAATAACAATATTTTTCACATTTTTGTATATGAAATTCCCCCAAAAAAATGTAAAAATCTAATTTTTTTAACATTTTCGGCCAATTTGTTTTATGCTACATATGTTCGGTAAAAAAAAAAAATCGCAAAAAGCGTATTTTCATTGGTTTGCACAAAAGTTATCGCGTTTACTAACAAAGGGAAAGTTTTGTCATTTTTTTTTTAAAGCGTAATGGCGGCGATCTGCGATTTTTTTTGCGGGACTGCGACATTCTGGTGGACAGATCGGACCCTTGACTGACATTTTTGACACTTTTGGGGTTACCAGTGACATTACTGCAGTAATCAGTGCTATATATATGCACGGTTCAGGGGCGTAACTACAGGGGTTGCAGGGGTTGCAATCGCAACCGGGCCCCATGCTCAAGGGGGCCCATGTGGCTCCCCTGTACACCTGAATAGGAGGGGTGGCGGGGGCAGCATGTAGAGAAATTACTGTCCTCCTTTTTCCTTCTGTAGCTGCAGGAGGAAAATGGAGGAGATTGTCTCCTCTGTATGCTGCCCCTGCCACCGCTCCTATCCAGTTCACTTGTGTTCTGCTGTCTCTGGGCCCCTGTGTGCTCCCCTGGTCCCCCCCTTCTGTGCTGCCCCCCCTTCAGAATTCTCCCTTCCCTCACAGTAATAAAGGGCCCCGCAACTAGAGGAAAGGGCCCCAGGGCGCCAGGGGTCCAGGGGGCCCTTCATGGTTTCTTGCACCGGGGCCCTGAAGGTTCTAGTTACGCCTCTGGCACGGTTACTGTAATAATGACACTGGCAGTGAAGGGGTTAACTTTTTTGAGAGGGAGGGGTTATGTGTGTCCCTAGGGGCGTGATTCTAACTGTGATTGGCTGTGGCTTGAGGTGTAGGAACAGTGATCAACGGTCCTACATAGCAGAACCGTATGATCACCATTCCTACACAGGGGAGAATGACAGGCGGCTTGTTTACATTAGCCGCCTGCCTTTCTCCCTCTGCATCGGACGATCGCGAGGAGGTCCGTGACCGTGCAGGAGCTTGCCTCCGGGGGCGCGCGCTCGCTCCCTAGACCCTCACAGGCTAGCGACGTAGTACTACGTCGCTTTGCCTGTGAGGGGCTGACCGCCGCAGTAAATAGTTGTGCGGCGGTCGGCAAGCGGTTAATCTTGGTACAATGCTAAGAATTTCCATATCACAAACATATCTCAGCAGCACGGGGCCCCGAACTGCAGACATAGATCCGTGCCATAGACTCTCTGCTACTAGTATTGTGCCATCTCATCCAATGGGAGGTTTTCACTAACAAGTCTTTCCTGCAATGACAGTTAAAGCGATAATCACTGTGAATAGCGATTATCGGTAAAACCGACACTGGGAGACATTATGACTATTTAACTAAAGAAATGTCTATCAAAATTTCCACAACAGTAGCGAACCCCTGGACTCTGCACTCTGTACGTAGCGCACCCCTGGACTCTGCACTCTGTACGTAGCGCACCCCTGGACTCTGCACTCTGTACGTAGCGCACCCCTGGACTCTGCACTCTGTACGTAGCGCACCCCTGGACTCTGCACTCTGTACGTAGCGCACCCCTGGACTCTGCACATAACACAATCCTGGACTTTGCACTCTGTACGTAGCGCGCTTCTAAACTCTGAACTCTGTATGAAGCGCAACCCCGAAACTCTGCACTCTGTACGTAGCATGCTCCTGAACTCTGCACTCTGTACTGTACATACCACACTCTTGAACTCTGAATGTAGTGCACTTCTGAACTCTGCACCCTGTATATACCGCACCCTTGAACTCTTAGTTTAGTACATAGGGCAGCCCTGAACTCTGCACTCTGTACGTAGCATGCTCCGGAACTCCGTACTGTACATAACACACTCTTTGACTCTGCACTCTGTAAATAACATGCTCCTGGACTCTGCACTCTGTAAATAACACGCTCCTGGACTCTGCACTCTGTACATAGCGAACCCCTGGACTCTGCACGTAGTGCACTTCTGATCTCTGTACGTAGCGCAATCCCGGAACTCTGCACTCTGTACTGTACATACCACACTCTCGAACTCTGAATGTAGTGCACCTCTGAACTCTGCACTCTGTACATACCGCTCTCCTTAACTCTTCGTTTAGGACATAGCGCACCCCTGAACCCTGCACTCTGTACATAACACGTTTCTGGATTCTGCACTCTGTACGTAACACACTCCTGGACTCTGCACTCTGTACGTAGCGCACCCCTGAACTCTGCACTCTGTACATAACACGTTTCTGGATTCTGTACGTAACACACTCCTGGACTCTGCACTCTGTATGTAGCGAACCCCTGAACTCTGTACTCTGTACAAAACATGTTCCTGGACTCTGTACATAACACACTCCTGGACTCTGCACATAACACGCTCCTGGACTCTGCACTCTGTACATAGCAATCCCCTGGACTCTTCGTTTAGTACATAGCGCACCCCTGAACCCTGCACTCTGTACATAACACGTTCCTGGACTCTGCACTCTGTACGTAGCGCACCCCTGAACTCTGCACTCTGTACATAACACACTCCTGGACTCTGCACTCTATAATCTACATACCACACTCTTGAACTCTGAATGTAGTGCACCTCTGAACTTTGCACTCTGCACATACCGCACCCCTGAACTCTTTGTTTAGTACATAGCGCACCCCTGGACCCTGCACTCTGTACGTAGCGCACCCCTGAACCCTGCACTCTGTACGTAGCGCACCCCTGAACTCTGCACTCTGTACATAACACATTCCTGGACTCTGTACTCTGTACGTAACACACTCCTGGACTCTGCACTCTGTATGTAGCGAATCCCTGAACTCTGTACTCTGTACATAACACGATCCTGGACTCTGCACATAACACGCTTCTGAACTCTGTACGTAGCGCACTCCTGAACTCTGCACTCTGTACATACCACACCCCTGAACTCTGCACTCTGTACATACTGCACCCCTGAACTCTGAACTCTGTACATACCGCACCCCTGAACTCTGCACTCTGTACATACCGCACCCCTGAACTCTGCACTCTGTACATACCGCACCCCTGAACTCTGCACTCTGTACATACCGCACCCCTGAACTCTGCACTCTGTACATACCGCACCCCTGAACTCTGCACTCTGTACATACCGCACCCCTGAACTCTGCACTCTGTACATACCGCACCCCTGAACTCTGCACTCTGTACATACCGCACCCCTGAACTCTGCACTCTGTACATACCGCACCCCTGAACTCTGCACTCTGTACATACCGCACCCCTGAACTCTGCACTTAGTTCGTAGCGCTCTACTGATCTCTGCACTCTGTAGGTAGTGAACTCCTAAGCCCTGTACATAACGCACACCAGATACAACAGTCCCTTTTGGGGCAACCATACTGCATGATGAAACAGAGTTTGACACCCCTAACTAAAGTATAAGTAAAGGCAGAACATTTTTTTAGATTTGGATAGAGTGGAGAGGGGTATAAACACTTATTGCGGTCTGTGCCCCCCCGGTAGGCAGACTCTCCCTCTCTATTTGTCCTGTTTACCATTATCATTTAAAGTGAGAGTAAAGGAAAACCTCAAATTTTGGGTTGTCACCAAAAAAGTAATAGCGGGAAAATCTTCCAATGGGGACACTGGTTCCAAAGAATTGCCTTCATTTGGAGGGATTTCTTCTAACTTCCTGTTTGGCTATGGGACAGGAAGTGAGGGGAAATCTCCCCAATGGGGCACAGATGGTGGAAAAAAAATCTAACGGGGGCGTGGCTTGGCAATGGCACTGTAGAGTCGCACATCAGGGAGCTCCGCACGGTCCGCGGGTGTTACAGCCTTTCATACCGAACAAATCACCTCATACCTACAGGTCCACGAGTGGCAGAGCTACGGGGACTCCAGCAGCCGTCCGAGGACCGGATATCACTACCTATTTCTTGAGAAACACCGCAACTCCGGTCCCGCCCTCGGAATCCAAGATGGCGCCGACGCGCCCGGTCTCATGTGGCACGGCCTCCCAGGAAAAAAAACTGGCAAACAGATGCCTACACCGGCCCTCACCTTGGCATTCCCCACAGAGGGACCAGACTCACCGATCCTCTCACCGGAACTTGCCAGAGCGGACTCCCCTGTCTTATCTGCGATCTCAGGTGGGCAGGAGCAACCCACGGCAGCTGAGTGGAGGAACATACTGTCCCTCATTCCCACTAAACAGGACATCACAGAGTTGTTCACATCCATAGTGAGTACTCTGTCCAATGAAATTCAGGTGCTAAAACAACAGATAGATGGGGTGGACATCAGGGTGGTTAAGGTGGAAACAGCTACAAATGCCCTGGATTCACGGGTGCATGCCCTAGAAGAATCCCAAGCATACTACCACCGCCGCATGGCCATGTTACAACTACAATTAGACAATGGCGAGGTCCGTAACCGCAGAAACAATATTAGACTGAGGGGGATCCCGGAAGCCACCTCAGGGGGTGACTTGAGGGCTATGGTTACTGCCATATTTAATCGCCTGCTTGATAAACCACCGATGGCGGAATTGGAATTGGACAGAGTGCAGGGACCACGTAATGAAGATCCCGCCTACCCCAGAGACATCCTCGCCAGAGTTCATTTTTGTACCATCAAATAAGAGATCATGAGGAGAGCTTGGTCAAGGGGACCGGTGGACTTTGATGGAGTGACTGTCCGTCTTTTCCCTGACCTCTCCCACCTGACCCTAAGGCTGCGCGGGTCGCTCTGACACCTACTGGAGACGGTTCAGAATGCGGGAGCTACCTATCACTGGGGACATCCCTTTCATTTGGTAGTCCAGAAGGGCGCAGACTCATTCGCTCTACGATGGCCTGAACAGCTTCCTGAACTTCGCTTTCTTGGGGGTATAGCCGATTCCCGTCCCAGACGGACTGAATCTTCAGCCAAACTTTGGTTCCTCCCGACCTCCATCCCTGAGATCGCAACACTCCAGACGTCAGAGATCCCTCTCAACCCTGCGGAGGGCCACTGGAAGAGCTCCGACTTCTCCGGAACCATGAGGACAGTGACAATAGACAGTAACAGTCAACAGTCACAATCGGCCTTACCCGTGTAGGGCTGGGTATCCTTTGAGTATTATTTTACAAACTATGGGTTTCACTCCTGCTTTCTATGTCTGGAGTCCCTAACATGCTAAGTTTAATGTTCTATATTTAGGTGGGACTTGTTGTTGAGTGGCGGGTTTATGGGTGCATCCGTGTATTCATGGACCCCTTGAGGGATCTGAGTAAGAATGGGAGGGAGTTTAGTCATTCTGGTCCCGAGTCGGGAAGGCCCACCTTGAGTAGGCTTGATGCACAGGAAATATGAGTGACGAGCTACCACGTCGCCACGTGGGTAGTGGAGTTAGTGTATTTTAATGTGTGGTTTTATCACAGTTATAATATCTTCTGTTATTGAGGTTGATTCAGTCCAGGCTCTCTCTTTATTTGCTCTCATCTTGGCTGGCACCCGGCAGTGCGTCTCCTTTTAGTTTATGGAGTCTTACCTACACCCTCCCACGTAGGTTGCGCTTGGTTTTATTGAACCACCAATAGCTATCATTGTTATCTCAGAGATCTATTTCACGTGCTTCCTACATTGATACCCCCTACCCCTCTTACCTGTCTCTTTTTCCTTTCCTCCCCCCCCCCCTTTTTTTTTTCTCTCTCTATCCCTCTCCCCCCTGGTGGTGCATCCCTTGGTCTTTCATGGAGGATAAGGCTGACCCCCCAAGGTAGATATCTCCTTCTTAAAGGGAAAATTGGTACTATCACGGTCACGATGGTCAATGTATATTTTCCAAATTCGGACCAGCTGACCTTCCTGAGGTCCCTGGTCCTGATTATTCTGGAATTCTGCGAGGGGCTCTTCTTGATGGGAGGGGGGACTTCAATTTTGCATGAGAAACAGATTTGGATGGCTCGATTGGCGGGTCACACATTTCTTATTCATATCTAAAGAAATTAAAGACTGAACTCACACATCTAAATTTAGCAGACCCTTTAAAAATCACGCACCCCAAAGAACAGGACTATACTTATTATTCCTCAATTCACAACACATAGTCGAGGATAAATTTCTTGATGATCCAACACAGACTTGCCTATAGTCACAGATTCGCAGATAGATCATATCTCCTTCTCTGACCATGGTCCCATCCACCTGACGTTACAGTGGAGGGGACCAAACCTTGACATGACGGTTGAATGAGTCCTTATTGTAGATGCCAGAGGTGCGCACGGAGATCGAAAATACCCTAGTTGACTTCTTTCGTGACAATGCCGATTCCACCCCAAACCTTACTTCCATTTGGGAAGCGCATAAATGTGTTGTGAGGGGCACCTTGATTCACCTAGGCAGCCAGAGGAAACGTTAGAGGGCTCAAAAGATTGAGGACCTTCTTAAACAAATGCAATCCCTTAGCTCGCTCCACAAGCAATCCCTGGCGGAATATCATCTTTTAGCCTTACAAAAGGTCAGGGAGTAACTGAGTGCTCTGCTCTATCGAAAGACCAAACAAAGTCTGGCCTGGGCCAGACGACACATATTTGAGTTCTCCAATAAACCCGGGGCAATGCTAGCTAGAGTCTTGCAGGGACCTAGGAAACGCACTTTTAGCTCACATATAGACACCAATCAGGGGAAAAGAATTCATACATCCAAGGATATAGCATCCGAATTCAGTAAATATTACCAAGCATTATACAATCTTACACCCAACTCCTCCCCTGAGACTATAGCCAATAAGTTTCTGGTATACATCCAGGAATCCGGAATGCCCAAACTCACTGAGGAACTTGGAAAGTCTTTGGAAGCTGAGCTCACCGCCGAGGAATTCGACCTGGCGGTAGCCCAGACCAAACCACGAAAGGCGCCGGGTCCGGATGGATTTACCATCGCCTATTATCTGACTTTTGCCCCGACCCTGAATTCCCATTTTGTCTCGATTTACAACACCTTTATTAAGGGAAGTGAATTGCCAGTTGACTCCGTACGGGCCTACATTACACTCGTCCATAAAGAAGGGAAGGACCCAGCCCAGTGTGGCAACTTCCGCCCCATAGCAAACAGGCTTCTTCCACACATGGCAAACTTGATCCATCTGGATCAGGCGGGGTTTATACCAGCAAGGGAGGCCAGAGATAATACGACTTGGGTTATTAACCTGATCCACATTGCCTGCACAGCGAAACGCCCTTTCCTGTTACTTTCCACGGATGCAGAAATGGCCTTTGACAGGGTGGCCTGGCATTTCATGCGGGCCACACTGTCTCACATTGGATTAGGCCCCAATATGCTCCGTTGGATAACAGCACTTTATTCCTCCCCTACGGCAGCTGTTAGAGCTAACGACTGGAGATTTGACTTCTTTAGCTTGTCGAATGGAACGAGGCAGGGATGCCAATTCTCCCCCATTATATTTATTTTAACGTTGGAACCCCTCCTCTGCTCCATTAAGGAAAAACCCTGACACCCAGGCATTAGAAAACCTTCTGGCCACCATAAATAAGTGGCATTTGCAGACGACTTGATTTTTTTTGTTACTAACCCACATGTATCACTGCCCAACATTCTGAAAGCACTCAAGTTCTATGGTGAACTGTCAAATTACAAGATTAACCTCACAGAAGCGCTTATTATAACACTTCCAAGCCACGATGCCAGTAACTTACGCTCTTCCTTTCCGTTTCATTGGGCAGATTCATCAATCAGATAACTAGGCATCAACATAACACCGGATCACACTAATCATTACCAGACAAACTTATTACCCCTTATCCAAACTCTGAAGTCAGATCTCCAGAAGTGGCAATCCCTGACCTTATCATGGTTTGATAGATGCAGCACACTAAAAAAGGAATGTCCTCCCTAGGTTACTTTATGTCCTCCAGGCGATACCGATCCGCATCCCGCTTTCCTTCTTTAAACAGCTTAGATCCCTGTCTGGTCAAATATAGCTCCCAGAATAAAACTGAAACTCTTATTGTTACCAAAGGGGGAGGTATTTGGCCTTCCAGACCCATTCAAATACACATCTC